>NC_081755.1:19353091-19723091 GCF_963082965.1 Carassius carassius | reverse complement strand
TCATTCATTCTTCATTGTATGGTTTGCAGGGAAGAGAAGAGAAGCTATTTTATCACATCACATGCTCATTTGAGATTTCTCTTCAATTGTAATTGTTGTTATTGTAAATCTTAATTTTTTCTTGACCTCGGAGGAGAATCAGAGACTGTGGCTCATTCAAGAGCTGTACGTTCACTTTTCTTGAACATAGCTCTGGTGCGACAGAGTCTGAAAGTTTTGTAGCACAAGTATAAAACGTCTGTTATCGTGTCCTAAAGCCTATATTAAATACTTGGAATATATATTTTTATGGTGTTTTTTTACTGACAGATGTCGAGAGCGCATTATTGTAGCCCGAAAGCACATTAATACAATGCGTGAGCACAAATCTCACGCAGATTTCCTTTACGCGCTCAGATATACGCTGCTCTCGTCCGAAAACACTTAAAACCTGTCTCTCCTCTCACTCAGACTGTGTCCTGTGCACGCTCAAATCTCTGGGCTCATGTGCTATATAGATATTCATTATTTTCACACCTGAATTAAACGTTATCAAAAGTTATCAACCGATCAGATGAATCTGTAATTTCTTTACAATTTAATATTATAAGAAATGAATCAGTTGGTTGAAGATGTCTGCAGTTACATATTAACAAGGTCATTGTAATAAATAAATTCTTAATAAAAATAAGAGTAACAGAAATAAATCTAGCTTATATTGTTGTTACTATCGTCCCAACCGATGGGGTCGAAAGTAACAATGTACAACTTATGATCAAAGTGAAATTATACTGAAATCTTGCTACATTTCTACAAAACAGCAGCTGGTATTGATAGAGCACACTTCTGAGTTACTGACCACAGCAGAAATATATCTCTGTCTACAACATTATCTTTAAAAATGATGTTTTTATGAAGAATGGTACTTTCACCCCTGCTCTCCCCTAAAGGTTAAGCGTTTTCCTCCCTTTAAAAAATCGTAATGAAGAAAACGCTTAACATGGCCTATGCATTTAGACAGACAGTATTCATATTCATATTTTGGGCTCATCTGTTTTTCTGCAGATATTAAGCTTTATTAATATGTGGCCACAGAATGTGGTCTTTTAATATCACTGTTTCTGTGTATTAAGCGTTTTCCTCTCATATAAAGAGAATATATCATATATTACCATGTAAATAAATCTTGGGCTCATATGTGTGTCTGCTCACAGTATATGCTTTACAATTGGGTCTTTATCACGGTCTTGGTACATGAAGCCACATGAAAAGTTATTTATGTTGAGCATTTTAGAAAGTCCCTGTTCAAGTTCTGCTGATTCTCAAGACGAGCGAGAGTCAAACTCACAAAGGTGATGTTAAAGTTCCCGTTCTTCGTGATCCCATGTTTTTAACTTTAGTTAGTGTGTAATGTTGTTGTTAGAGTATAAATAATATCAGTAAAATTCTAAAGCTCAAAGTTCAAAGCCAAGCGAGATATTTTATTTAACAGAATTCGCCTACAAAAAAACGACCCGTTTGGACTACATCCCTCTAGTTCCTGCAGTAATGACGTCACTAAAACAGTTTTTTGACTAACCTCCGCCCACATCAATACACAAACAGGGGGCGTGGTCTTGTTGCGCTCAGACAGAGAAGGAGGAAGAGCTGCGTTTGTGTTTGTCGCCATGTTGTTGAAACACTGTTATTTTCATCTCGGAGTCCAGTCATCTTTGTTTGGGTTTCCCAGGGACGCTGTACTTGGAGATTAATGGTTACAATTTATGTTTAACTCGGTTCCCGAAAATTATAATCCACATTTAAAACTATGTGCAGCACATTTTGCTGAGGACAGCTTGCTGTGTAGCTAGATGTTAGGGCTTTGCAAAAAAACAAATGCGATTTTCATGCACATCTCGTCAGTACAAACACTCCTGTGATTATAAGTACATCTCCAGCACATGCTCCTGCCCATTTGCTTCTCAAAACTAGCCCAAAACCAATCGTGTTTCCAGGAGGGCAGCGCACGCTCAGCTGCTGTCGAATCACAACACAGGAGCCGCTGGCCCAATCAGAACTCGTTACGTATTTCTGAAGGAGGGACTTTATAGAACAAGGAAGACATCAGACCGTTTTTATGACAGTGAAAACAGCGGTTTACAGATAGGTGAATTGTGTGAAAAATACTGTGTTTTTTTTTACACGCGAAACATGAACACATGTTATATTGCACACTGTAAACACAATCAAAGATTAAAAAAAGCACGAAAAACGGGACCTTTAATGACTAAACCAAACAACATCAAAACATTAAAAAACACTCAGCAATGTGATTCTTTTACTGAGTGATAGACAGTGGGTTTAATCAGTGACATTATTATTAGATTTACTATCCGCCATCTTCTCGTCATCTCCACGAGCTGCTTCTCTTGGAGTTATTACACGCAGAAAAGGTGAAAAAAAACATCCTGAATTCTCCAGTTTTCTCACAAAGATGACCTGAGTTAATATTGCAATTCTCCATGCAGCATAAATGATGTACAACAGTGACATTTCTTCTGTTTCAACTGAACGAAACTTGCACTGATTTGATCTTAAAATACACTCACCTAAAGGATTATTAGGAACACCTGTTCAATTTCTCATTAATGCAATTATCTAATCAACCAATCACATGGCAGTTGCTTCAATTCATTTAGGGGTGTGGTCCTGGTCAAGACAATCTCCTGAACTACAAACTGAATGTCTGAATGGGAAAGAAAGGTGATTTAAGCAATTTTGAGCGTGGCATGGTTGTTGGTGCCAGACGGGCTGGTCTGAGTATTTCACAATCTGCTCAGTTACTGGGATTTTCACACACAACCATTTCTAGGGTTTACAAAGAATGGTGTGAAAAGGGAAAAACATCCAGTATGCGGCAGTCCTGTGGGCGAAAATGCCTTGTTGATGCTAGAGGTCAGAGGAGAATGGGCCGACTGATTCAAGCTGATAGAAGAGCAACTTTGACTGAAATAACCACTCGTTACAACCGAGGTATGCAGCAAAGCATTTGTGAAGCCACAACACGCACAACCTTTAGGTGGATGGGCTACAACAGCAGAAGACCCCACCGGGTACCACTCATCTCCACTACAAATAGGAATAAGAGGCTACAATTTGCACGTGCTCACCAAAATTGGACAGTTGAAGACTGAAAAAATGTTGCCTGGTCTGATGAGTCTCGATTTCTGTTGAGACATTCAGATGGTAGAGTCAGAATTTGGCGTAAACCGAATGAGAACATGACTCCATCATGCCTTGTTACCACTGTGCAGGCTTGTGGTGGTGGTATAATGGTGTGGGGGATGATTTCTTGGCACACTTTAGGCCCCTTAGTGCCAATTGGGCATTGTTTAAATGCCACGGCCTCTCTCAGCATTGTTTCTGACCATGTACATCCCTTTATGACCACCATGTACCCATCCTCTGATGGCTACTTCCAGCAGGATAATGCATCATGTCTCAAAGCTCGAATCATTTCAAATTGGTTTCTTGAACATGACAATGAGTTCACTGTACTAAAATGGCCCCCACAGTCACCAGATCTCAACCCAATAGAGCATCTTTGGGATGTGGTGGAACGGGAGCTTCGTGCCCTGGATGTGCATCCCACAAATCTCCATCAACTGCAAGATGCTATCCTATCAATATGGGCCAGCATCTCTAAAGAATGCTTTCATTGAATCAATGCCACGTAGAATTAAGGCAGTTCTGAAGGCGAAAGGGGGTCAAACACAGTATTAGTATAGTGTTCCTAATAATCCTTTAGGTGAGTGTATGTCAGTGCTCTTGTTTTGTCTCAAGATGCACACCAGTATTTTTTTTTTGTTTAAGCCATGTTTTTAACAATTACTTAAATGTCTTAATTGAACTAGGATCTAATCCTGTCTTAGCCTGAGCCCTGTCTGAAACCAGCTCTTATTTATGCATTTTTATAAAGATCAGTGAATATCGGCGGTGTATGACATTAAATGACAATAATCACCATTATCCTGAAGTTATACAATATTTAAGGACATTAATTAGAATTGGGAGTCAGATAATTAACACTAGCACCATCAATGTGGTTAAAAATTATTTAGATAAAACCAGATCAGAAAACGGGGCATTTATACCTGTAAGCACCAGTGGGTCAAACTGACCTGCTATTGAATTCACGTATTTCCACGTCGTTTACTTGCGCTTATGTTTTAACATTGTACATTTCTAGGCATATATATAATATAATCATATTTTATCTAAAATGAGTCACATATTTATAAGATATGGCTTAATTTGTATATTTAGGTCTTCTTTATCACTTAAACAGGGATAATAGAAATTATAAATAAAAATTTTGTTTTTATTGATATATGCATTCAATTTTATTATGTCCTCAGTTCAAAGATAAAAAACTCAATATCACAATCAGTCTCTTATTGTGATAGTTCTTGTGAGTTGTTTGTTAATCTAGTTAATCCAAATGATTTATAACATCTTTATTTTTAATCAAATATGAATAAAAAATTATTTATTATGTCTGTCCTCTCTAATTTGTATTAATTTTTCTAGCCATCTGAACAGATAATGGTTTTGCCACCATGACTGATTGTGATAAGGAACCACTTAGCTATCTTTTGTTTCCCTCCCCCAAAGGAAATCTGGATTATTATTTATTTATTTTATTTAGTTATCGTTTTGAAACAATATTAAATAGGGGCAGTTCCACACATTACAGATGGGAAACCACCCTGTTATTCTCCTTTCCACCCTGTTATGCTCCTGTCATATGAAATAATACTTTCACAGCAATGTTAAATGTTTGGCATACTTTTGTCTTATTTTGTCAGGTGAGGAGGACCAACAGCATATGTCCATCCATCCATCCATCTTCTTCCGCTTATCCGGGGCCGGGTCGCGGGGGCAGCAGTCTAAGCAGAGAGCCCCAGACTTCCCTCTCCCTAGACACTTCCTCCAGCTCTTCTGGGAGGACACCGAGGCGTTCCCAGGCCAGCCGGGAGACATAGTCTCTCCAGCGTGTCCTAGGTCTTCCCCGTGGTCTCCTCACAGTGGGACGCGCCCGGAACACCTTCCCGGGAAGGCGTCCAGGAGGCATCCGGAACAGATGCCCGAGCCACCTCAGCTGACCCCTCTCGATGTGGAGGAGCAGCGGCTCTACTCTGAGCTCCTCCCGGGTGACTGAGCTTCTCACCCTATCTCTAAGGGATCGCCCAGCCACCCTGCAGAGAAAGCTCATTTCGGCTGCCTGTATCCGGGATCTTGTCCTTTCGGTCATGACCCAAAGCTCATGACCATAGGTGAGAGTAGGAACGTAGATTGACCGATAAATCGAGAGCTTCGCCTTGCGGCTCAGCTCTTTCTTCACCACGACAGACCGGTACATCGACCGCATTACTGCAGAAGATGCACCGATCCGTCTGTCAATCTCCCGCTCCATCCTTCCCTCACGCGTGAACAAGACCCCAAGATACTTAAACTCCTCCTAGTCCTATAAGGTTATTAATAATGTCATGTATGGTGAAACATGAAAATAAAAATAAAATAAATATAATTTCTTGGACAAATTAAAGTTTGCTGGCATGGTCACACTCAAAACACTACACACTACAGTTATGTAACTTTTGTTATAACACATTTTAATGTAAACTTTAACTTTCATTTACCTGTATGTAAGCACAGTGCAGTGTTAATGTTCAAATGGTGTATTTACCATGGTAAAGTGGCTTACTACAATAAATATTCTTATTAGGAATAAAACTGCCTCATTTTTTAACTGTAGAGCTGTAGCTGAATAGTTAGGCCTAATGTTACTACAATACTGAAATCTAATGTTGGTCATTATGGTGGTACTTAGAGAGCTGAATATTTTCTGAAGTGGTATTTGGTATAAAAAGTTTGAAACCACTGGTTTAAAGAAAATGTATTAAATGAAATCCTGCTTTTTAAGAAATTTTCAGTAAACCCTTTCTTCTTTCCCCTTGTAGAGTCATCAAGTTATCCAGCTTATTCTTGAAACATTGGTAAGAAATTGTTCATCTTCACTTCTGCTGGAGATTCACTGACCTTTTGTGGTAGGTTTTGATCTTAGTTTACTTAATTAGATTTTACTTGTTTTACTAAATACACTGTATATCTAGTGTTCTGATTAAAACAGTGTAACTGGGGGCTCTGACAAACACTGCTTGTGAATAATTTCTTAATATTATAAACTTTTATCTGAATACATTAAATAAGTGTTTAATGAATACTGTTGTGCACTTTGTTTCCAACCTCACGGTTACTGAACTGTAAAGGGAAAATATTGTGTGATTGCATTCAGTTAAAAATATTTCACAATATCAAAGTTGATATTTTATGAGGATTCATTTTTGGTTCTAACAGTTTAGAGTCCCCTTCAGTAGAAATCACATTCTGTGTTCCCCGCAGTAAAGAAAGACACAGTCCCATTAGAACCCCCCCCCTCCAAGGACCCTCTAACGCTGCGTCCTTTGAACCCTAATCTTCCCTCCTCTTACATCGGTCCTGGTTGAAGGTTCCCTTCTCAAACTGTTCAACACGTTTTCACTGCACAAATGTACAGATCTCTTGTAATGAGACACTTTACTAAAACATGTTTATTTATTTCTTTTTTTTTTAAAGAGAAACTTGTAGTTTTCCACCAAAATAAAAGATCAGCTGGTTTCATTCATAAAAGTACAAGGGTTTCTCTTGCAGGTGCAGTGCTAAAAATGCATATTTTACAAAAACCTTTAAATATTGTATTTGGATTGTTCTTCTACAGGTTTTTAACAATACAAACACAAATAAAACTTTTTTTTGAGTATGTGGTAGTTTATTGAAATTGATTGAAAAGCCATTGCTGCTAGTCATTTGATTTTTAACCTTTATAATGTACAGTGTTGATCTAAATGCAAACTAGGCTCTAATTGAATGTACAGTTGTGCATTTACTCATGTTGAAAGGTTTGACGGTGAAACAACCGTCACAAAATCAACACCTAATTCAACGTTAGTCCAACGTCTACAGAACGACCTTCATTCACCCGTGATGAAGGTAAGACGGTGAAATGGCGTCTGTTCCCGGCAGCTCTCCAGACCGCATTACAGTTCTGTCTCAGCTCGCATAGTAAAACTGTGATAACGGAAATTACAGGACTAACAAAAACAATAACATCACAGACGATTTTCGCAAAGTAAACACATGACATATCTCACTAGTGCTGTTTAGAGACGCTGCTGCAGCCTCATTCACACAAGCTCTCTCTCTCTTTCTCATAACTTCATTAATAACTGCCTTAGAAGGCTCTAAATGGCTTAAGCCTCCATTACCAGCTTTAAAACGACGTTTTGGAACCAGCATATATATATATATATATATATATATATATATATATATATATATATATATATATACATAAACACCCAGCATACAAAAAGTAGTTAAAACACACATAATATTATTATAGTAGAACATAATTTTTTTTTTAAACAAAGTGCTTATTCTTTAAAAAAAAATATAAATCATGGGAGAAGATGCAATATGGTACAATACAATACTGAATATATAGTACAATCTTCATATTTAAAGTAACAATTTATTCTTAAGAAATTTATTTTGATCAGTGTTCTGTCAGCTTTTACATACTCAAATCTTTTTATTTACCTTTACCAAAGCCTATTTTTACACATGCATAAATAATGTTTTGATATATTAAACATAAAACGTTGAATACTGATATTTGAAATTATTTGAATGATAAAAAGGTACTTTAAATGTGAAATTAAAACCACCAGTAGTAAAGACAGTCATTGCAATTGAACTGAATCATTTAAATAGTTGATTCATTCAGGAACGAAACACATTTATGTTGCTCAGAGACGCAAAACAGCCCTGTGGCCACTGATCTCCATTTTTGTTTGGAATTATTTCTGTTGTCGAAATTAGAGCAAAAACAGGCAATATGGGTCGATAAATAAACTTCTAGTTTATTGAACTGTTGTAAAAAACAAAACAACAACAAAATTTTTTTATAAATCATTGTAATTTTTGGAGAAAAATTTTGAATCTTCATGTGTAATTGATTAACTATATGAGGTGGTATAAATATATACATTACCTGCCCCCATGTCTTGAATTTGTGATCATTCTGAATGTATTTATATAGACTGAATCATGCAGAGAAAGAAGAGCGCACTGTAAATGCACATGCGCACTAAAATTCTTTATGTATGTTGTTACACTGACTTGCTTTTAAAGCTCTCACAAAGAGACAAACAATGAGCCACAACAGTGCGACCTTGATACCAGAAATACACTATCCATCAATCACCATTTACACAATGTAGGCTAATAAAATTATAAGAATCATTCTGGCGTTTCAAGGCTTCGCTGGTTGTTTTTCATGTATATATATATATATATTTTTATTTTTTTATTTTTTTTGAGAATGAGAACATTAAGAAGGCAGTTCGACCTGTATTCTGCTTCTCTGCTTCTTTCTGATGATGCAGTAACTACCGCAGGGGGAAAAAAAATATCTTCGGTCTGTCCAATGATTGTAAACCGTTGTTATGTCTGTCAGATTTAAAGGGCCATATTATGCTCTTTTACAAGCTCTTGATTTAGTTTCGGGAAGTGCTCAGATTGAATCAAGTCTTATGGGGGGTCCCCACCATAATACTATTTTTGGTGGGGGTGGGAGTTAGTCTCGCAATATACAATTTACAATATACAAAATACTCAATCTATTTGATCATAATATGCATAACTATAAACTATTTATTAAAACAGGCTTACTTAAAAGAACAGGCATTTGTGTTGATAAAGAATAATTAGTCCAATGTTGCACAGCAAAAAAAAAAAAAAGCTGCAATTCTTCATTTAAGTGGCTCACTCCAAGTATTACTGGATTTAGAGGGTGACAAGGCAACAGACCCAAAAGGGCAACTAAATATACGAGGGGACTACATATAAGGCACCTGAAGATCTGTAAAATCATCAAATACACTGAAATTTCTCAAAAACAGTAGAAAATCTTCAGATGGCTTTCAGACTAACTGAATGGTATTCAGATTCAGCAGTGGCACAGGAATAATTATTTCATAATGTCTCAGAAAGCAGTGATAAAGGAGCAGTAAGTAACTTCAAATGGACCTTTTTAAGGACCTTTTTATTACTTAACGGTAGCAAAAGGATGAAATAATGCTATCATGCTGTAATGATATAGATCAATGAGATTAGGTATTCAAATAGTGTAAGATAACTGGGCAAACAGTATATAGTCTTTATAATAGTTCATAAGTTTAACAAAGGCATGTCCAGGAGATTATCAGAAGTCAACTCATTTGTCCATAACAGCTTTAAAGTCAATTTCAGGAACCAGTTGGTGGAGACATAAACCAATGTTGACAACAGTTGTGTACAGATTGTATTGAGGATGCTTTGATGAGTAGAGAGTTAAAGAGAACAGCATTAACCGGAAATATAATCTTTTGTAATATTTTACATTTCTTTAATGACACTTTAGATTTTTTTAATGCATCCTTTCTGAATTAAAGTTTTAAGTTCTTTAATTTCTTTCACTGTGCCAGTGTGTGCTAGCTGGGCCAGCGTGTGCTATGATTGGTTACCTCGGCCAGTGTGTGCTGTGATTGGTTACCTCGGCCAGTGTGTGCTGTGATTGACAGCACTTGGGCCTGGTCGGAAAATGTCATGCCCCTTACCATAGCAGCTTGCTGTGAGCTTCAGTGTAAATACTGCATCGAATTCAAATCAATTTGAGTGCGATTTTAAACCCGAATGATTGTAACCACTCTAAGTTTGTCTGCCTTGGGAAAGTCAAGTCAAGTGGCATTTATTTGTCATTTGCATAGTTAACACTGGGGAAAACTGGGCATTGAAATGCTTGTGACGAGGCTTAGACATACAGTGACAATAAGACATAAAAGACATAGACGTACGTGTAGAGCACTGAGATTTTTGAGTAACTTCAGTGCCCATAGGCAGAAAAGACATGGACAGAGCATTATATACAAATAAGTGGCAGTAACAGATACAATAAAGGTAGACAGTGTTAAGAGTTATAAGTATTCATAAGCTAACCTGTTTCCCAGTAACTCTATTGGTAATTGGACTATTACCAGTAATTCATCTTGCAAATAATTAAATGAAAATATGCTGGAATTAACAAGGAAAACATTTGTTTGTCATATAGTTATGCTTTATTTAATCTTATCTCCATCATTTAATTTAATTCGCTTGCATGTTACCGCTTTTCTATCTCTTCTTGTTTTTTTTTCCACTTCTGGCTGCCAGAAGGATAAGTCCTCTAAATGTTTAATTTAGCAAATGCATGAGTAGGTGCTGTGCCAGTTTGAAAACGGTGGCGAACGCATCACGAGGAAAAAGCAAGCACATCCAACATAACTGTGCCTTCACACCGCCACTGTCGAGAGCGTCAAAGTGACCGGAAGTCATTCATTTTCAATGTGAGCCGGCGTCGAGCAGCAGTGCAGTGCGACTTGGCTGTTTAGAGCGTCGAAGAGAGTTGAAGTGAGTTGCGGTGGTGGGTTTGCAATAATCTATGATGTGTCCCCATTTTAATATAGTATTTAGTATAATTTCCCTGATTATACTTACATTAAGTTAGGGCTGCATGATTAATCGTATTTTAATCTCGATAACGATATCCACCTTTCTCGATTAATTAAAAATAATCGTCACAATATTGGATGGAACGTGAAACGTGTTTTTAATTTGCCGTTATCTTGCAATGCTGACAAGTCTCCGCTTGTGTTCATTCTTGTGGTTGCCAGATGTGAAGAGCTTTAAGCCCCAAAACAGAGCTTTTCTCCTTTAAGGATACAATTTCTGCCCAGTGTTTTTACATTTGTGCATTCTGGCAACCCTTTGCGCAAGCTCACTGATGGCGGAACAAGCACTGATGATGATATGATTTAGCGATCTCTCCACAGTGATATTCTGCTTACATGAAAGTGTCATATAGACAATGTGTGTTTTTTCACAAGCCATTTGTACTGTTTGTGTTACCAAATGTGCCATGATCAAACTTTCACTGAGTTTCAATAATGGATCTATCGTGTTTGAGGAATAAATGCGCTTTTAATAAATGAGTTTTTACTAGTTTTCATGTTAAAAATGGCATGGCAATCATAGTTTTAAGTGTGTATTAACGATCTTTGAGCAAATTTACTGTGCAATCTGCTTTTTCCCATTTGGAAACAAATTGTCTCTTAGAAAATGTAATGTGAATACAGATGACAAAACAATAACTAATGCCACGAGTTTTGTATTATCATAGTTGTTTAAATGAAGTTAGTGTATAGTTAGTGTAGGTTGGTTAAAGGACACATGAAATGTTATTGCATTTCCATGCTGCTAAAAAAAAATAATTAATAAAACAAATTAATAAATAAAATACCTGCTAAAACCAGCCTTACCTGGTTGAATGATTTTAGTTGGTCATCCAGCCCAGTCTTTGCGGATCAAAGCTGGTCAGAAGTCTGGATTAAGAGGGGTTTTGATCACTTCCTTAGCTGGTCAGGATGGGAGACCAGCTGGAACAACCAGCTTTTACTTGCATCAGAGTATTTTTTACAGGGCTTTATACATTATTAGGTAAAGGATCTTAATACTTCATCTACAACAATATGTAATGAGGTTAACTTATAACGTTACCAACATTGTGGTTAGATGATCAACAAGCTTGTTTGCTTTGTGGCCACTTTAAATAAAAGATAAGCATTCAAGCTACGTCAGAGCACTCACAAATCTTTCTGCAGCATTGTTAGCAGGGTGGCCAGAGCGATTTCTGACGCTCTCAACGGCGGCGGTGTGAATGCACAGTAACGCGAGAGGGGTCCTCCTAGGGGGATTCAGATATATTGCTCCATGTTATATTAAAGGTCCCATTTTTCGCGCTTTTTTGAAGCTTTGATTGTGTTTACAGTGTGCAATATAACATGTGTTCATGTTTCGCGTGTAAAAAAAAACAGTATTTTTCACACAATTCACCTATCTGTATACCGCTGTTTTCACTGTCACAAAAACGAGCTGATGACTTCCTTGTTCCTTCCTTGAAGGAAGTCCCTCCTTCAGAAATACGTAACGAGTTCTGATTGGGCCAGCGGTTCCTGTGTTGTGATTCGACACCAGCTTAGAGCAGGCTGACCTCCTGGTAAAGCGATTGGACTAGTTTTGAGAAGCAAGTTGGCAGGAGCATGTGCTTGAGATGTACTTATAATCACAGGAGCGTTTTTACTGACGAGATGCGCATGAAAATCACATTCGATTTTTGCACAGCCCTAACATCTAGTTAACAAAGCTAAAAAGCGTTGCCCTTTGTGTAATAAGTTACAGGAACTGTTAAATGCACCAACTTAAATAATAAAATACACTTACTGGTTGTGGTCCATAAACAACGCCTTCTCCAGACAAAGAGGGAACTGCTCCATCTTTCAAGAATAATCTTTTTGCGAATCCGGCATTAAACTGATTGAGATTGAGGAAGCTGTCCTCAGCAAAATGTGCTGCACATAGTTTTACATGTGGATTATAATTTTCGGGAACAGAGTTAAACATAAATTGTAACCATTAATCTCCAAAGTACAGCGTCCCTGGGAAACCCAAACAAAGATGACTGGACTCCGAGATGAAAATAACAGCGTTTCAACGACACGGCAAACACAAACACAGCTCTTCCTTCTTCTCCGTCGGAGCGCAACAAGACCACGCCCCCCTTTTTGTGAATTCATGTGGGCGGAGGTTAGTCAAAAAACTGTTTTAGTGACATTACTGCAGGAACTAGAGGGATGTAGTCCAAACGGGTCTTTTTTTGTAGGCGAATTCTGTTAAATAAAATCTCTCACTTGGCATTGAACTTTGAGCTTTAGAATTTTACAGACATTATTTATACTCTAACAAGGACATCACACACTAACTAAAGTTTAAAACATGGGATCACGAAGAACGGGACCTTTAATAATGACATTTCCAATTGTTCAAATGGTCAGCTGTCGGGGACCCCCTCAAAATGTGGGGCCCCAGGCAATCGCCTGACTTGCCTGCCCTATTGCTATGCCTCTGACATTTATCCATGTAACAGATTTCTTAGAATGATTTCATTTGGATAGTAATGTATGATATTTCTGCCTGAAAGATATTAAATCTCAACATCATTTTTACTGTACTGTTGTTAAAGTGGCTGAAGAAAAATAATGCTGCCTTCTGCTAATCACATTCTTATACTTGGGTGTCTTTATGCAAAACAAAGAGATTAAAGTTTTGATTTATAAAGTTTATGTATACAAATGCAGATTTGTTAAAGGCTTCAGTTTGTTAAAAACTCCATGTTTTGGGGGCTTAAAACAATTAAAAACAAAGAGTGCCTAACAACTCTCTAAATGACTGACAACACACATGGACTAACCACCACTGAAATGCAATTTAGAATTTTCTTGGTATTATCTTCACTTTATATTTATTAATTTTATTTAATTTTATTATTGTTGTTATTGTGTTTATGATATGCTGGTTGAATTTATTGTTTATTTGTTCAACAACAGAAACATGACAAAAATGCTAACCTTGAAATTGCAAAGAATTCTTCTTATTATTATTCTTATTATTATTATGAAAGTGAAGGTGAAAGTGAAGTGACATTCAGCCAAGTATGGTGACCCATACTCAGAATTTGTGCTCTGCATTTAACCCATCCGAAGTGCACACACACAGAGCAGTGAACACACACCCGGAGCAGTGGGCAGCCATTTATGCTGCGGCGCCCGGGGAGCAGTTGGGGGTTCGATGCCTTGCTCAAGGGCACCTAAGTCGTGGTATTGAAGGTGGAGAGAGAACTGTACATGCACTCCCCCCACCCACAATTCCTGCCGGCCCAGGACTCGAACTCACAACCTTTCGATTGGGAGTCCGACTCTCTAACCATTAGGCCACAACTTCCCAACTTATAGTATTTAATAAATCAAAATTAATTAATATGACACACTGTCAACAGAATATTTTACTATTGGCAACACATTATTAAATTATGAATAGTAATGACCTTAATTGAAAGTAAGAATTTTGACCAATTAATACTTTCAGTTAAATTGTTAAAAAGAACATTATTTTGTCTATTTGGTGTAATAAAATGTGTTTATGCGGTTTAAGGTAAAAAAAACAACAACATTATTTTCAACATACTGTATTGTTTCTCCTCTATGTCCCGCCTTCTGAAATGCATACATATTTACAAAGCTCATCGCTCTGAAAAGTGAGGTGTGCTCTGATTGGCCAGCTATCCAGTGCGTTGTGATTGGCCGAATACCTCAAGCGTGTGATGGAAATGTTATGCCCCTCAACATATTTTGATGCCCTGTCCATTCGGAACAACGAGACATAAACATTAAAACCCAATCTAAACGTGATATAAACATGATTTGTCATTTCCTCTTTTGGAAGGCCAAACAAAGTAGTTTCGCTTTCACAATGAAACAACAGCTCACTCAAGGCCATGGTGGACGCTGTTTGAGCGGAGGCCAGAGGCCTAGAGTGAGCCGTGGCCGGCTTGAGTGAGCAGAGGCGGGATTCTACGAACGAGCGTACTTTGGTCTGGCGGCAACCACTTGTGGCGATCCCAGGCTGGCTTGTCCACGGTGAAAGCCGATTTAGCAATATACAGTGCAAAGTTGATGTGTTTCCTCAGCGACCAGCACGAATCAGCTCCAGGGCATGACGAAGCTGATATCGTCCTCTTTTGGGAGGCCAAACAAAGTAGTTATGCTTTCATAACCAAACACACAGCGTCTATACGACATGGCAGCGGCGGCAACAGCAATACTATTAAGAGAATAAAAGGTACGCCATCTTTCTTTGTTTGAACATCTGGGCAGCGTTATGCAAATCTTCCCACATAGTGAGGTAGAGATGTGAGGGCATGTTAGAACGAGCCATTTTAGGGGGTGTGGTTGACTGTTAACATTTATAAAGAATATCTCTTTGTACTTGAGACTCTTTTCAACTTTAAAGATCTTCTTTATGCACCAAGAGCTTGTAACACTCCAAAGAGAAAAGAAAAATTTAAAAATCACATCATATGACCCCTTTAAAGAAACACAAAAAAAGTATTTTTAAACTATTGCACAAACATTTAAATTGCACATATGGCAGTTTTTACATCAACATTTTAATAATTTGTCAGTGAACTGTGAACATTTAATTGTAAAATGTAAATATTCAAGACATCCTTAACAAGTAAATTAAAAACATAATGAGTATGTACAGTGCAGATATTAATGAAAATACTACTCTCTAGAGTATCTAGTGAACTTGAAATGCTGATTGAGCAATTACATGCCAAATGATACTTTTTTAGTAAGTTTTTTGTTCTTTCAACATACCTTCTGATGTTCATTCATGCTTTAGTCATGTTTAGTTGCAATGTTTTAAAGAGTGCAAAACTACATTTGTTGTTTAAAAGTTGATAGACTTTGATCTATAGTTCTATATAACTGAGGCTTGTGGTTATTTCTGTCAAAGGAATCTCCTGCTATTGCTGAAATAATAAAATCAGAGCAGCGGCATGTTTGCCTGCATGTTATTAACTATATCTATTCCTTTTTTGTTTTAACTAAAAATAACTATTGAGCCTAAATCAAAATCAGTACACATTATATGTGCTTATATAATGTTTTTAATGATAACCAGGGCTCAAAACTAGGGATGGATAGATCAACACCTATTGTCAAAACACGTTTCAAGTTTTTGACACACTAGTGCTTCGAAACAGTGTTCTGTAGCATTGCTTGAAATAAGGCGTGACCTGTGAAAACAAAGCTTCGTTACCTCACTGACACGACAAGTCCCATCCCCACAATCCATTTAGTGCAATGTTATAGTTATATCATTCAGCATGCCTATATCTATGTAGTGTTTTTATGTGGTGTATCGTTGTTAATTAATATCAAGACAGGAACAGGAAGACCAAATAAGGACATAAACAACACATGGGGGAAGAAAACACACAGACACGGTACAGAGTCCGACAATTACCTTCCCCTTTAGGTTAACAGGGTGTATTATGGAAATCATACGCAGTATCTGTTCACTGAAACAGAAACTTTTTAAAACTCCTGCAAGTGGGAAGACTTTTATAAAGTCTGTTGTTGTCTTGTAGCCAGTGAAACTGCAGATGTGCTGATAACAACCACCAATAACCTTTTTTCAGGCTTCTGATTTGCCAGCATGGTTTTACGGCTGTGGTAATACCGCTACCTGTTATTTTGGCATGCTCTTGACAGCGCTTCAGTTTTTTATTTATTTATTTATTTATTTATTTATTTATTTATATCAATGAAGGAGGGGAAAACTCTCTATAAAAATACACATGTATGTGTGGACTATGTTATGGAACAAGCTGCAGAGTAAAGAAACACTTCATTCTTTAAAAAATGTCTTACGATCTAATCTAATGAAAACATGTACTTATTTAAATTATTTGTTATTGTTAATTATCTGTCACTACATGAGTGCATGGCAAAATTTAGGCCCAATCCCAATTCTATTTTATACCCCTTCCCCTTGCCCTAAGGCTTCCCCTTGTCCCTTGAAACAGAGTGTCAAGGGGTTGGGGTGAAAATATTCCCCTAAGAATTGGGACACCATTACTATGCTGTCACACATAATCCTAGGTTGTCTAGCTCCTACAATACACACATATACTGGTGTGCTACATTAGAGCCTTTATTTAATGTGCTGCTTACTGACACACACACACACGCATCGGAAATCGCACAGCTCACACATCCAGGAGAAAAACTTGTCAACTCTGCCCCACGACCTTTATTAAATCATTATATTTTCCAGCGACGAGAGGATAAAAATCGCTGTTTTTAAGTAAACTCACTCTTAAAAAAAAACCGCAGAGATACACATACACATAACCCCCCCCCACCCCCACCCTCTCTATTTGTCTCTCAATATTTGAGAAAAGGGTTTAGTGATTTCCTATTAATGGGAGGACTAGCCCTAAATGTCTATGGTGGTTATTGCCCTGACCAGACAAGAAAATATGTTGTGGTACTATCGTGCAGTCTATAATGATATGACGTTAGCAAATATTAGCGATTTTTTGCAAACATCTCTGAGTAACATGACTGTTAATATGAACTCACAATTGAATGTAACAAAACAAATGATTACTGTTCATTAAAATCTTTATTAATGCCCAAAATGCTTACATTTATGTGTATTTTTGTTCACTCAGGCAGCCATGTTGCCGAGATATTTCATACCCCTTCATCTGAAGTGTGGTCCCTAAAAATCTTTGTTTGAAAGGCTATCTGGCCCTTCCTCTTACCCTCCAACCAAAAGAGAATCGAGACACCACTACCCCTTCACGTGAATGCGCGAAACGGAGGGGGAGAGGAAAGGGGAAGGGCTAAGGGGTAGAATTGGGATTGGGCCTTAATCTTATGTGTTTGTAATTTTTTTTTTATGTGATTTTTGTGCTGCCATTTTTGCCAGGAATACCTGGAAGAAGTGATTTTACATATCAACTGGATTACACTGCTAAAATAAAGAACAAATAAATAAATAATAAAATAAAGAAAGAAAATAAAAAAAAAATAAAGAAAAACTGATGTTTTTGATAACTTTTTCACTGGTAACTGTATTAATATTCCATTTCAGGCAAGAAGTATGTAAACGCATTGACCACTGACCATTAGATAATTGTTTGTTTATTTTGTATCATATCTGTTTGGCATAAACATATCTAAAATTAATTTGCACTTATTAACCTCATATTAACCGGCACTCTTTTTTGTTGTTGTCTTTTTCTCTATAAAATCTTTTAGTAATCATCATAAATCATATATCATTTGAAAGGTTAGAAGCACATGAATGACATTTACTCAAGTGATGAAAACTCCAGGCAAATCAGTAACCTACTAAATAATTGTAATTTTTCATGGAGCAAGTAGAATTAAATAATTTTCTAAGACTGAAGAATACAATTGTATTATTATTATTGTTGTTGTTTATAATGATAATTCGTAAAAAACACTATAAGACAAGACTGAAACTAAAAACCTTTGTCACATACAGAGCTGAAAGAATGATTGTTTCTGCTCAACTTACTTGAGTTTGTCCAGATGTTTGAGCTTTTTGAGCAGCTCCACTCCTGATTCTCCTGGGTGATTGTAGCTCAGGTCCAGCTCTCTCAGGTGTGATGGGTTTAAACTCAGAGCTGATGCCAGAGCAGCACAACCTTCTTCTGTCACCAAACACTGAGATAATCTACAACAGAATGTGTTCATGTTAGTGTGCTTCATTTTTAGAAACGTAATGTATGACTATAGCTGTGGTTTATTGTGACATGATTGTGAATATGATTACAACAGTACATTTTCCCCCCTTTGCATCAAAGGTTACAACTTACAATGTGCTTTGAAGCAATGAGCATTTTAGCCAATCACAGACATGGCTAATAAATGCAACGGCCAATCAGAGGCTTTTAAACTGATCACAGTGTCAAAGGTGTGCTTAGTGTGATAAGCCCTTGTAATATTTCATTAAAATATTAATTCCTTTGCTGCAGAGCAGGGGCACACTTAACATTTAAGCAAGGTAAGCAGCCACTTAGGCCCCCATCTAGAAACATATTTGCAGCATTGAGAAATGTAGCAGACATATCTGTTGATTCTAGATTGCAATAAGCAGAAGTGTTTAAGTTAGAATCCAAAATGCTGAGTTTTTCTCAAGTGCTGAGGTCCGCAAGCTCAGGAATCCTCTCATTATAAAGTGTAGATATGATGCAATTTAGAGATCCATTGTGCAGTGTAGAGAGCTTATTAACGGAACATAGTGAGATCGCAATGAACTGAAGTTAGTGATAGCTCTTAGTGATTATATGAGAGAGTGCTCTTTATGCACATTCTAGGCTGTATAATACAGTACTTCAAATTACTCAGAACAGAGATATTCAACTCAGTAAAGAAAGTATTGTGTTTCAAGTCAATCTTTTGTTCATTTTCTGGCTCGACTTGGTGTTCATATTCAGTTCTCTCTTCACAGCAGTTCAGTCAGTGTACTGTTTGAGTACATTAATTACTCTGGGATATTGGTTTGTTTTAACTTAGAGGGAGTGTCAGTCACATTAAAAAAGTTAACAGCTTTAGTCATTTGTGGATTAATGCTTATTGGAGACGAGAACAGTTTCAAACAATTCAGTTGGATTTCAGTTTGGTGAACTGGTTCAAAAGGATCCGGTTACATCGAGTGATTCGTTCGCGAACCAGGTATCATTGAACTGTTGTGTTTTGAACTCGCTCACAACAGACACGGAAGAGAAGACAATGCTGAATAAAGTCGTATTTTTTGCTATTTTTGTACCAAAATGTATTATCGATGCTTCAAAAAATTCTAACTGACCCTCTGATGTCACATGGACTACTCTGAAGATGTTTTTCTTACCTTTTTGGACATGGACAGTATACCGTACACACAGTTTCAATGGAGGGACTGAGAGCTCTCGGACTAAATCTAAAACATCTTAAACTGTGTTCCGAAGATGAACGGAGGTCTTACAGGTTTGGAACGACATGAGGGTGAGTTATTAATGACTCAATTTTTATTTTTCGGTGAACTAAGCCTTTAAGTAGCAATATTTTTACTTAAGTACAGTCTGCAAACTGAACTTTCACTTTAATTAAATAATTTTCCCCCACTTTTTGTTGTATCATTAGTCCTTCATCATTAGCCTCTTATAGCAGGCAGTAATTTGCACTCCTCTTGGTAGCTCTGGTCATTATGGAAATGATGTGGGTGCATCTGTATTCTTAAATGTGCACATTGCCAGTAAATCACACACAGAATTTTTCCCTCCCATCTGTGCTTTTATGGAATTGCGCTCTAATGCTAATTGGACCTGTTAAGTAAATCTGACCCTAATTAAATAAACATGAAGTGACTGGACATTATAATAAAAATAATAATAATTCATTACATTTATATATCGCTTTTCTAGGCACTCAAAGCACTTACATAGACGGGGTATCTCCTCATCCACCACCAGTGTGCAGCCATAGTGCGACGGCAGCCATAGTGCGCCAGAACGCCCACCACACACCAGCTTATTGGTGGAGAGGAGACAGAGTGATGAAGCCAATCAGCAGATATGGGGATTGTTAGGAGGCCATGATGGTCAGAGCCCAATGGGCGAATTTGCCGGCAGCCATATCACCGGCATATCTTGCCTGCAGCCATATCACCCTGGAGCCCAAGACCGGTTTCCCACTGAAGCTAAGCAGGGCTGAGCCTGGTCAGTACCTGGATGGGAGACCTCCTGAGAAAACTAGGTTGCTGCTGGAAGAGGTGCTTGTGACGCCAGCAGGGGGTGCTCACCCTGTGGTCTGTGTGGGTCCTAGCGCCCCAGTGTAGTGATGGGGACACTATACTGTCAACAAGCACCGTCCTTCAGATGAGACGTTAAACCGAGGTCCTGACTCTCTGTGCTCATTAAAAATCCCAGGAAGTCTTTCGAAAAGAGTAGAGGTGTGACCTCGGCATCCTGGCTAAATTCGCCCATTGGCCTCTGACCATCATGGCCTCCTAACAATCCCCATATCTGCTGATTGGCTTCATCACTCTGTCTCCTCTCTACCAGTAAGCTGGTGTGTGGTGGGCGTTCTGGCGCACTATGGCTGCCGTCGCATCATCCAGGTGGATGCTGCACAGTGGTGGTGGATGAGGAGATACCCCCTGACAATGTAAGCGCTTTGAGTGCCTAGAAAAGCGCTATATAAATGTAATGAATTATTATTATTTAGCCAGGATTTTTAATGACCACAGAGAGTCAGGACCTCGGTTTAACATCTCATCTGAAGGACGGTGCTTGTTGACAGTATAGTGTCCCCATCACTACACTGGGGCGCTAGGACCCACACAGACCAGAGGGTGAGCACCTCCTGCTGGCCTTACTAGCACCTCTTCCAGCAGCAACCTAGTTTTCCCAGGAGGTCTCCCCTCCAGGTACTCACCAGGCTCAGCCCTGCTTAGCTTCAGTGGGCAACCGGTCTTGGGCTCCAGGGTGATTTGGCTGCCAGCGATAAATTATTTTAATTACATTACTGGAGTATCAAACTGCAGAGCTGTTGAAAACATGCACATAGCTGTAAATGAGGGTGTATTCAAGGGCGGACTGGTCATGTGGATGTTTTGGAGATGTCCAGAATGGCAGTCCATCCAACGGCTGTTGGCCTGCTAATTTATCATAAAAGAAAAAAAGTGTTTGATAAAGTGATTTTGACAGCCGACAAAAGGGGACACTAAAGAAATCTATTATTGCTTATTAAAAAAACGAAACTGATGTATACGGCCCACATTAAACTGAAAGGAATCTTTACGTGACTTACATTTCAAATACTTGATGATCCGAGTCTAAAATGATCCAGCTGGCCGTACTTTTTTAACTTTACTCTTATGTTGTTTTGAGAATGTTCTGTAATAAAAAAATAGGAGCTCTGTACATTTGTTTGTTGCAAATTGACTGACAATGCAATTGAGATGTTTATTTGTTGGAGTGATATTACTGTCAACGGACAACAAAGTTAGAGATAGTTTTAATAAAAACCCAGTCCAGAACATTCAAAATCTCAGACTGGGCAGACGGTTTACCTTCCAACATGACAATGATCCTAAACACACAGCAAGAGTAGCTTATAGACAACTCTGTGAATCTCATTGAGTGGCCCAGGCACAGCCTGAGCTTGAACCCAATGAAATATTTCTTCAGAAACCTGAAAATGTGCATCTGCCCCCATCCAACCTGACAGAGCTTGAGAGATGAAGAGATGAGGAGGAGCATGGCAGATAATAAAAGCTGATGAGCAAAGCTTGTTGCATCAAACAAAAAAGACTTAAGACTGTAAAGTTGCTCAGGCTAAATATTATGCTAAAAGTTGTAATTACTTATACAAATGTACTTATTGAAATGTTCTTATTTTATTAACAAAGTTGTGACAATTCTGTTTTTGCATTGTCAGTATGGTGTATGGAGTGTAGATTGATGTGGAAAAAAAAAGTGTTTTAAAGTCAAATTATTTATTAATGCAATACTTACTCTGAAGGTTTCCTCCGTTTTTGGAACTGAAAGCTTAGTTTATCCTCTTATTTACCTTATACATTCCTGGGCATGTCACATAACCCGATTTCCGGAATACCCCCGAGATGTGCTTTCACATCACTGTCAATTTTTGTTGTTTTTATTATGTTAACAATTGTAATATCGTAATTTAAAAAAGGCAATTAATTATTTTATTACAAAATTAAATGTATAATCTCTCTCTCTCACACACACTATTATTAAAATATAAATCAATTTGAATCACGAACCTCAGTATGTTTAGTTGATTTGGACTGTTCAGTCCAGCAGCAAGCAGCTTCACTCCTGAATCCTGAAGATGATTGTTACTCAGGTCCAGCTCTCTCAGGTGTGAAAGGTTTAAACTCAGAGCTGATGTCAGAGCAGCACAACCTTCCTCTTTCACCAAACAGCCAGATAATCTACAACAACAGTAATAATGTTAGTGTGCTTAATTTTAGAGATGCTTTAGATCTTATTTCTGGGATTTGGGAACAGCAGTAGGAATCTGGTGTGTGTGTGTGTCAGTTTGTGTGCATAGGAGTGGAATGGAACACAAACCTCAGTATGTTGAGTTGACAGTTCGGACTCTTCAGTCCAGCAGCAAGCAGCTTCACTCCTGAATCCTGCAGATGATTGTTACTCAGGTCCAGCTCTCTCAGGTGTGAAAGGTTTAAACTCAGAGCTGATGTCAGAGCAGCACAACCTTCCTCTTTCACCAAACAGCCAGATAATCTACAACAACAGTAATAATGTTAGTGTGCTTAATTTTAGAGATGCTTTAGATCTTATTTCTGGGATTTGGGAACAGCAGTAGGAATCTGGTGTGTGTGTGTGTCAGTTTGTGTGCATAGGAGTGGAATGGAACACAAACCTCAGTATGTTGAGTTGACAGTTCGGACTCTTCAGTCCAGCAGCAAGCAGCTTCACTCCTGAATCCTGCAGATGATTGTTACTCAGGTCCAGCTCTCTCAGGTGTGAAAGGTTTGAACTCAAAGCTGACGTCAGAGCAGCACAACCTTCCTCTTTTACCAAACAGCCAGATAATCTACAACAACAATAATGTAAATGTGTTTAATTAGTTTTATTTTTATTGATTGACAGCATATTATATATATATATATATATATATATATATATATATATATATATATATATATATATTGCTGAATGCTGATGTGTATGTTATGATATGAAGGAATTAACTCTGCTCTGAACAATTCACTGAAAGAAGTTTACTTTGATAATACATGAACTGGCTTGAGATTTCTGTTAACTGTGTGGTTTTCTGAAGATTCTGGTGATATCAAATGTGGCTAGCATTATTTAATATGTTGATAGCATGCTCCTAGAATGATATAGCCTTTTGCTATGTTTTAATGTCTTTCTAGCATAACACATCGCTAGCGTGTTGTTGCATGATTTAACATACAGTAGGTTGACGACCAAAATGGGTATTACCGCCGCGTGTGCCGCCATTAATTGCAAGTCAGACGTGTGTTAAAATCATTTGCGAAACTACCGCCAGGTGGCGCAAAGGGACGGATTGCTAAATAAATATAATTGTAAAATGAGATAAAAGGAGGAAGTAAAACAACAATAACATTATGATATAACATTGTAACATCGTTAAAAAACATTAAAAAAAATTACAGTGAGTTCATTTCAAGACCTTTACACAAAGGGTCATATATATATATATATTGTTGAATGCTAATGTGTATGTTATGATATGAAGGAATTAACTCTGCTCTGAACAATTCACTGAAAGTAGTTTACTTTGATAATACATGAACTGGCTTGAGATTTCTGTTAACTGTGTAGTTTTCTGAAGATTCTGGTGATATCAAATATTGCTAGCTTTATTTAAATATAATTGTAAAATGAGATAAAAGGAGGAAGTAAAACAACAATAACATTATGATATAACATTGTAACATCGTTAAAAAACATTAAAAAAAATTACAGTGAGTTCATTTCAAGACCTTTACACAAAGGATCATGTATATATTGTTGAATGCTGATGTGTATGTTATGATATGAAGGAATTAACTCTGCTCTGAACAATTTACTGAAAGAAGTTTACTTTGATAATACATGAACTGGTTTGAGATTTCTGTTAACTGTGTGGTTTTCTGAAGATTCTGGTGATATCAAATGTTGCTAGCATTATTTAATATGTTGGTAGCATGCTCCTAGAATGATATAGCCTTTTGCTATGTTTTAATGTCTTTCTAGCATAACACATCGCTAGCGTGTTGTTGCATGATTTAACATACAGTAGGTTGACGACCAAAATGGGTATTACCGCCGTGTGTGCCGCCATTAATTGCAAGTCAGACGTGTGTTAAAATCATTTGCGAAACTACTGCCAGGTGGTGCAAAGGGACGGACTGCAAAATAAATATAATTGTAAAATGAGATAAAAGGAGGAAGTAAAACAACAATAACATTATGATATAACATTGTAACATCGTTAAAAAACATTAAAAAAATTACAGTGAGTTAATTTCAAGACCTTTACACAAAGGATCATATGCATGCTATTGTTATTAAACAGTAATTAAATATAAGGCCTATATATATATATATATATATATATATATATATATATATATATATATATATATATACATACAGTACAGACCAAAAGTTTGGACACACCTTCTCATTCAAAGAGTTTTCTTTATTTTCATGACTATGAAAATTGTAGATTCACACTGAAGGCATCAAAACTATGAATTAACACATGTGGAATTATATACATAACAAAAAAGTGTGAAACAACTGAAAATATGTCATATTCTAGGTTCTTCAAAGTAGCCACCTTTTGCTTTGATTACTGCTTTGCACACTCTTGGCATTCTCTTGATGAGCTTCAAGAGGTAGTCACCTGAAATGGTCTTCCAACAGCCTTGAAGGAGTTCCCCGAGAGATGCTTAGTACTTGTTGGCCCTTTTGCCTTCTGTCTGCGGTCCAGCTCACCCCTAAACCATCTCGATTGGGTTCAGGTCCGGTGACTGTGGAGGCCAGGTCATCTGGCGCAGCACCCCATCACTCTCCTTCTTGGTCAAATAGCCCTTGATGCCTTCAGTATGACTCTTAGTATGACTCTCAGTATTTTCATAGTCATGAAAATAAAGAAAACTCTTTGAATGAGAAGGTGTGTCCAAACTTTTGGTCTGTACTGTATATATATATATACACGGATAAAAAGCCAAATGTTTTCATTTCATTTTGGTTCATTCTTCGTTAAAAAAAAATCTTCAGGTTCCATATGCAGAGCAAAATGAGAACGATCCAGCATTTAGCAATAATTATTATTAACTCTGTTATTATTCTTGATTTTTCAAACTGCTAACACTTTGCATCTTTGAATTATGCCTTATGTGTGAACAAAAATTGAGTATTTTCTGTTTCAGCTGTTTGATCGCGCTGGTGCCTTGGGCACATATTCATTGGAAACAGCAGCCTAGCCATTCGGCGCGAGCAGCGGTCCACTTTGGCAATTGCTCATTATGATTTTTTTCCGTCGATACTGAAACACGAGTGAACCACAAAGTCTACTTTACCTCATGAACAATAGTTGAAATTTCACGAATATGGAAACGTTTGGATTTCTCCCGAGTGAGAGAATGAGAGAACCCAACCCTACCAAATGTTTCGCTTTAAATTATTAATATTATTATTATTTTTGTTTATAGCTAAGCCTATATTATTATATACTGCAATTATATTTATCCATTAGAATTATATATTTTTAATCCTTGTTTTGTTCTGATAAATTTGTTAAATTTAAAAGGATTTGTTGTAAAGTGAAGGGAACTAAAAATATCCTGTTGGTACATTATAACATTATTAGGCCAGCTGTTATTATTTCTAAATGTAATAAAATGCAACTTATACATGACTATTTTTTTCCTCTCACAAACTTAATTTATTTTCTAGCGTGTTTAAAAAAAGAAAAAAAAAACATGCAGCAACCAAATATAGCCGATTAATCCGTTAAAATTTGTTACTGTGGGTTAACAGTTTAACAGTAATTCTAATTATTATATACTTAGGAACAGAGTCTGGACGTAATCTAGGCTATCCAGGGTTTTTTCACATTATTTTGCATTCTCTTTGGCACAGATCGGCCTCGACATTGCTCAGCTGTGGACAATTTAAAAAATGTTTGATATAAAAGGTTCCTGTCCATTTTATACAGGAATTGTTCATTAAAAAATAAAAATCAACTATATTGTTAGTTCTAATTATATTGTTAACACAAGTTCATTTAGGCTATTTAACATGCAAAAAATAAATAAAAGGTTTATTTCTATGAATTAGTAATATGTTATCATGTTTATGCTTGTATAAAATATGTGTTTATTCTTTAAGAAAATAAGTGAAAAAATAAGGGGCGATCCAATTATTTGTTTAGCTTCACCTATTTATGTAGGTGAATTTGACCATCATAGAATTGTGACTTTAAAGGTTAGTGATTTAGGAGATGAAAATACTGTGAAATTACAAATGGCATTGGATTTTAAAGCATAACAACTGAAGGTCTATTAAACATTAGCCAATAAAGCATTTTTTTTTAAACAATGGAACTTAAAGTTGTGAACTAAAATATTATTTCAACCATATAGCCTGTGAATAAAAAAAATGCTAACTTTTCAATGAAAGAACAGATAGAGTGTAGGTTGTTTCTGGTGTTTGGATTTGTACTTCAATATAATGAGCTCCAAGTTTAAGAATAGCCCTAGACTAGGTTTCTCTCTCTCTCTCTCTCTCTCTCTCTCTCTCTCTATTTAACAACATTAACTTACAATGAAATACGTCTTCCTTCAGGCAGACTGAATGTTTTCCTGCCTTGTTAAATGTTGGTCCCATGATCAATAAATTGTATTCACCTCAATCTGATTTTGTAAAGTCAAACCACAGACGGTGAAGCTGGGTCAGTAAGCAGAGTCCCGCGTGTTGTGAGGCGGGAGCAGCTGACGGAGGATTCCGCTTGGTCTTAAAGCCTTCCGCAAACGCTACGTTCACAAATAACAATTTCGTAAAATAATGATTAATTATCAATTGATAATTTTTTATTATTACTATTATTAATATTAATATGGGTCGCGAGAAAATAATGAATAAAAAGAGTAGGGCTCCTGAGTGCAGGCATGTTTCAGCCCAGTAACATGACAACACACCGTTCCTCAGAGCAAAATAAATAAACAGAATTCAGTTCAGCTGGAGGGGGTTGAGTTTTTTGGGGGAAGTTCTGTATAGCTTGTGAGGGTCGAGATAAAGGTGTGAATCTCTTGTTCTTTCATATAGACAGTGTCTTGTGAGGGTTTCAAACTTGCTGAGCAGGTTTAGATAGGACTGTACTGGTTATACACTCTAAAAAAATGGTCTGCCCCCACGTAAGATTTTTCTAGTTCTAGTCGTTCATTTGTCATTATTTAACTAATCAGAGGTTTATATTAAATTTAAATAATCAAGTCTTAATATCTAATTTCGATACTAATGCTCGGCTCGGAAGCGAAAAGCTGGTATACATTGCACCTGCTGTCTTCTTATATTCACGCTGTCATCAGTGGCAGCTGGATGCAATAATTGCATGCCAATGTGCATTGGCTCGTTTAGTTTACACTCGAAGTAGATTGGTCTATCGAAGTGATATCCCATTTTGCATCGGTCACCGACGTGGCGTCGACAGTGACCGACTGAAAGGGAACTATAAAAATACAAAGGAACTGCTTTAAACCTGACAGCGTAAAGACATCCGTCAGAATATACATCGATGAAAAATTAGGGAACAAACAAGATTACTACTCGAACTGTCTCTTTTCTGCATGTTCTAAGGGAATCTAATGAGCACCATAGATGAGCACCTCCTTCAGTTTTTTTTTGGAGCGCATAACGTTATATTTGATATCGCTGACACAAGCTTGTTTCAGATGATTTTTTACAGTCTACAGTTCAGATGAAGTTCTGAAGTTAACTTTACAAACTCTTTACAAACTTTCAGTTTTCTGAAGTAACATTAGTCATTCATGTGCCTCACCAGAACCCAGTGTAATGCTGCGTGGATATCTGTTGTTATACAGTCTATGGTGAATATATGGTCATAAGTTAATTGCGAACGTTCAAAACTATATATTTAAGAATAATAGTAATAATAGCATAGCTATATCTTGTATAAATAGTCATACAATAACGTTTGACACAAATGTGTTAAATTTCCTTTTATTTTGTTATAAATCTGTGTTGTGTCATTTAAAAGCATCGCCTGGATGGTAAAGTTTATCTTTGGTATTTAAAACAAACTTGACATTCATGTGCCTCACCAGAACCCAGTGTAATGCTGCGTGGATATCTGTTGTTATACAGTCTATGGTGAATATATGGTCATAAGTAAATTGCGAACGTTCAAAACTATATATTTAAGAAAAATAGTAATAATAGCATAGCTATATCTTGTATAAATAGTCATACAATAACGTTTGACACAAATGTGTTAAATTTCCTTTTATTTTGTTATAATTCTGTGTTGTGTCATTTAAAAGCATCGTCTGGATGGTAAAGTTTGTCTTTGGTATTTAAAACAAACTTGTCAATACATTTGACTTTCTCTGTAAAAATTTATGTATATATTTATGTCAATTATGTCAAACAGGGCTGTAACATAACCAATTAAAAAACGCACGCCAGGTCTTCAACGGACACGAGTGGAACGATCCAACAAAATAACCCAGTGATGCTGTCTACACTGGACACGATCCCCATCAGTGAACAGATCCCTTGTTCTATTTATGAAGAAAAACTGACACTACGTTCAGATGATTTGACACTGTAGTGTGTTGTCATCAAGTTTAGACAGACTTAAGCACAGTGGGGCACGCAGACAGAGACTGCTCTATTTACAAATTAGTTATATAAGAAAAAAAAAAAAAACTAAACCAGCAGCATAACGAGATGGAAATACGGACGAGAAAATATATTTACACTTGCTCTGTACTATGTCCATGACACTGACTCACTGCGGAGCTGACAGTTTTAATCTGAACAGCTCTTTAACGCTGAGTGGATGGTTAGATGCATGATGGGCTAGTATTAACAAAAAAAATTATAATAAAATAAAACAAAAGGTCTTTCCAGCATTAAGGTAATAACATTATTGTTTTTTTAATCGTCTTGTCTCAGTTATAAATTTGACTGGTAAATGAATGATAAAGAAATATATTAAAACTTGCTTTTAAAAATTTCTTTGTCATTTGAATATTGATTTTAAACTCGATATAAATCATAAATTGGATTTTGTCAAAGAATCTGGGATTTTTTTTTAGGCCATATGCTAACGCCCAGCCCTATAAGCAAGTAAAGAAGGCTCCCTTTAAACTCACTTAAGTTATCAATTAATTAAGCTCTTTTTTCCCATTGTGTGTATTTTGTTGATTATAATGAGAGAACTTGAGTTAATTAAATTTTTTCGTTTCTAGTTTTAGGCTAATTAGGTATAAATAATGGGAACAAAATTATACAATGCTTCACATTTTACTAAACATGAAATAATTTCTTAATCAGTGTACAGACAAATGTCTTTTTCCCAAGAAGTTATCTGTCAAAATAAAGGACAGGTAACGAATAACAAAAATGCATGTTGTTTTATTAAAGGAATTTTAAAATATAAGTTAAAATATAGGCATAATATATGAAAAAATGGACATTTTGCATATTAATCCATGTAGCCTACCCCCCCTAAAATAGGCTACCACTTTTAATGCTCCGATGCAAAGTAAACCACCATTTCTTTTGAATAATATAACACATAATTCATGTAATATAAATAATACTGCACACCTTTTAAATGTGTAAAATCTAGAGATCACTAGATATTTTCTTAGAGAAAATATAAGCACAGGCTCAGGCACAGGCTTGACATTTATCCTGCTTGAATTCGTTCTAAGAAATGCACATAACTTCATAAGTACCAAACTTTCATCTGTGAATATTAAATATTAAATATATGGCAGTGCGTTGAAGTAGGCATCATGGCAGGATGTACAATCTCACCCCTGGCCTTTACTATGGCCATAGAGGTTCTCATGAGGGCCTCAAGATGGGTAGTGGGAGGGGAGCGAACTAAGAACGTGTGCTCTAAGGTAAGACTCCAGATGACTTTAAAGGATTCCAGAGACCAGACCATCAGCAATGCCATTCCACCCCTGTTAACTGGACGGAAATGGACATCATCTGATGCGGTGCAACAAGCTACGTCAGCTCTGAAACACAGGGACATAGTGGGGCACGTCCAGTTGGGAAGAGGAGGCCTCGGTCAAATAAGCCAACTTGGACTAAGGCCTCAACATCAGAGAGGAGGAAAATGGTGGTCGAGGAGGCACGTCATCAGGAGGAGGCGGAAAGAAGTGCAAAAGCTGTCTCTCTTGCCAAGCAGGGACAATGGTCGAGGTGGCAAGGCCTGGAGAGGAGAAAGCTTAGCTGGAGGGAGCTCTGGGAAATGGAGGCAAGTAACATCAGCTTCATCATCAGAGCCACGTATGATGTGCTCCCATCTCCAAAAAACCTCAACCAGTGGTATGGTGTGGACCCAACCTGTGCCCTCTGTCCAACTCACGCGACTCTTAAGCACATCTTGGTCGGTTGTAAAACCAGCCTCACACAAGGTCGTTATACCTGGAGACATAACCAGGTTCTTAAGAGTTTGGCAGAATCTATGAGAGCCAGCGGAACACCATCAACTCCTTGCCCCTGAGAGCAACCAATTGCGTAACGGTTCCCAACCTTCATCCGAGAGGGACAGAAAAAGTCCAATCATTCCCCTATTAAATCAAAAACTGGACAGCTTTCTATAGCTCGGGATTGGAAGATGCTGGTCGATGTAGGCAAGCAATTGATTTTTCTACCTGAGATTGCAGCTACTACACTTAGGCCAGATATGGTTCTTTTGTCCCCTTCATCGAAATCTGTTTATATCACTGAGCTTACAGTCCCATGGGAGAGCTCAACGAGTGAGGCATATGAACGCAAGAAGCTGTGCTACATAGAACTGGCAGCAGATGCTCAACAACAAGGATGGATAGCAAAAGTCTATCCGGTTGAAGTGGGATGCAGAGGTTTTGTGGCTTCATCTTCCATCAAACCGCTTGAAAGACCTTGGTATCCATGGACAGGCACTGCGACATACAATTAGATCGATCTCCGAAGCGGCCAAAAGAAGCAGCCAGTGGATATGGATTAAAAGAAAGGACCCTTGTTGGACTCAAAGAGTATCTATATGACCTAATAAATCACCTAACCCACTTGAGAATCCAGAGCACAATCATCCATGAGAAGCGCGAACAGGGTAAAAAGTCAGTTTGACTCAGAGAAGAGGACGTTTCCAGCCTTGAATAGTCCCATGGGTTGAGTAAACAACTAGGAAACTTTCATAATTGGGCATGGGACACAAGCTCATTGATCACCCTGTAGCTGGCCACCTTTGATGAGGGTGTCTAGTGTTGAAAGGCTGAAACACCACCTGATTTAAAGGTACACTACTGACGATGTGTCCCGAAATTTGCATCTTTCCTAATACTGAAGTATAGCTCCCACTCTCAACATCAAGGCAATCTCATGTGCATACCATCTATTGGCACAACGGACAGGTTACCATCTTGTCCTGTGTTTATGATATTGAATATATGAAATATTTTAACTATAGTGTTTTTCTTTCATTTTCCATGACTGAAGGCGTCAAATGTAACACATCAGTGAGGCAAAACTGACGGCTATTTACGAAAATGTGCTTTGATGCGCTTGTTTGATAACTTGTGGTTAAAGCGCCACTCAGCGGTCAAAAGCTGCAAATGCACTTTACAGACGCCATGTCAGCCGTACGTGTGGCAGTAGAACCAGCATTTTGGATGGCCACCTACTGTAGGTTGGCATGTGGTAGGGAAAAAAAGTTTACACACAATAGCCTAAGCCACGTTGAAACGCTCCTGTTATTTTTTTATTATTATTTTTTATATATTTATAGGCTACATTGTGAACATAACATTTCAAAAATAATGAATTATTTTGACATGGAGTGAAGGTGGAGCGGTGTTTCTGGTATCACTGAGCGCGGAGCTGATCGATTCTCTGAGTGCGGAGGAGAAGTTGTAGCTGCTCCGCTCTGCTCACAGACTCTGATGCCGAGTGAGAGATGTTTCACCCGATGAAATCAAGACGACCGCGGCAGCAAAGCAGAGCATATCCGCCAATAAAAGCCTGAAGCAGTGTTAGTCGTTGCTCTGATTGCCAAACTTTACTTTTGTAGGTCGCATGGCAGTAAATAATAAGATGGTATGACCATACAGTCAAAACAGATATTTAATAAAAACATTAAAAACAAGCAGGGCTATAACGTAACCCATTAAAAAACGCATGCCAGGTCTACACCGGACACGAGTGGAATGATTCGACAAAAGAAAATAGAGCCCAGTGATGTTGTCTACACTGGACACGATCCCCATCAGTGAACTGATGCCTTGTTCTATTTATGAAGAAAAACTGACACTGCGTTCAGATGATTTGACACTGTAGTGCAGGGGTCATCAACTATGATGGGTTCAACCAAGATGGCGGCGCGTCCACATGCAGCAGCTTCTCTCTGTCCCGACAAAACGGTGTTTTCGTGTTTCTTGTCTTGTGAGTCGCAGTGTTTTTGTACGTTGTCGTGGCGTCTACCTGTCTGTAAGCGCAAATACAGTTGCGAGTTTCTGCTTGATGTCGGCAGAACCGCATTTTTACAGTTAAACTCCGCGCACGTGGAACAGTTGCGGGATCTCGGTCTGCTACGGAGGCCTTCACCATCACCGACCCCCACTACTGCATCTCGCCCACAGCAGAGGCGCCACAAGCGGCGTGAGAGGAAGCAGAAGAGGGGTAAGCGCGGAGATATCCAGGCTAGGCTAACGGCTAACCGCTCGTTGGACAATAAACTGGACTACATTTGATTACTACGCTCAACTCAGAGGACTGTAAGTGACTGTTGTGTTTTTGTGTTCACGGAAACATGGCTCAGCAACAGCGTTCCAGACTGCCCTATTCAGCTCAAACAGCTGACGTGCTATCGAGCGGACAGAGCTCTCCTTTTTTTTTTCTCCCGCAGCGGCCGGCTTTGTGTTTAGATCAATGACGCGTGGTGCCGCGATACTGTTGTGATCTGCAAACACTGCTCACCCCTGGTGTAGTTTATGATTATTAAGTGCTGGCCGTTCTATCTGCCGAGGGAATATACTGCTATACTGCTCATTTCGGTGTACATTCCCCAACAGGAACGACGCACTAAATGAACTGTACCAGCACATCAGTGAGCAGCAGACAGCACACCCCGATGCTTTTCTCATCATAGCTGGGGATTTCAACCATGCTGACCTAAAGCGTGCGTTTCCAAAAATACACCAGCACATCAACTTTCCAACACGAGGTAATAACATTTTGGACTGGCTCTTCAGGCTGTTGTTTCCACATGTTTCAAAACTACCACCATCATTTCAGTTCCGAAGAAGCCATCTCCTTCCTGCTTCAATGACTACCGTCCTGTTGCACTTACCCCCATCCTCATGAAGTGCTTTGAACGGCTAGTCATGCACCACATCAAGTCTGCCCTCCCCCCCTCCCTGGACCCCTTCCAGTTTGCATATCGGTCAACCGATGATGCCATCGCCACTACCTTCCACTCAGCACTCACACATCTGGACAAAAAGGACTCATATGTCAAAATGCTGTTCATAGACTTCAGTTCAGCATTCAAGACAATCATCTCTCAACAGCTCATTTACAAACTGATTCAGCTGGGGCTCAACACTTCGCTGTGCAACTGGCTGTTGGACTTTCTGACTGGAAGACCTCAGGCATTACTGGTCGGCAGCAACACATCGGGCACCATCACACTGAACACTGGGCCCCCCAAGGATGTGTGCTTAGCCCCCTCCTCTTCACTCTGCTGACCCATGACTGCACACCATCATACAACTCCAACCTCTTTATTAAGTTTGCAGATGACACGACTGTGGTGGGTCTCATTAGCAACAAAGATGAGACAAACTACAGGAGCGAGGTGAGTGGCCTGGCCAGATGGTGCAGTGACAACAATCTCTCTCTGAACATGGAAAAGACAAAGGAGATTGTTGTAGTCTTCAGGAGAGCACAAACTCAGCACGTTCCTCTTACCATCAACGGTGTGACTGTGGAGAGAGTGAGTAGCACCAAGTTCCTGGGTGTGCACATCACAGAGGACCTCTCCTGGACTGAAAACACCGCAGCACAGGCCAAGAAATCACAACAGCGTCTCTTCTTTCTCCGCAAACTGATGAGAGCCAGAGCCTCAGCCCCCATCATGTACACCTTCTACAGAGGCACCATCGAGAGCATCCTGACGAGCTGCATCACTGTGTGGTATGGCGCCTGCAATGCGTCCTGCTGAAAGACTCTGCAACGCATAGTGAGAGCAGCTGAGAAGATAATTGGTGTCTCTCTCCCCTCCCTCCAGGACATTTATGGAACACGTCTCACCCGCAAAGCCCTCTGCATCACAGGTGATCCCACTCACCCATCACACAGCTTCTTCAGCCTGCTACCATCAGGGAGGAGACTGCAGAGTCTCCAGGCCAGGACCAGCAGACTGAAGGACAGCTTCATCCACCAGGCTGTCAGGAAGCTGAACTCACTCCCGAACTTGCCCCCCCTCCCCTCTTCTGCCCCAGGCACCACTGAACTATGAACCTTTTAAGGAGTGCATGATGGGTGTTCTGGAGGAACTTGCCACTGACAAATCTACGGACAGAATAATTGTGTCTGTTAAGCAGATACCTCTGTCTGCTAAAACTACTGTTCGTCGTGTCCATGTTTTGGCAGAGGATGTCCAGCGACTTGTAATTGATGAGATCAAAGAAGCCAGATACCTATCGCTGGCTATTGAGGAGTCCACCGGCAATATTGACATTTCCCAAATGTCCATTTTCGTCAGATATTTTAATGGCAAAAATTTAAAAGAGGAGCTGCTGGCCTTGATTCCACTGGAGGGCCTGACCACTGGCGCTATTATCTTTGGTAAGCTGGAGGAACTATTTCAAAAGCATGGACTGTCATTTGAAAAAGTCAACCTGGTTGTCACAGATAGTGCTCCTGCCATGATTGGCAGAAACGGGAGTAGTGAGCAGAATTAAGGCTGTCGCTCCCAGCATTAACGCACTTCACTGTCTCATTCACCAAAGCGTGCTGTGCGCAAAATTAAGTGGCGATCTTAAAGAGGTTATGGACAAAACAATGAAAATAATAAACTTCATCAGGGGGAATTCAAGCACACAGCACTGTTTATTCCGAAAATTTGTGCATGAATCTGAAGGCTCTTATGATGACCTCTTACTCCACAACGACGTGCGCTGGCTCAGTAAGGGCAAAGCACTGGAGCGTTTCGTTGAACTCCGGGATCAAGTTGTGGATTTTTTAATGCAAAGTCAATCAAAAGTGGCAGCTGACCACCTGCGCATCATTCAAGACACAGAATACATGTGCAACGTTGCATTTTTAACAGACATATTTTCTCATTTGAACGCACTAAATTTACAACTACAGGGGAAAGAAAAAACTGTGGTGAATATGGTGGAAAAACTTGATGCCTTTGGACACAAACTTGATCTTTTCCACGAAGATTTGTTGTCGGGGAGGCTGCTACACTTTATCACACTTAAGACAGTGGGTCACAGCAAGGTCACAGAGAACATGAAGACATTTATCACACAGCTGAGGGAAAATTTATCTGCCAGATTTGATGACTTTGCCATTTCCAGGGATGTCATTGGATTTGTGTGTGACCCGTTCACTATCAGCCCAGGTGGAGAATTCTCCGCTAATGTGAGGTGATGCCCCTGGATGAGGTGGCTATTCAAAGTGAACTGATTGACATCCAGGCCGCTGGTGACATGAAGGCAGCTCACCATGGTTCTGAAAGCTTGAGCGCCTTTTGGGTGGCTTGTCCCCAAGAGTATAAAACACTGAAGACATTGGCCATGTATGTGCTCACCATGTTCGGATCAACATACACCTGTGAAGCAGCGTTCACAAAAATGAACTCTATAAAAACGTATGAGAGGAACCGACTGTCAAACCAGTCTTTGGAGGACTGCTTGCGCATAAGCCTGAGAGCTGTCAAGCCGGATGTCAAAAAGATGGTGTTGGAGGGGAAATGTAACTTCTCCCATTAAGCAAACATAGGTATTTTAGTCTGAGATTTTCTCTGTTTTACTTTATTTGTGGGATCACAGGCTACTTTAATTGTATGTAAATAGTAACATTTCTAATAACTGAGGCCTGTCGCTTTTATTTGTCATTAGAACTATTGGCTGATGTGCAAGGCTTGCAATTACCATGTTCTTCTCTGTTATGTTGATGGTTGTTATTGAGACAATTGTGTGCAAATCCCAGGAAAGGAAAATTTTGACATTTGTGAAAAAATGAGCACATGAAACAAAATATGTTCAATGAGAGCAACGCGTTTATCGTCATTCTTGACTGAAGGCAGGCTATGGCACAAGCTACTTTCATAAGGCTTTTTTTTTTCGTTAGATTTAAAAATAAATAAATATGGAACGGACCCGAATATTCGAATATTCGTTTGGTGGGTTGGTATTCAATTTGAAAATTTGACATTCGAATATTCATTTTTTTGTTTTTGTTTTTTTGCACACCTGGGATCCCCCGCGAAACTGTTCTCATTCCCCCTTGAATAAGGCCAGTGACACACTGGCTGCGTGAGTGTCTCAGCTGTGTGGCGTGTCCGTTTTTATTTCGGCTCCCATATTTAACAGGTTGGAGTTTGCACACTGAAACACGCGTCTCAGGCGCGCTCGAGCCACGCGGAAAATGCGTGCATGCTAGAAATAGAACCGACGCGTGTTCCAGCAACGGGAGTGTTCTCTGGCTAGAGCGCAGAACAGTGGAGTTTGTATGGACCGAAGAGCATGCCTGAGCTTGTGTTTTGTTGCTTTGAAATTGTGGAAAATAGAATAATAGAAACAAAATGTATTAGCATTTTTACTCGTTATTATCAATCTAAATTAATCTTGTTTTTAATTTAACTTAATTTCATTTTGTCTTTATTTCGTTTTTTCTTCATTTAAATTTAGTTTTTCTTTATAGAGTGCAGGATCGTGACGTGAGCGGATCACAGTAACGCAAGGCATTGTGGGATTTTAGGACACGGAGGTTACGGGAGAAGCGTATTGGTATATTTTAGAAGTAGGCTAATTCAGTTTAGAAAAACGACAGAATGGTGAACGCATGTTGCATTGTAAACTGTCATAATCATTCTCACGATCGGCGTAGAAAACGTAAAACAAATGGAGTACGATTTTTCAGCTTTCCCGCTTGAAAAAAAAACAATGGAAATCATGTCGTAACACAACAACCGTAACATTAACTTCAATTACGTAAGAGTAACTAGATAACTTTGCAAAACTAAGTTAGCTGGCTGCATAGCTATAAAATTAAGCTATAAAGGAAGGAATCTCTATAACGTATGTAACTGTTACATTATGTATCTGTAACCGTTCATCCGATCAACTTTACACTTAAGTGTGGAGTTCTCTTACGAGAGCTCTCTCGTACTGCGTCTTAGCTAAGACGCTACGGGAAAAGTCTCTTTTCACGAAATACTGAAGCAAAAAATTATCCTTAATTTTGTATTTTTGTAAAGCGCATTTGCAGCAGTACACAGCCATAGGCGAGACGGCTCGTTCGCTCATTGGCTTGTTCTGCGGCAACTGCACAGCCTATCGAGCGCAGGCTGATGCAACATCAGACCAATAAGGGCGCTTCCCGCCCTTCTTGCCACTTCCCGCCGAAACGGGTGTGGCCCAACCTATAAAAGGAGCTCGAAAAGGCTGACTCACCTGATTTTTCATCTCTTCAGCAAAGCTCACGCATCGCTGGATCACGGAGGAAGCAAGCGCCGTCTGAGAAAGCATATCAGCAGGACGAGCCATTCTGAAGCTGCTGGCATCGCCGCCTTCCACTGCCGTTCCTGCTGCACTGTCCGGCGCCTATATCCTTTCAATTCTGTTATATCCAGCTGTTCTTTATGTGTGTGTGTGTTCGCCCTGCGACACACACTCGTAAAAGAGCTCGCGTCTTTTTTAAATGCCTTCCTGCGGCTCGTCAGAGCCCCACTCAGTGAGGGAGACCGGTACGTCATCTGTGTCTCCTGCCTGGGTGAAGATCATGCAGCGCTCGCGCTCGCTGACGGCGGATGCCCCCACTGCAAGCTTATGCCATGGTGACTCTGAGGACTCGCCTGGCCTTTTTCTCTGAGCCTGCAGTCTCCGCTGCGCTGAGGCGCCATAAAAGCATCGCTTCCAGCGGATTCCGGAACCGTCTTCAGCTCAATCGAGCTCGCCGGTTCGCCCTGCTTCACCGGCCCCCCCTGCATCGCTTCCCGGTGGGCAGCACCCGCTGTTTGCCGGCGCGTCGTCCGAGGAAATCGATCTCAGGGCCGCGTCGGGGGAAGAGGACAGGCGCTCTCTGCTAGCTTCGGGCAGTGAGGGCTGGGCGAGCTCCGAGGATCTCACGCCTTCTGCTCAGAAGCCCAGCAGACGAGCTGACATCGAGAAGGAGCCGGGGTGAATGCTCGCGTTGGCCGCGACGAGTCTCGGCCGCGAGTGGTCTGCACCAGCGCCCCCCCCCCCCTCTCGTTCCCGGCTGGATGGTATTTCCCTTTCGGATGAGCGTACTTCTCAAAGCCCGCCTCATTTCTTCCTGAGCTTCACGAAGAGGTGGCGAAGGCTTGGAACGCTCCATATTCAGCGCAAACTCGTTCGTCTGTCTCACTAGCATTCTCCACACTGATGATGCTAAAAACAGGAACTACCAGTCACTTCCGCCGGTGGAACAGGCGATAGCGACGCACCTTTTTCCGCCCTCTGCTGGACGGCGGCAAAAGCGGTGTTGCCATCTAAAGCCAGCTGTGTGACGCTGCGGCTGCACTACTCGTGATGGCTGCTTCATCGAAGCGCAGGTGTACGAGTTCCGCTGTGTCCGAGCTCTCACCCAAGCGCGCCGCTGTTTCAGTTCCAGGAATTGTGACTGTCTCAGCGTTTTCTGCAACGCGCAAGCCTGCACAGTTGCCCGCTTGCCTGCACACAAAAGCTGTTATCACAACAGCTTCAGCAACGCAGCTCGAGACCCCCGTTCTCGCTCTACCGGCCGTCGCCCCGCGCCGCGGGGACCGCAGCAGAGGATTACAGTGAGGCCGGGAGCCCCGAAGCCATCCTAGGAAAGCCATCTATGCATGCTGCATGACGCTGCGTCTGCACTACACATGATGGCTGCTTCTTCGAAGCGCCGGTGTACGAGTTCCGCTGTGGCCGGGCTCTCACCTAAGCGCGCCGCTGTTTCAGTTCCAGAGATTGTGACTGTTTCAGCATCTTTTGCAATGCGCAAGCCTGTATGATTGCCCGCTTGCCTGCACACAAAAACCATTATCACGGCTACCCAGATATTTCCCGAAAAAGGTGTAATTTCTGGTGTCCCGGCCACGGCCGATGGTGCTATAAATGTAGTGATGATACCCACTGCTCAGTGCCCACAATCACTATGTCACACGCGTCATGTGGTTTCTGTAAAAACGAAACCCGTGCATGTTCGTCCGGCCACGGTCGATGGTGCTATAAATGTAGTGATGATGCCCACTCCTCAGTGCCCATCTCCACATGTAAGCACAGCCCTGCACACAGGGCTCGCGCACATAAGATCGACAGAGATCGGTCAAGCGCGCCGCATAGTAAACGTGCCCACATACACTATGTCACATACGACGCGTGGCTTCTGTAGAAACAAGGCCCGTGCACGTACGCTCTGCACAGGCAGACAGCGAGTTGAAAGTGGTAAATGTGCTCATATGCAGCCCACAGTTACTCGCAGACATATCGAGTCCCACGGGACCTGCTCAGCCTTCCCCCAGTCGGTTAAGCGCCGGGACGGGGTCAAGGAGGAGCGATCTGCCCGCTGTTATCAGCGCGCTCCCCGCTTCAAATGCGCAGCACACCCGAGCGCCGCCGTTGCCCAGTCAACAGAGCGCGCTTCGCATCCAGCCCTTAGCCATTCATGCAGATGCATGGTCAGCGCTTACAGGGGTTTCGGATTGGGTGCTAGACATTATAAAGAGAGGCTACTCGCAACAGTTTTTTTCGACGCCCTCCGCGCTTTTCAGCGCGCGTCGAAACTATGGTCAAAACAGAAGTAGCACATACTTCGGGCCGAAATATCAAAACTGTTGAACAAAGGGGCTGTAGAGCCTGTGTCTCAAGCTCAAAGCGAGGGGGGGCTGTACAGCAGATACTTTCTGGTGCCCAAGAGAGACGGGGGTCTCAGGCCCATACTGGATCTAAGACAGCTGAACAAGGCATTGATGAAACACAGTTTCAAAATGCTTACGACCAGGAAACTCCTCGCGCAGATTCGCAGAGGGAACTGGTTCATGTCAATAGATCTGAGGGACGCGTATTTTCTAATACAGATAGCGTCGATATTTGAGATTCGCCTTCGAGGGCCAGGCATACCAGTTTACAGTCCTCCATGGCTCCTCGTACGTTTACGAGGTGCATGGATGCAGCGCTCGCTCCTCTCAGACTCAGAGGCATGCGAGTGCTGGAATATTTGGACGACTGGCTGGTTCTGGCCCGATCACGAGCGGAGCTCGTGGACCACAGGGCCGTTTTACTCGATCACCTCGAGAAGCTCGGCCTCAGTGTCAATTGGGCGAAGAGTTTGCTGAACCCCAGTCAGACGATTCTGTTTCTGGGTATAGTTCTGAACTCGTGTTCCATGACGGCGCGGATGTCACCACAGCAGGTGATGGGCATTCAGCGCGCAGCGAGTTCTTTCTGCTGCGGCACGACCGTGTCGCTCAAACACTGTCAGAAGATGCTGGGCCTCATGGCCTCAGCATCTCCGGCTCTGCAACTGGGCCTGCTCCGCATGCGCTCCCTGCAGTTCTGGCTGAAGACGCGGGTGCCGCGCAGAGCGTGGACGTCTGGCCAGCTGCATCTCAAGGTCAATCAGAGCTGTGTCACAGCTCTGGCACCTTGGACAGCGAACGGCCTGGGGACTTCCCTGAATGTGAAGATGGTGTCGACAGACGCCTCCACTTCGGGATGGGGAGCGCTGCTCGAGGGCAGACCGTCCTTTGGCCTATGGTCAGAACGGGAAAAGCTCCATCATATCAACTGTCTGGAAATGCTGGCAGTGGAGAACGTGCTGATTCGCTTTTGTCCCCAAATCAAGGATCACCACGTCTTAGTCCGTTCGGGCAACATGTCTGTGGTGTCCTACATAAATCGCCAGGGCGGTCTCGGGTCCTGAAACCTGTACAGGCTAGCGGAACGCCTCCTGGTTTGGGCTCAGTGCAACGTGCGTTCGCTGAGGGCAGTGCATGTGCCTGGGCTACAGAATCTGGGTCCAGACAGGCTGTCCAGAAGCAATGTTCCTAAGGGGCGAATGGTCTCTACAGGCCAGGGGCTCGATTTGGCACCCTCAACCGGAGTTGTGGTCCCTCCATGTGTGGGCGCTCAACGGTTACCCGCTGATCTCGCAGTGGGAGTGCTGAATACCATCACTCAGGCTAGAGCTCCGTCGACAGGACGTCTGTATGCCTCGAAGTGGTCGGTGTTCTCCAGCTGGTGCACAGCTCGAGGATATTCGCCCCTTAGTTGTGAGGTGACGGAGGTTCTCTCCTTCCTACAGGAGCTGTTGGATAAGGGCAGAGCCCCATCCACGCTCAAAGTTTATGTGGCGGCCATCGCAGCGTTTTCTGAAACAGCGCTCGGTCAGTCAATAGGAAGGAATGATTTGGTCATCCGGTTCCTCAGAGGAGCTAGGAGGCTGAATCCTCCCAGACCTCCGTCAGTCCCTATGTGGGACCTCGCATTTGACCACATTGGTCAGGCTTTGCCGCGGCTGTGTGATGTCATATTGCCGCATCTACGGATGCTGCTAGTTATGGGACGGAGGGCTTTCCCCCTTTTCTGTCCTGGACTTTCTGTGAGTCCCTCAGGTGACTGTGCACTGTAAATCCTGGGCGTTGCTTCAGGTTTATTGGTGTGTGATCCCTGCGCGCACGGCGTTTTGCATTGGGTTCCCGTAGCGTCTTAGCTAAGACGCAGTACGAGAGAGCTCTCGTAAGAGAACGCACTCGGTTACTAAACGTAACCTCGGTTCTCTCTAGAAGAGCGAACGAGTACTGCGTTCTCTGCCGTGCGCAGGATTCACTCTGGTTCGCTTCGGCGATGAAATAAATCAGGTGAGTCAGCCTTTTCGAGCTCCTTTTATAGGTTGGGCCACACCCGTTTCGGCGGGAAGTGGCAAGAAGGGCGCGAAGCGCCCTTATTGGTCTGATGTTGCATCAGCCTGCGCTTGATAGGCTGTGCAGTTGCCGCAGAACAAGCCAATGAGCGAACGAGTCGTCTCATCTATGGCTGTGTACTGCTGCAAATGCGCTTTACAAAAATACAAAATTAAGGATAATTTTTTGCTTCAGTATTTTGTGAAAAGAGACTTTTCCCATAGCGTCTTAGCTAAGACGCAGTACTCGTTCCCTCTTCTAGAGAGAACCGAGGTTACATTTAGTAACCGAGTACGTTATTTGGATGAGCAGGGATTCAGACAACTGCAAGCACATACTAAGAAATTCTGTTTAGTTTTTTCAGGAAAACCAGTCTATGAAATACTGGAGTGTCATCCTGACTGGGTACCATCATTACACCTTGGCCACACAGAAGTCAAAACAACACACACACACAGTGTTTTAACCGGAGGACGAAGAGACAGCAGGCTGCACAGGGGTCACAGGTGGATGATGCTGCACCTCCAGATGAAGCTGCACAGAGGTCACAGGTGGATGATGCTGCACCTCCAGATGAAGATGCACAGAGGTCACGGGAGGATGAAGCTGCACCTCCAGATTAAGCTGCACAGAGGTCACAGGAGGATACCAACAGAGAACAGCAGGAATGCAGTTTTTGTAGCCACAGGCGTGCTGAAATTAACCGCTTGCTGAAGGAGAACAGGATACTGAAGAAAGAGCTCTCCCAAAAGAAGATGGATGAGCATTTCTTTAAAGAGGATGATGTGAAGGTAAAGTACTACACTGGGCTTCCATGTTTTGCTGTTTTGATGGGCGTGCTGCAGCAGCCCAGCAAACATTGGTCCGACGGCGACGTCGTGTGCCCAGCCAAAAATAGTCGCGGTAGGATGGCATAAATCAGTAGAAATATGTAACACAGAACATTTCCTAAAAATGCATTCAGATATGTTTGTACATGTCTATAGTTCTATGGGGTTGCATGTAAAATTGTTTCTTTGACTTTTAGCTACTTGTAGTTCAATATTTACCTGTGTTGTGAATCATTTGTGAACGGACGTCACTATTTGACATCTTTTACACGTGCATTACACGTCCATCGTGACCCTCTATGAAATCCTTGGGGAATATGCAAAAGCTGTGCTTACACCTTGATTAATACTGCAATAATTAAGTTAAGTGCACCAAGTAGTTTTTAAGAGGTTTTAAAGAGGTTGTAAATAGACGTCCACTGACGTCTTTTACACGTCTTGTCACGGTTGTGAAAAGACTCCAAACAAGACTAGCAGGAACAAAATTTTTTTTAATACAAAGTAAATATATTTACTTTATCTTGTTTAAATAAATTATAATGACAAACTGCCCAGTGTGGTTAAGTGATTGCCATGCTACAATTTTGTCATTATTTCAACCATTATGTATTTGTTATTATTTTTATGGAATCTATGCATATACATGTAAAACAGATATATATCCGGTCACCATTTCTGTCTGAGTTGTATGTAATTGCGAAAACGGTGCTGCCAAGATGTAGACACGAAACAGTAATATATTTCGTGATATTACAAAATCCTGTGATATGATAGATTATCTCGCGAGATCTCGCTTTTTTCCGGAAGTTCCGGAGCAGGCAAACACGAGGAGAGGACTCGAAGAGGACTCGAGGAGGGAGATGTATCGATATATATTATATAAAATCTACTGTTGGGTAAGTACATTTTGTATTATTTGATTAACGTGCTTGAGTTTTACTCATTTGACATGAAGGAACCGAGAGAAATGATGCCCACGTTGTCAACTGAAATTCACTGAGTATGGCTAAAATTCGCTAACGTTAGTAGGCTAAAAGTTACTTATATTGATGAAATTTTTATTGGTACGCTTTAATTAATTATTCAGGGGACATCACAGCCCTCCTGTCTTATCAGAAATGTCCTGTTCACTTTCTCAAAGTTACACATCCAGTTAAGGGTGTTTCTCAACGGCAACACATTAAAACACAACATCTTTTATTCAATAAAAATAGAATCTAATGCATGTTGATTACCTTTTTCTAATGTTTCATTCATGATTCATTCATTTTGTTCCAAGGTTTTTTATTTATTTATTTTTTTAGCTGTAGACCATAAAGATATTTTGAAAATAAGTGCATGTCATTTATCTCAAATTTTTTATTTTATTTATTTTAAAAATAAATATATTCTCTTTCCTCAGATGCTGTGAAGAGTTAGAGTCTCTGAGACTGATGCAGCGATGGCAGAACACCTGAAGCTCGATCCAGGAAGAGATGAGGGTGGAGGTTGCAATTTTCTCACCCTCTGTGTGCTGTGCCTTGACCAATATGTGCCCTAGTGTTGTCATGAAACCATAAAACATGCCATAAACCTTATGAACTGCATATGTTGCATACCATGTGTTAAAGTTAACCATGTGTTATTAAAGTTAATAGAGTTATTTAGCCTACCCCACATAACTTCACCTTTAAACAGCTTCATGTTTAACTGCTTCTTTTTTCTCTATTCAATTTTATCTTATTCTTCACATTGTCTTGTTTTTTTATTGTATTGCCTCCTTGAAATGTATTCTAACTGTCTTAATCTGTAAGGTGTCCTTGAGTGCTATGAAAGGCACCCACAAATAAAATGTATTATTACTATTATTATTATAAATGATGGAATAAATGATGGAAAACTATGTCAATTCTAAATCTTTTTATTTGTGTCACATAACATGAACTTAGTGCAATGCTGAAGTAAATATGGTAAGTAAATAAGTAATTTACATTTACATTTACATTTATTCATTTAGCAGACGCTTTTATCCAAAGCGACTTACAATTGCTATACATGTCAGAGGTTGCACGCCTCTGGAGCAACTAGGGGTTAAGTGTCTTGCTCAGGGACACATTGGTGTCTCACAGTGGATTCAAACCCGGGTCTCTCACGCCAAAGACGTGTGTCTTATCCACTGCGCCAACACCACCCCAAAAGGGTTCATACTTTTCATCAAAGGGAAGCAGCTGTTTCTGCTCGGTTATGAACCGAGGACCTTTCGCGTGTTAGGCGAACGTGATGACCACTACACTACAGAAACTCCCCACAGGAGTTATAACAGGACTTGCACAGTAACAATATAGTGCAAATATAACAGGTAAAATAAATAACAGGCACTTATAACAGGACCTGCACAGTAACAATGTAGTGCAAATATAACAGGTAAAATAAATAACAACTTGAACTTAGTGCAATGTTGAAGTAAATATGGTAAGTAAAAAAGTAATTATAACAGGACCTGCACAGTAACAATGTAGTGCAAATATAACAGTATATAACAAATATAATTTCAAGAAATGACAACATGTCAAAAAAAAAGGCACTATGTACGAACTATTCACTATACCACAGCCGTGTCCTAAAAGATGGCCGCCGCTACTGCGCGATGACGTAGTTGCCCATTCTCTATTTAAATCTACCCTTACTGTGCCAATTTGTTAGTCAGAAAAATATTAGACTACCTTAAAAGTATTGCTTAATTTAACAGACATGTGTGTGTGTGCATTTTATATCACTAGTGCAGTGTCCGTTCTTGGAGCATAAGCCCTGCCCGCGTGAGGTGCGCCGCTTCCCGCTCGCGCTGTTCTGACTGTAGTTTACTAAAAGTTTATTCATTCTGAATGTGTCGCGTCTCGCGTGTCCATCTATATTGCACCAAATGCGACACTGCACTCCCTTGTGAAGTCGATTGGATGAACGGTTCTCGAAATAATAAAAATGCAAACGGACATACAGACACATTCCTGCCTTTATTAGAGATAAACATATGTTCAGCCCCTCCTTTCGAAGCTTAGAATCGTCGATATTCATTACTACCGAAGCTTCGAAGCTCAAAAAATAGTATTCGGACCAGCCCTAAACTTTTTCCTCTTACAAGGCTATTCCTGAATTCAGTATTATAAGTTATATATAAAAAAAAAACTAAAAACAAACAACTAAAAACTAAAAAAAAAAAAAAAACTAAACCAGCAGCATACCGAGATGGAAATATAGAGTAGAATGGATGGTTAGATGCATGATGGGATAGTATTAACAAAAAATAATAATAAAATAATAATATAAAGGTCTTTCCAGCATTAAGGTAATAACATTACTGTTTTCTTATCCCTTCAAAATCACTTAAGTTGTCAATTAATGAAGCTATTTTTTACATCATGTGCATTTTGTTGATAATGAGAGAACTTGAGTTTAATCGTGAGGACGTTTTATTAATCCATACATTCTTTAGAGTTTCAAATATTTAGCATATATATATATATATATAGAAAATATACACTCACTGGCCATTTTGTTAGGTACACCTTGCTAATACCAGGTTGGAGTCCCTTTTGGCTTCAGAACTGCCTTAAAGGTGCCATAGAATGCAAGAATCACTTTTATGAGGTGTTTGACAGAGTGTCCCCTGTCATCCAGCGCAGCTGCCCCCTCAAGCATCAGGTCGCGGAGCAACATCAAAAAGAACAGCGGAGACCGGCCGAGAGTTAGGAGTAGCTGAAATCAGCCTTTGCGAAATCTGTAAAATACAACGAGAAGTGCATCGACTCCAAACGCGAATCCACTGTCCTGGTGGGCCAGTGGTGACGCGATAATCAGTCTAGATTTCCGCTGCTGTCCAAAGTCGCACACAAATACGTGTAATACATGTTAGAACTCTTTGATTTCTTAAAAAAAAAAAAAAAAAACACAAATGATAAACAAAATGTTTTAAAACGTGTCTCACTTGTCAGTTAAAAAAGCAACAATATATGCTACATAACTCAACGATAGAGCTTTGTATGCAGCAAAATCAGGATAAATTAGGTATGTAAAAAAAAAAAAACGGCGGTAATACCGCATATCACGCTATTGAGCCACCCATAATAACCGCAGGGGAAATTTCTTAACCGCGACAGCCCTACGCCCATTTATGACACTATTAGCATATAAAAAAAGACCTGAGTGAGAAGCTGCGGTTCGCCATTACGGTTCTCTTGCTGTAACTGCTGGAGATACAATGTCAGCACCAAAGAGCCATTAAAAGTGTTCTGTGTTTGGATGCACCAACAAACATAGGAGTCTCTATTCTAAAAAAAGGAAAGTCCTATACTTTGTTCTAGGGCTGTGCATGCGCTTTTCATCAGTAAAGGCGCTCCTGTAATTAGTAGTTTATCTCTAGCACGTGCGTTCAGATCAGGGTTGCCAGGTTTCACAACAAATCCTGCCCAGTTGCTTTCTAAAAACTAGTACAAAGCTAGACCAATCGCGTTTCCTGGAGGTTCCCCGATAAAAATTGCATCCCGGGGTTAAAATATACGTGTTTTGGCAGGATTGCCTTGGTAAAATTTGCATTTTAGGGATTAAATATCACGTTATTGGGGGGGTCGCTTCAACCCTCAGACAGACAAATGCCAACCATTGTTGCCAAGTCTGCGGTTTATTTTCATGTCCACGGGTCGAAGCGACCCCAATCCCAACAACGTGATATTTAGCCCCTAAAATCTGCATTTTACCAAGGAAACCCGGCCAAAAACTTGTATTTTTATCACCCGGAATAAAACGCGATTGGACTAGTTTTGAGAAGCAATTGGGCAGGTTTTGTTATGAAAACTTGCCAACCCAGATCTGAACGCACATGCTGGAGATATACTACTAATTACAGGAGCGCCTTTATTGAGGAGATGCGCATGAAAATCGAATTAGATTTTTTTGCACAGCCCTACTTTGTGCTAACCTATTACACCGAATTGCCTCGCAAACGAGGGTCAGTTCAGTGCTGGAGTATATATATATATATATATATATATATATATATATATATATATATATATATATATATATATATATATATATATATAATAAAACGGTGCAGAATATAAACAATTTCACTTTCTGCCTAAATGTTTTTGATCCAACTGTAGAGAGCTGGTAGATTTGTAGTAGGCTAATAAATGGAAAAACTGATTTCCCAAAATATTTTCCTCATAAACTTGCTTGACAGTGCATCTGTAATTTTTTAAATCACAAAATTAATCAGTGTGAAACACAAACCTCAGTATGTTGAGTTGACAGTTCGGACTCTTCAGTCCAGCAGCAAGCAGCTTCACTCCTGAATCCTGCAGATGATTGTTACTCAGGTCCAGCTCTCTCAGGTGTGAAAGGTTTGAACTCAGAGCTGACGTCAGAGCAGCACAACCTTCCTCTTTCACCAAACAGTCAGATAATCTACAACAACAATAATAATGTTACTGTGCTTAATTTTAGAGATGCTTTAGTTCTTATTTCTGCCATTTTTTAACAGCAGTAGGAATGTGTGTGTTTGTACCTACTTAACCTTATTTTGGGGACAAATGTGTACCAAGTGAGTTAAAATTTAAATAAAAGCAAGATATATATATATATATATATATATATATATATATATATATATATATGTATACGTGTAATTAGGACGTGGTGCCAATGATAATCAGGGAGGAGGCAGCTGACTCATCACAATACATATGTTTTGGTTGGATGCTGAGGTCTATGTTATGTTATGAAGGAATTTAATCGGGAAATGCTCTGAACTATTCACTGTATTATGTTTACTTCAATGAATATGTGAATAAATTAATTGGCTTGAGATTTTTGTTAACAAGGTAATTTTCTAATCTACAACATGAAAAACTTTGCATTTGGAAATTGGGGAAAAACTGCTTGAATTCCTGGGAACCTTGTGTCACTATTTTGTAACCCAACAAAATCTAATTAGCATATTTTTGGAATATTTCAGTATGCATTTAAAACTATCCAAGGATGAGTAGGATAAATAAAATGAAACTAAATGAGTACATTTTGATGAGAAACTTTACAGTGACAAGGCATTGTTTGAAAGTTTTAAAGGGGTTCAACATTTTTACATAAAATACCATAATAATTTGGAAGTAACTATTTTCTGTCCTGTTTTTGACCCCCCTCATCAGAACGCTCTGTTTGAATAGGTGTGGAGGATTGTAGACTCATTGTAGATTGTAGAAGTAAATGCCCACTACTATGATTTGCTAATAGTTGTGCATGTTTGACAGTCTGCGTCCTTCACAGATACACTTCAATAGGGTGTCTTTAATTATTAAAAATCACACAATTAATCAGTGTGAAACAAAAACCTGAGTATGCCGAGTTGACAGTTTGGACTCTTCAGTCCAGCAGCGAGCAGTTTTCCTCCTGGATCCTGCAGATGATTGTTACTCAGGTCCAGCTCTCTCAGGGGGGAGTTTGATGATTGTAGAGCTGAAGCCACAATTTCACAGTGCTGATCAGTGAGATTACACCCTGCCAAACTGAAAACAGCAAGGACTCTGTTTAAAAGGCATGCTGATGTCCCCACCAGACTGAAATATTTTAAAGACTTGCTTAGTTCAATGCTTTAAAACCTGTCCTGGGGACCACCGTCATTTCACATTTTGGATGCCTCCTCATCAGTCACACCACAATTCAATTCAGGTCTTGGAGTCTCTACTAATGAGCTGATGAGTTAAATCAGATGTGCTGGATGAGGGAGACATCCAGAATGTGCATTGCTGGGGTACACAGGGCAAGTTTGCGAAACACTGTCATAGTTAACAAACTTTACCATATAAGATCATGTTAGTTCACTCACTATAAGATATATAAGATCATTCACTCTCTGATATAAGATCATTCACTCTCTGATCTGTTCCAAAAAAAAAAAAAAAAGTCCAAAAATTAAAACAAGTTCATGAAATAATTAAAATTACATTATGTATATCATAGCTGTATATTTGTAAATATAAACATTGGGATTATTTGAGAGTTTTTGGTCAGGTTTAGAGCTAAACTCAGCAGGACACTGGCCCTCCAGGACTGGAGTTGATAATGATGAGTTACTTTATTACATAAACCAACTATATTGACTTAAATCACCTAAACAACTGCCACAGATTTGGACTACATTTACTGATTAAGTTGAAAAAGAATGAAGCATATTTTTTTTTTACATTCTACAAAAAAAAAAAAAAAACAATAGCATTGATTGCTTGAGAATGAAAACATCACTCAGTGTTGTGATAAACATTTATGCTTGTGAGAAAAAAGTAAAATAACAATAAATAAAATAATTAAACACATCAAAGTTCCATCACAACTTATGTTGAATCTTATATTAAATATAATTATGTTCATTTTTTCACACTTACAGAGCTTTTCTGCAGTTCCTCACAGCAGGTAACAGTCTCCATCGACCCTCTCTAGCGTTGATATTGTACTGTTTAATATCAAACTCATCCAGCACCTCCTCTGACATCAGGATCATGTTTGCCAAAGTTGAGCATTGTGCAAGAGAGAGCTTTTTTCTTTTTGTTTTAGAGTTTAAAAATGCCTGCATTTCTTTAATAACAGAGTTATCCTTCATCTCAATCAAGCAGTGTGTCAGATTCATCCATCGTTCAGGACTGACGTTGTTTTTCTGACCTCGTTTGAGGTTTTGGGTTATTTTCTTGATGTTTTCTGGGTTGTTCTCAGTGTGTATCAGTACTTCCTGTAAGAGTCTCTGATTGGACTCCAGTGAGACGCCATGAAGAAACCGAAGGAAAAGATCCAGGTGTCCATTTTTACTCTTCAAGGCTTTATTCACTGCTTCCTTCAGAAACACGTCCAGAGGAATATTCTCACACTGAGTTCTGTTCTTTCCTGTCAGGAACATTTTCAGAACCTCACTGTTCTTGTGTAAATAGCAGAAAAACACATACAGTGCTGCAAAAAACTCCTGAAAGCTCAGATGTACAAAGCTGTAAACCTTCCTCTGATAAATCACAGATTCCTCTCTAAAGATCTCAGTGCAGATCCCAGAATACACTGAGGCGTCAGTGACGTCTATACCGCTCTCTCTCAGGTCCTCCTCATAAAACATCACATTGCCCTTCATCAGCTGATTGAAAGCCAGTTCAGCAAGTTTCACAATCACTTCTCTGTTGGACTGCAGGAGTTTCTCTGGATCTCTCTCTTCATACTTCTGGTTCCTCATCTTTGTTTGAATGAGCAGGAAGTAGATGTACATTTCAGTCAGAGTTTGAGGGATTTCTGCACTGAGATCTTGTTTCAGGATGTTTTGAAGCACAGTGGATGAGATCCAGCAGAAGACGGGTATGTGACACATGATGTGGAGGCTTCTTGCTGTTCTGATGTGTGAGATGATTCTGCTGGCTTGATGCTCGTCACTGATTCTCTTCCTGAAATATTCCTCCTTCTGAGGGTCATTGAATCCCTGAATCTCTGTCACACGGTTGATGTAGTTAGAGGGGATCTGATTGGCTGCTGCTGGTCTGGTGGTGATCCAGATGAGAGCAGAGGGAAGCAGATCTCCTCTCAGGAGGTTTGACATCAACAGACCCACTGATGAAATCTCAGTCACATCAGAAACTTTCTGACCGTCTGAAAACATCAGTGTAATTCTGCTTTCATCCAGACCATCAAAGATGAACACAACTTTACATTCATCATAAATCTTTGAGTCCAGATCCTGAAGTTCAGGATGAAAGTCTAGCAGAAGTCTGTGAAGACTGTACTGGTGATCTTTAATCAAGTTCAGCTCTCTAAATGTAAGCACAAACATGAAATCTACATCCTGATTGGCTTTTCCCTCGGCCCAGTCCAGAATGAACTTCTGCACAGAGACGGTTTTTCCAATTCCAGCGATGCCTTTAGTAAGAACAGTCTTTATTGTGTCTTTCTTCTCTCTTCTCTTCTCCTCATATCCTGGTTCAGGTAAAGGATTAAAGATGTCGTTGCAGTTGATTGGAGTGTCTTGGAGTGTCCTGTAACTTTTCTCCATCTGTAGCACTTCATGTTCTTCATTCACTCCTTCACTCTCTCCCTCTATGATGTACAGCTGTGTGTAAATCCTGTTCAGGAGGGTTTGATTCTCTTGTAGTTTGACTCCCTCAAATAAGCTCTCATACTTGTTCTTCATGCTGGTTTTGTGCTGGTCTTTGACTCTCTGTAGATCATCATGCTCTGGTTGATGAGAATCGAGCTGCAGATCTGTTTCTGTGTCATGATGACTGATGTGGTTCTGACTGTAGGAGGATGTGAAGGTCTGACAGGACACACGTCTGATCTGGTCAGCTCTCCCAGCACTGAAAAAAAAAAATTTAGAAGAACAGAGACACTCAAAAACAAACAGAAAATACTTTTATCAAAATGGATAAAATATTTAAATGCATCCAAAATTAAATGAACTTATTTCAAACCACATATCATAAGTGTTCATTTAATAGACACCTTGTAATTGTAACACAATTTCTGTCTATTGCGGCCAGTTTATTTTCCTGACATCACAAGAGAGAGTTGGGAGACGAGCGGTGAGTAAGTGGGTTAATTACAAATGATGAACACCTGTCTCTCGTTCCAGTGATTGGCATGGAGAGACCAGATAAAAAGGCCGGGAATGAGCTGGAGAGGAGAGAGAGACTGACTACTGTCTGTTGTGAATTGTTCTATACAAAGTGTGCCATTTTGAGCGCTGGTAGTGCAATGTTTTGTTTGTTTATTTTTGTTAAATAAAAGTCACCAGCAGCAGTCTATCCGACTCTGCCCTCTTCCTTCCTTCCGATCATTGACTTAACTACACTGTCTATTGCAGCCAGTTTATTTTCCTGACATTACAAATAGAGTTTCATATGTTCATATATAGATTACGAATGCCCAGCAATAATTTGAAGGCAAATAATGATTTGCATTGTATTTAAATTATTACTGAACAGTTGAATACCGTACACATGGTAAAACAATATGTTTTCAATGGTAAAGAGAACAAGGCTCCTCATCTACATTGCATGCCATCAACGAACCTTTTGCTACGTACACTGAAGACCGACAGAACCACTTATTTGAAATTTAATGTCCTGCTATTAAGACACGGTCTTTGATGAATATCAATACCTTGCTCCGTGTATAAAATGCAAAACTTGTAGGTGATGTTTGTAACTTTTTTTTTCTGGATTATGGTAATTTAATTGTTCTTTTTTGTCTTGCTTAAATAGTTATCTTCTGCTTGGTAAAACAGAGGTTCCGCTTATTATTTATACACATTAATGTTATCTGAGCGCTCAGGTTAAATCCTGATAGAGAAAATCGGTAACACTTTATTTTAAGGTGTCCTTGTTACCCGTTACATGTACTTACTCCCATAATAACAATAAAGTATTTCATTTTTACATGCAACCCTAAGCCAAACCCTCATCCTAACCCCCCTATCCATATAGTACATGCAGTTAATTAACATTACTCAGTATTTTAATGTAATACAGTAATTACACTGAAACAAGGACAAAATAAAGTGTAACCAGAAAAGTAAATAAAGCACAAAAAGATAGCACAATTCTTTTTTTAAGTCTATTTATATTATTTATATTTATTCTGATGCACTTTTTGTTAAAAATTAGTTTATGAATATTTATGAAAATAAATATTTTTTCATTTTATTTTTTTGCACACTCAGCTCTTTTGTTGCACACTCTTGGTGTTAAATGTCCTACCTTACATGATTATACTCAGACAAACTCAAATGGCACATTGTCATTACTAAATTCAGGGGACTAAAACATGTTACACATGATACTCACACAGGGTCAGAGGTCACAGCAGGTTCATCACTGAGATCAGGAGACTGACCAATGGATTTGTTTCTCTTCATAGACACAGAGCTGGATACTGGAGATGTGTCTCTCTTTCTATTCCTGTTGATGATACTGAGAAAATACAGACATATTTCAGATTACTTCTCTGTAGTTTATCTGTCTTCTCAAATTAAATTAACATTTGTCAAAACTAGAATATGCATAACATATAGTTATAAAGACAAAACAAATGTCATAGACATATTTATTTAATAAAATACACACTTCAACCCTTATAAACCTGTTAAATTAATGAACCAGATATTAAGATTATTGTCATTCTTTATCTGTTTCTTAACCATCTTTTTCTTTACTGTAGTACACTTTGAAAGTGTGTAGTCCTAGAGTAAATTTACAGCACACGTAAGGGTTTGATCAATATAAAATCATATGTGAGAAGATAATTGTGTTGTTTGTGTAAAGTTGGACAACGAGCATTCAAAAACTGAAGGGATCCACAAAAAAGGCTAGATATTGTTCTGTTTGACCTTAAAGTTGGTGAGCTATATTTCCAGTAGACAAGAGCGGTTTGTTATGAGTGTCTAAAAGATAATGACAGCTGCTCAGACTTCTAGACAGATGAAGGTTTACAATAATGTACATTATCAAGTGTCAGTCTGAGTGCAGAACTTCTAAATGTTACTGGTGTGTGTGTGAGTTTTTAGATGCTGTTCTCATCAGGTTCATCTAAAGATCTTCATGATATGTGTATTATGTGAATGCTGCTCACAAATCATTAAAGGACAGTTCACCTCCATTAAAAGTCCTTTGACCTTTTTAGATATGTAAAGTCTTGTTTGAGTGGACTTTCAATGGAGGGACAGAAAACTTTCAGTTTCTTTAAAAATATCTTCATACTGTAAGTGTTTTGAAGATCAGGTCTTGGGTTTGGAACAGCATGAGGGTGAGTAAATTATGACAAATTTATTTGTTGAGTGAACAGCTGGAGTTCAAAGATAATTATATTTGTTCAATGGTAAAAAAAAAAATCTTGTGGATGTTTTAAGTTTGCTCAAAGAAAGAAAGGTAGGTTTTTAAGATTCTTAAAACTCAGTGATAAGATAGTTGAGGAACTAGATGATACTCACCCAGGGTCAGAGGTCACAGCAGGTCCATCACTGAGATCAGGGGGCAGATACATGGAGTTGTTACTCTTCATAGACACACAGCTGAATCCTGAAGCTGCTCTCTGAGCGTCAACATCTCTAAGTTCAGGGGGCAGATTCATGGAGTTGTTACTCTTCATAGACACACAGCTGAATCCTGAAGCTGCTCTCTGAGCGTCAACATCTCTAAGTTCAGGGGGCAGATTCATGGAGTTGTTACTCTTCATAGACACACAGCTGAATCCTGAAGCTGCTCTCTGAGCGTCAACATCTCTAAGTTCAGGGGGCAGATACATGGAGTTGTTACTCTTCATAGACACACAGCTGAATCCTGAAGCTGCTCTCTGAGCGTCAACATCTCTAAGTTCAGGGGGCAGATTCATGGAGTTGTTACTCTTCATAGACACACAGCTGAATCCTGAAGCTGCTCTCTGAGCGTCAACATCTCTAAGTTCAGGGGGCAGATTCATGGAGTTGTTACTCTTCATAGACACACAGCTGAATCCTGGAGACCCTGCTCTCTGAGCGTCAACATCACTGAGAAGAGGGGGCAGATACATGGAGTTGTTACTCTTCATAGACACACAGCTGAATCCTGGAGACCCTGCTCTCTGAGCATCAACATCTCTAAGTTCAGGGGGCAGAATCATGGAGTTGTTACTCTTCATAGACACACAGCTGAATCCTGGAGACCCTGCTCTCTGAGCGTCAATAGAAGACTCCTGCTCTTTCTCCTCATAGACACTCATTTCACAGACAGGTTTCTCCTCCTTTATCTCTTCATACACACAAATTTTGCAGGCTTTTCAGCTTCTTTTCTTGCTAGATGAGACTTGATTTCAGGCCTGTATGTGGAGTCAGAGAACATACAATGAATTTGGATCCACTAAAATAAAAAAACATTTTTCAGGATTACAGGATTTTTTTTTCTCTAGCTAACATGTAACTCTGCAGTTTCTTCGTAATAAATAAATACAAATTTAAAAATTATACATAACATATGTCAGTTATAATGTGACATCATGATATACCTATACTTAAATCATTATATACTTATATATATATATATATATATATATATGTATATATATATATAATATATACTTAAAACTTAATCCACGCATTTGTACAGTAAGTAGCTGAACTCAAACTGTATGTTGTTACAGAAAACTCGTTTTCCGGTTTCTTTCACACAACAGAGCGTCGCAGAAAATGTTGCGAGTCCTGAAAATTTACGACTGTGTGTTTGTAGAATATTGCTTTCACTGATGCGCTCTTCCATATATACAAATAATTATTCGAAAAATATAATATAATTTATAATTAAAATTACAATTTACATAAAATGTATGTAAAATATAATTTACGTAGGTCTTCAGTGTAACGTTAGGCCCGTGGGCTTCAGGCCGTTGAATCCTGTGTGTTAATGCACCTCCGCATGTAGGCCTACCTTATGTGACATATTTGTTTAGGCGCAAATTATATTGATATTGCAGTTATGAAACGTTATAAAACTTACCGTAACGTGTGAAGGTATTTTCTGGTTTTGAATCCTACGAGATGGCGTCTGGTCATCCGATGTGAAATATTTTACTTTCACTTTGACCTTCTTCTTCTGGTGCTGTTTACAAACCAACTGATTTATTGCTGCCACCGACTGGACTGGAGTGTGAAACAACAACAGAATAGAAGGAGAACGCATTCAGAGAGAGAGAGAGAGAGAGAGAGAGAGAGAGAGAGAGAGAGAGAGAGAGAGAGAGAGAGAGAGAGAGAGAGAGAGAGAGAGAGAGATGTCCAGAGGAAAAAAAAAATAATGGCAAAGTTCAACACTCCTTAAAACTGAGATGAAAATAATTAAAATGAAGTGAAACACATTTAACGGTATTAATATATCAATTTGAGGCTTTACCACTGGGGTCACTCAGCTCAGTAAAAAATCTGCATTCATTTTGTTCGCAGTAATGCTGAGGATTTATCTGTTTGGCATATGGTTGTTATTTGTTTTGTGTTTGCTGACAAAAGGGTTATTTCTTATGTATCATTCTCCAGTGAAATTGAAGTTGAAGATCCTCATTGTGAAACCAAAAATTACAGTATTGAACATTTCTGAATTATAGTTTGGACAGTCATTTTTGTACCATGTACTGCTGGTGCTAAATGAATAAACTTATACATGCATAAATGTAGACACTGTACTCAGAAAAAATGCACTATTGCCATGGCCTTTATGATCTCTTTCCATCTCTAAATGATTTCATTGTCTTATGAGAAGAGCACAGAAGATTTCACGTCAGATTCTTCACAATTTCTTGTTTTGTGTTCCACTACAAAGGTAAAAAAAATAAAAATAAAAATAACAGCACGATGGTGTAAATAATGGCAGAATGGTCAGTTTTGTGTGAAGTAGTCCTTCAGTTGCTGAAATGCTCTTACTTCTGTTTCCCACTAGATAGTGCCACGTTGCTCAGTTATAGGAGTCAGTAATTCAGCCATAAAACCACTGATGAGTTCAGCAGATTTCAACACAAAATCTTTGGACCGTTGCTCTGCTTCAAGACTTTTGTAAGCACCTCCTGAATATACAATGTGGATGCAGATATAAACATCTCTCAGGTAATCGTCTTATAGTGAATGTATAAATATCCACTTTTCAACTCTGGTTTACCCTCTCTGTGAATTATGTGCAAAGAAAAACTAATATTTTATGATAATGAAGTCATCTCTTATGGCATCTGTGAGTTCACTTGTGCACAAATGTTTTGTTCTGCATATCTCTCACCTCCATATAGCAATAATAGCTGCAGATTTACTTGTGCAAGTGTCATTTCCATAAACTCTTCAGCTAAATGATGCTTGTATTGATGTGTATCTGAACAGGGAGTTTGACAGAAAGTATATCATTATGGCTATTATCTGCCCAAGAGCAGGTTTTGGATCAGAGCTGTGATGTTGTTCATGGCTCTGTGTTTAAGGCTGTAAAATCATTATTATTTGACCCTTTATTTAATCCAGAGACGCAGGGTCCCCTGTGTTTGTTTTTGGCGTTACAATGCTCATTGTTTTCCTGAGTTTGTAGGATCGATGTTCCACTGAAGATTTCCAAACTGACTGCTTTCATTCGGTGAAATTTCCCTCAGTGCCTCCTTTTAACGGAGGGTGAGCCCCTTCTAAAATGTTAAAAGTGCCACCATCAATCTTCCCTCCTCAGACAAGTGTCAGGCCCGTAGTTATCCTTCAAGTCTTCTCCCGTTTGTTGGCCAAAAACCTGTTCATTGGTCAATGGTAAGTTCCTTTACTATATGGTTTAAAACTAGAATACATCTAATGGGACATTTCACATCATTTTACATTAAAATACAGTTCAATTTGTTGTTATTTTTTATTAGTAGTATTTTTATTTGCCTCAAAATTATTCACATTTTGTATGTCTGTATATAAAATAGTAACATTATAAGTAAAATTCAGTAAAGAAAACCAGGATTTTTTGTGTCCTTGGTACACATTACATACTTACTATTATAATAATAGTAAATTATGCATAACTACATGCAAAAGACAAACCCTAATCCAAACAATATAGTTAGTACATATTAATTAATATTACACAGTCCTTAAATGAATAATTACACTGTGACAAGGACATCTTAAAATAAAGTGTAACCAAATTTTTCTATTTGTTCATGGAGACAATTGTGAGAAATGTGTCATGGTAAAGTGGAAGATTGTGCCACATAGTGATAAATAATCATTTTTTAAATGAATATTACATGATGTTACCACTATAACCAGAAGATGGCTGCAGAGGATCACTCATTTCCTCATTTTGACATTTTCTACTCCATAATATATTAAAGCAATACACCCCAAGAAGCCATGGTTTTCAGTCAATCTATACCAGCTAAGGGGCGATGTCAGGTACAACATGAAGCGGAGTGCCCTAAAACACCCTTAGCTGATATAAATTCACTGTAAACCAAAGCTTCACGGAGCGTATTGCTTTTATAAAATGGTTATTCCATATATGTAATTTCACAAAATAAAACAAAGCAAAATGAAATGTAAAGCTATTAATAAAAACAGTATTCTTCCACCAAACAATGTTATGTATATTTTAACTCTGTTTATATATTACTGCAGTCCTCATTTTAATTATTTTTCAGTTTCTCTTTGTTATTTTCTGTTCTGCACCCAAGAACATTCCACCCTCTATTCATTTAGGTCACATGACTGTGTTTATCAGAGGAATATCGAAGGGTGAGCGTTTCATATGTACTCCGTTGATAACAAAATACATTTCTGAATATTTTGGATATATATAATTTTTTATTTATTTTATTTTTTTGCCATAGTTCAATAGTGGCAGGGCCGGCTTTGCCGACAGGCGACACAGGCGGCCGCCTGGGGTGCCATCTGCTGGACGGGGCGCAAAATTGCAGAATTAAAAAAAAAAAGTTAATTAAATGTATACATACATTTAATTAACTTTTTTTTTTTTTTTTAATTCTGCAATTTTGCGCCCCGTTCAGCAGAAAAGCAGTTATATTGTTTTCATTTTATTACGTGTTTTCATTTACCCCATCATTTAAAGCGCTAATGCTCTCTCGCCTTGGGCACCAAATAACCTAGAGCCGGCCCTGAATAGTGGAAATTGAGCAGAAAAGAGTAGCATAACCATTAAGTGCGGTTTTGAATTTCAACTGATTGACCCTATAATTTACTGAATTACTGGTATATTTAACCAGTATATTGTGCACTTTTGAGTATTAGCACCCTTAGCTCAAACTACAGCTGCGAACCACAGTTGAGATGACAGAGATGATGATAAGTTAACGGAGAGGAAGAGTTTAAGGTTTGAGTCGAGGCTGATGCTGTGAGCAGTCCTCTGGGATCAGTGTCTCTCTGGAACATGAACCCTTTGGAGTTTCTGAGTGTGATGAAACTGAAGTCAGTCTCTAGCGAGTCTCTCTCGCTGTCGTAGCCTCAGGTGATGACTGTGCCTGGAGCAATCCCTATGTGAATCACTGTCCACAGTGCTCCTGGGTCCTGCTCCAGTGACTTGGGTTTTTCTTATTCTCTCAGTCTGTGCAGGAAAGTAGGACACTTCTCACAGTCATTTATCAGTAATACATTCATGAAACCAAATAATTAAACAGGTTTCCTTCCAGTAATGTTAAATTGGATAAAATGCTTGTATTTCTAAAGTGACACCAGTGGTTGAAGTTCAAGTAGAAGCCTCCACTGACTTTTAACAGACCCCCTAAAGCATGCACTGGTTTTAGTTGGAAGTAATTGAGAATGAACAGGGGAAATTATGTGAGACGAGGCCGTGCCTTCATTGCACTATGACTGGCCTATTATTGTGTTCATGTGATAATTCTCACCTCTTATGTTTGAGCACAATCCACATCACAAATTGGTTTCAATTAATGAATGGTGTAACTGGAAAGACTTATTAAAATGCAAGTAAACAACTCACCCACTTAGATACCACCACTTAATGTCTTTCACATCCAAACCTGAAATGACTAAAAAAACATGACCCATGAGGGGTTTTTGTGAGCAGTCAGTTTGATTAAAATAAAGGTACAGTACATATCCGTGACACCTGCAGTGCTTATTGAGTTTTGATGACTAATGATCCAAAAATAAGTTGACTATTGAAAAAGCAGTTGAACATTTGTTAAAAAAGCAAAGCTGAACATTGTAAGATTTGTTTCTAACAAACATGCAGCTTTTTTCACATTTTAATTTATGGACAGTTGAGTGAATTTAGTAGTTTACAATTAGTAAATAGTTCATCTTATTTTATTATTTATTATTTATTTACTATTCAGAATCGAATGGAGACCAATCAAAAGAATCAGATCATTCATAACAAATGTATGGTAAGTCTTCCATTATTAATTTGAATATAGTTCCCAAACATTCTCAGAAAGTCAAGGACACATCGTAACAAGATTATCTCTGTACAGTGCCAGACTAGTTGTCTTATTTTGTCCAAATTAGCTGGTATCCATAACCCTGATCTTGCGTGAGAGTGCACGGGTAAATGCTTTTCTTACAACCTTCGAATAGTGGTTGCTAAAGTATCATACAGACAAGTGGGAATAAATCACTTTCAGTGTGTTTCAAAGGTGAAAATAAACACTAACCACAAACGTTGCTCTGGATGTGAAACCGTTTCATTCAATGTTTGTGGACACCCACATGGTCAGAATGTCATGGATGGGCCAATTTACAGTAAGAGTGTTTGTGTAAATGGCCCAAGCATTAGCCCCTAAGAGAAGGATAAGACCATGGATCTGCGATCGTTGAGCTGTGCAGATCTTCTAATCCTGTTCAGCACTTATGTGTTAGACAATCCTGTCTGATAGTTATATGGGTAAGTATACTTGCACCACTGAAAATGGCTTTGCTGTCCTTAAATGAACTTTTATGTTGGTGCAGACAGGTGAAAACACGCTTACATAAACACACAGGCCAACATGATCAGATTTATATGAGCATGGATTGATCTACACCATTTATTTGTGGAAAGGATTAAAGGGTCTTGGGACATGCACTAGATGAAAAAAATAAATAAAAATAAAATAACTGACCTGAAACAACCTTAGCAACACTTTCAGAGATGATCTCTAGTACCTGGAGAGAGCTAGCTGTTAGCATTCCAATTAATTTCCATGCAAACAACCCTAAAAGTGTGCTTCTGGGTGTTTCACACGAGTGCCCATATCTGGGAACACTTTTTGAGCTAATCACTTGAGTGATTTGATTTGTGTTCTCGTTCAGCATGTTTTTGGGGGTTTTGGGTCAATTGCTGGCTTAAGCTTTAAGTATCTTTAACATAACAAAAATATTTGAACTGTAATGGGGCCTGTGTGAAACTACTTTAGCCGTGTGTTTCTTGAAAATAAATATTTATAGAATATTTATCCACCAAACCGATTTTAGCATTTAACAGCCACACCATGTAAACATTTACATTTGACGGACGAAAAAAAAAAAGTAAATAAACTGACTTGTCCATCAAGGAATCATTGACCAAAGATGGAAATTGTGTGAGTATCTACTTAGTATCATGTCATTTCAGAACATGCATATGTTTTCTCTCTTCAGGTGAACATAAAAGAAGAATATTCTGAAGAATATTTTTCATACAACGATGTCTAAAGGGGAAGCTTTCATGAAACATGAAAAACAGCAACCACTGATAAGTGCAAGAAAGTATGCTTTCAAACTATAATCAACTTGATTTTTATTCCAAGTTAGTGTATGGTAAGTAGTAGACTTGCAATATAGTGCATCACCGATATGAATCATTATTGAAGATTTTTTTAAATATATTTTTGGTCATTGTGAAGTGCAGTTATGAACAACTGTTCTCTTTGGAAGTGGTTAATGTGTGTGCTACTGACATATTGATCTGCGGTGCTCATTTGGGCAACACAGGGTCAAATCTAGTGGAGATATGTCCTGATGCTATTTTCCTCCTCTCTCCCAAACAATTTCCTGTCATTCTTTATTTTGGCTTTATATGGGATGATGCAAAAATCCCAAAATAAAGTAAAGTAAGATTTGAGAGTGATCAAATGTTACAACTTCACTTAACTGTCACAAGAGTCACTCCTATCATTCGACCACTTCACAGCCATATTAGCAGCAACAAGCACTTGGAGAGCAAGGGATGAGTAATTTACATTAACTAATCTTCCTCATTTTATTGCCATTCAATTAAAATCTCATTTCATTCCACACCCTTGAAACGTGGGAAGTTTCAGAGGAAAGAGGCAGATTTCTTCCTCTCTATCATCGACACAGAAGCTCATTCTGAAAGGAGTTCATCAACCAAATGGCTGTAACTCTATGTGCCTTGTTGTCATTCAGAATAAAGACCTTTTATTTGACCCCATTTACAAACCAGCCAAACATTTTCAGATGATGGGGATGATGGCAGAGCAAATGTATAGTCTGACATCAGAAGCCAGTGATTTATACATGCAGAGGAGGGATACTGATCCAATATTTCCTTGTAAAGACATATTAAATTCAGATGTGGAAAGCATTGAAATGACCTTATAATAGAAACACTTTAGAATCATGTAGCCATTTCTGTGAATCCTGTCAATAAACAGAAAATGATCAGCTATATGTGATTAAATGGTCTCAAATTAGAATTGGTGGGTCACGACCCAAAATTAGTGAAGAAAACACTTTCAGTCTTTCACTGACACACTGTACAAAAGGTGTTTTGTCCAAGAAAATGTAATGGTATTTTGGCAAAAATTCATTTGTGACTATAGTTAATCAAACATGGCATATGCTAACATATATATATGCTAACTGACATATCTTCCTAGTCTAAAAATACAAATAAAACTATGCAAGGCTAAGGAAAATACAACTAAATCAGTTTGAGAATGAAATAAATTTTATAGTTTTTTGCATTGTTTGGATGGTGAATTACTGGTTATCGGGAGAATTAAACCCCCAAAATTGCCAAATTGTACTATTGTACAACAATTATGGTACTTGATTGGGTCGCAAATTGGCATTCAGTGTAGAATCAGTGACTCGAAGCAAAACCAGTTGCATTAGTCATATCATTTGCATACAGAGCACATCAATTAGTATTGGTATTCACCTAATAGCAGTGGTCTTTATTCATCATGTGAGTGGAATATACAATGAATCTTAGTCTTATTCACTCAAAAGCAATGATGGTAATCCTAAATATGTAAAGGTGAAATTGGGCAGGAACAGCGTTTTGACACCTTTGATATAAAGAAGGAATTATCAGCAGCACTTTGTTTATCCATCACTTCATTCTGTATATAAAGGATCCAGTCAATTCACTGCAGAACCACGATCACCTCCAAACATATGGACATCCCTGTCATCAAAATCTTAAAGGAATAAATCACTTCCACATTAAAATGCTTTTCTATTTCAGTCACTAGTCACCATGAAACTGATGCTGGAGGTTTCATTTTTAAATATAAAAGGATATAAAATAATCATAAAAAGCATCATAAATAATATGACTGTATTTCAAGTCTTTTAAAGGCATATTATAAAAATATCAGGAATGAATTTAAATGTAAATACATTGTAACTGGAAATCTTGACTTCTGGCTTGGCTCACCTAGTCATTAGAAAAGTAGCAATGTCTGATTCATGAACAGATTGTTCTTTTGAGTCAAGTCTATTTAATGAACCTGTTGATTTGGCTAATAAAATTATTTCCATCAATCTGATTCAGAAATCAATCTTTAAAGGATAGGTAAAGAGTCTTTATTTTCATGGTCCACAGTCATACAGCTTTGAAATGACATAAGATTTATTATTTATTTTTTTGAACTACACTTTTAATTTAACCTTTAGATATAAATTGACACTTTTTAAACAGTACATTTAATGAGCTTAATGCATGTTGAATAAGCTGCTGCCACCTGGCTGCACTGTTTCACTTTACAGTAAACACTTTGTACAAATGGGAGGCTGCTCAGTGCACTCCATTGCATACACAACTGACTTCTGGAATTGAACTGATGGAATTGTACTGAACTCCTTTTTTCACTCTGAAATATGCATTTTGTACATACATTTTCAAGTTATGTCCTACATAATTTAAGAATTATTATTATTATTTTTTTAATCTAATTACCATTGCTTATAATTTGGTGTTGCACAAGTCGGTTTTCAGAAGCAGAACTGTTTATTTTTGTCTTGTTCACTAAAGCTGTGACATTTTTTTTGATGGTAAAGTTACTTCATGAATCCCATGTTTTTCAGTCTATTACAATTGTTTATGTTTGCACAGGGCTCCTGTTATATTTTGCTCCATATTAATTTGCTGGCAAATGAGCCATTGTAATCCATGACAGGGAATGTGAAAGAAAAGACAGAGGGAGCTGTTCAGTCTGTCATCTCTCTTTCTTTCTTTCTTTCTTCATTAATGAGTGAAAACACCACCAACAGAAGAGAGCAATAATTCAGCAAACAAGGTAGGTAGGTTCAAAACCAAGGATCAGAAGTTGGACAGTGGAATGTCCTTTATTGGAACCTTTTAGTGGGGTAAAACTAGCTCCTCGGCTAGTTTTTATTCTCTCTCATGAACCAAACCAATAGTATCAAGACCGCTGCTCCCTTCTTAACCTATGAAGCCCAATCTAAGGACCTCTTGCTCCGATTTCACAATTATCATAGTGTCAGTCACATCAGTAGCTGCAGGAATCGAATCAAAAGCCGGAGGAATCTAAATTTCAGATTGCATTTGCAGTTTACGCTGCAGATCAAAGGCCATCGACTGTGGCTCAGCGGTTCGAGAATGTTTTCAAGAAGGATCAGAAGCTGTAGGTGTTGCCAAGCCGGGGATTTTCCTTTCTTAACCTGATTAGTCTGGGGAACTTTTCCAAAGCCGAGCAGAGAGGAAAACCAAATTATCTGATGTAAAAAACCCTTTGTTACCCTGAAAAAGTCCACTTGCTGTGCAGAAATGCACAGTCTTTGAAATAATAATTAATTATTACAGAGCGGTGCTATCACTTGCTCGCTTCCCAAGGGTTGTAACGTGATCACAAGACTGCAAGGAACTTTTCTAAATGTTTACTGTGATAGGAAATGAAGCCGGAGATTAAAAAGCTTCCAGACTCCACTAGATTCAGAATGGATTGTCTGTGCAGAACAATAAAAATTCATTATTTGTGCTGCCTAAGGTGTAGGTGGAAAATGTCCCAAATTTCATTGTAATATTTCCAAAAGGGATGCAGCACACCTCAAATGTCATTTTTTGCGTAACTACTTTCGGAGAGCTGCGACGACTCAGTCCTGCATTTGTAATCATTTGAGTCATGCGTCTCTTCTTCACACAGAGCTAAGCAAAGCATTTAGGTTTCTTTTAGTTCTGACTGGGTTTCATGTGGAGACAGGGGTAATTTTACATATACGGTATTTTTAAGTTCACAGTATTGCCTTTTGGGTTGAGCTGTGAACACGAGCAGGTTTTAGCATTTCTTCTGGAAAAATGAAACAACTAAACCCTGTGTATTATTGCTGTGCTCTTATTCTACACAATAGCTTGCAACATGACGTACAAGAAATTTTAGACAAAAGAATGAGCTTCCACAATGCAAAAGTCTCATTCCTGTCATCTGTTTATTATTAATCATGATGGATTGGCTCTTATAGCTATTACATCAACAAAGACAGGAAGAAGAGCATGAACAGGGATGAAAGCAAATCACTCATAGCCTGATTACTGTTCCATGAGAGCTTCATCATCTATCAGTGTAAACAAGTTTTCAACAACACCCTGAATAATCTGTCTGTTTGTGTGTGTATTTTTTGTAAGCAATCAGCATCCAATTATTTGCTTAATGTTTTTTATTTATTTATTTTTTTGACTGAAAACCTGACAGATATCCAATCAGTTAACCAGCGGTCAGAGGTGTGATGAATGGATGACATCACAGCACTCACAGCATGTTAGCTCTGATTAAAAGGCACTGAAACAGAGCCAAAGGCTAATAAAGACTGATCACTGGCAACTAGACATGAGCAGAAGCCTGATTAGTCACATGTAGTCCACTACTAACACACCTCTTGTGGCTAGGCCTACACATAAATTCTGAATGTCCATCATATACAAAAATATACAATACATACAGCAGGGTGGTCATTATTTTTGAACTTTTAAAATCTTCTGCTCTCACCCACCCAGTCAACTCTTCTTCATGAGAAACAAACCAAAATTTTGCTGAGATTGGACTATGGGACTATAAAAAAAAAGCTAACTTTCTTATATTATACATTCATTGCAAAAAAAAAAAAAAAGAAATATTTAAACAGCTTAGGAACATTTTAAAAATCAGCATCTCAAAAAATGTGTATATTTTCTCAAAGATCAATCAAAAAAAGATTTACAAAACAGAAATATTTCAGATCTCCAAAGCAGGTTTATTATGCACTCAATACTTGGTTGGGGCTCCTTTTACACAAATTACTGCTTCAGCCCCCCCTGTATTAATTGTCAGATGTTACTTATCCTCTTCAATACCCTATAGATTCCCTGTGAGGTTCAGGTCAGGTGATTTGGTCACAGCATCCCAAATCATCTCCAATTTTGGATTCTGCACCTCTCCAGTCTTCCTCCAGACTCCAGACCTTGATTTCCAAATGAAATGCTAAATTTTCTTTCATCTGAAAAGAGGACTGTGGACCATTGAGCAACAATCAAGTTGTTTTTCTCCTTAAATCAGGTGAAATGCTTCTGTTTTTTTTTTTTTTTTTTTTTTTGGTTCAGGACCGGCTTGGTTCAAGGAATGTAACTTTTCCTGCACTCTAAAAAACACTGGGTCAAAACCAACCCAATTTGGGTTGTTATTAACCCAAGGGCTGGCTAAATATAGGACAGAACCCATCTTGGGTTAATTTTACCCAGCAAATTAGGTTGTTTATTTAACCCAACATAAGGGGTTGATTCAACCCAGATAAAGTTTATTAATTTTTACTATATTAATAACTTATTTTTGACTTCATACATTAAATAATGTTTACAGATTAACTTAAATCCACTAAACTTTTCTAAAATAATCCACACAACCACTGGTTTGCATTTTAACTTCCTTTATTTTCCTTTTATTATCATTTACAGCATTGTTTATATCGTTTTTAATAGGCTATACATATTGTCCATATTTAATTTAGTTTAACAAACAATACAACTAAAAATTAAACGTTAAACAGAAGTAATTTACGTATTATTAACCAGTCTCTGTTGTTCTGTTTCCACCGTAACTACGCTGCGTCGCGCTGGTTCGTGACCGAGCTGGAGTCGTGTTCGGCGGGGAACTGCTCACGCCTGAGGCCGCCCCCCTGCGTTTCACTCATAGCCGAAATATACTGCGATTGCCTTTATAACCAGCCCCAAAACAAACAGTAAACAGCTCTGAGAGAATATTTGTCTTCTGTATCTTCATGAATAAAATCATTTATTTTATGCAAAGCATCGGGCTTTTCCATCACTCGAAAAGACTGCTAGGCCTACACTCGTTAAAGGTGATTCATACCGCGCACCTGTATGCTGCTCTGCATAAAATTAAACGATATTCAGCACAGTAATGATTTTAAAGATAAAATAAAATGTATACAAACCTGTATTTTACCGAAGAATGCGTCAATTCGATGGCGCTAAGAATTGCTCTCTCCAGAAGAGAAACAAAATCCCCGCGATAAATAACTCAACCGCTGGGTTAAGTCTGACCCAGGATCTGAGTAATACAAAAACTACCCAAACATTGGGTTGTTACATTTGCCCCAGGAGCTGCAAAACAACCCAAACACTGGGTTGTTACGTTTGACCCAGGAGCTGGGTAACACAAAAACTACCCAAATACTGAAAAACTAACCCAAAAAAATTACCCAAAAGGCTCAACCCAGCATTTGGGTCAAAAAAATAACCCCGGGTTTTTTAGAGTGTGAAGACGTCTGAGTGTGGTGACTCTTGATGGGCTAACTGTGGCTTCAGTCCACTCCTTTTGAAGCTCTCCCAAGTTCTTGAATCAGCTTTTCCTGACAATCTTACAAAGGCTGTGGTCATCCTTGTTGCTTGTGCACCTTTTCCTACCACACTTTTTCCTTCCAGTCAATTGTCTTTGAATATATTTTGATACAGCACTCTGTGAACAGCCAGCCATTTTACAAATGACCTTCTGTGGCTTACCCTCCCTGTGGAGGGTGTTGATGATTGTCTTCTGGACAGCTGTCAAATCAGTAGTCTTTCACATAATTGTGGTTGCATGTTCCAAACTAGCCCAAGAGGTACCCAGTATTTATACTCAAAATTAATCAAACTAATCAAGTTCAAAATGAAATATTCAAATTTTTTGAGAGACTGAATTTTTTATATTCATCATCATAAACAACAAAAACTATAAGAATAACTTGAATCTCTCTATATAATGTATTCGCTGTTTGAATAATCGTGGAAAGGAAACATTATATAATTATACATTTCTGACGTTATTATTAAATTGTAATCCCGTTAAATATAAATTATGTCCCATAAAGAAAAAAAAAAAAAAAAGTATTTACCCTACATGGTTCTTACCAAACCACAAAATAAAACCCAGGCCTGGTCCTCTCTTGTCCTTAATTTTTCTTTTCTTTTTTTTATGTCATGTCAAATTGTTCTGTTACATGTTCTTACCATATTTAAGCTGAATATTAAACATAAATGTTAATTAGATGTGTTTATTCCCTGCAGCCATGTGTGTTTATGTTGAAATATACAAAAAAAAAAAAAAAAAATTCCAACATGTGTCATTATATTTCTCGAGTTGGTTCCTGTGTATAGTGAGTGCTGATGCTCCCTAGCAGAGTCCTGGAAGGATTTTGCGACTAAGACAGCCCTTAAAATGTCAGACTGCCTGATCAGTGCCCTGACTACTGAACAAGAGAGACACAAAAAATGTCACAAAAATTTCATCAGTTTACATCAGAGTTTCTGTTTCTTTTCGATTAGTTAACATTTGAGATTGGTGCCAAAAGGTTCACCACAATCAAACCTTTTATAAGAATAAGTACATGTATCCTGATCTTATACTCTAGGCAAACTTTGTTTTAAGAGTAAATTGAGGGCAGTCCACTTCCTCCGAGACATGAACTTTTACTTTTCTTAAAAAGTCAGAATGGTTCAGTAAAACTTATGTTTCAGATGACAGTAAGTTCAGATTCATCATAAATAACAGTGATTTATAGATTCTGCCCTGCAAATCAAAGGAGTCTGACTTTAGATCAGATGAACTGATCCCTTAAATTCATGTATCTTTATGAGGGTCATCTCAGGTGGCCTGGAGTGACAGTTGACTGGTGCTCGACAAATTTTTCAGACGTTTAGCCTACGGTCCATGGACGTGACATCTGAGGCGGTGTCAAGGGTGTGGGTGAGGGATGGAAAGTGAGGATTCAATTGCAGAATAAGGGCTTTTTAATAATAATAAATATAAACAAAACAAACAAAAACTATCCCATAGGGGAAAACCGGTAGGCAACAAAGCTGGACAGATTAAGGCCCTGTGTACCTTGTGCCCTCATACTATGTTTACAGTCCCCTTAAGCCTTCCCTGCTGTCAAAACAAAAATGCTATTGTCACAGTTTGAGTGGTGTTCTATTGCCATCTAACATTACCTGTTTCATCCTAGCAACTTATGCTACTCATGTGTTCCTGTGGCTCAGTGGTAGAACATTGCGTTAGCAGTGCAAAAGGTTGTGGGTTTAAATCCCAAGGAACACACACGGATTTAAAAAATAAAGTATAGCCTGAATGCATTGTAAGTTGCTTTGGATAAAAATGTCCACCAGATGCATAAATGTACTCAGGAATGGTAAAGCACATTACTTAGGATCTGGAGTAACACATTTACAGAGGGGGAAACCGGTGTCACGGGGCAGTAGAGACCGCCGAAGAAAGAACAGGGTCTGGGTCCAAATGCAGGGAAGCACTTTTAATAAACTGAAACAAAAGCCAACAAGGCGAAACAAAACAGGTTCAAAACTCACAGTTGCCGGTGCCTCGGAGGAACTGTGAGCGGACGCCAGTGCCATCTCAGGGGAACGGTGAGTGGACGGCATCTCCTTGGGGGAACTGTGACCGGAAGCCGCCACCGGGGAGGGTCGTGAGCGTACGCTGCCGCCACGGGGGAATCGTGAGCGGACACCGCCACCTCAGGAGCTTTCTGAGCAGGCACTGCTGCCTCGGGGGAATCGCAAACGGATTCAATTCACTTTGCGAGCCCCGCCACCTTGTAGGGAACCTCCTGGGTAGGCACCCCAACCCTGACGGCTGATCCATTTGACTGCAAGAGCCAGGTTGATGTAGTTCTCCAGCGTCTCATCGGGGTGCCAGGGCTCGGCTAGTCCTCCCCAGAAGAAGACTATTAGGTGGCTCCTCTCCATAGCAACAACCGAGCCGCCCCCAGGAAGTCCCTGGCGTAATCCTCCATGGTCCTATCTCCCTGGCGGACATCAAGAAACCTCCCTGCTGGACCCATGTTGCTGGCTGTATTCCATCACGGGGCGGTAGACACCGCCAAAATAAGAACAGGGTCTGGGTCCAAATGCAGGGAAGCACTTTTAATAAACTGAAACAAAAGCCAACAAGGCTAAACAAAACGGGTTCAAAACTCTACGACAGAAGTACAAAACACAGTTCACAACTACAGTTAACAAATAACAATTAACACAGCCAGGCAGAGTGGTGTGTGAGATGAGAATATATAGTCTGTGACAATGGGCAACAGCTGTGTGTGTGAGTGTATGTGATACAGTGACCAGGTGTGTAGAGTTTGCGGTAAATTAGTCCAGGAGAAAGAGAAGAGGCACCCAATGGTGGTGAGAGGGAGGAACACCGGGTACGGACTCGTGACAACCGGGGATGACAGGAACATGGACATCATAGACTGTGATTGATCCTGTTGTGATGTTTTTCTATGACTCAAGTGCTTTAATGCTGTAATGGAATTAGGAGGTTAGGGTGAGGACGGCAAAAGCCTGATTTCTACCAAGCAGAAGTGTAATTCAGGACACTCGTAATGGGATAATGACAACAATGTTTCCATTACAACCAAAGATTTTACACACACATCACATATTTTTAGAAGAGATCTTAGAATAGATAATTTGACCTGAAAAACCTAAAGTAACAACTGCTTGCTGAACTTAAAGGAAAGTCACCTTGACTATACACTAAAAACATTTGAAACTAGCTTATATTTATCTGATTATATTTGAATAGCTATTTAAAATAGGAAATTTATGTTGTTTTTGTTTGTGATTTGTTTCATTTAATGCCTCTGAATGGGCAAATTAATTGATTGTGGACATACAGTGTATATAGTCAATATACGTAGCAACTCAAATTATTTGGTTGTGGAAGAAGTTGTGAACCATGCTCATATATAAATATCTGACTTTATTTGTATGAAAGTAAAAAAAAAACAGCACAATCTGAATCAATTTGAAACTATTATTTACTGCAATAAAAAAAAACAACAACAAAAAAAAAAACAATAAAATGAGGTCTAAAAACTATTTTCATTCAGAAATTTCACAAGTATTTAAAAATAAATGGCAAGTAAGCTTTAAACATTAAACATGAAGTTTAGTAGAAAGTATAAATAAAGTACTCATAATGTAGCCTAGAATAGCTTTTTTTCTTGCACAAAATACGCCAATAATATATATATATATATTTCAAATACCGTATTTTTCAGACCATAAGTCACACATGAGTATAAGTCGCATCAGTCCAAAAATACGTCATGATGAGGAAAAAGAAAACATATATAAGTCGCACTGGACTATAAGTCGCATTTATTTAGAACCAAAAACCAAGAGAAAACATTACCGTCTCCAGCCGCGAGAGGGCGCTCTACGTCTTCAGTGGTAGACTCATAGACAGTAAAAGAAATGGACACAGCGACCCCATTGGAACTCAATTGAGACAAGTGAAGCCCATTTTAGTGATTTTTAGCACTTCCGTTTCTGACCCGCAGACTCAAACTAAGCTTGATGACGTCAGCAACCTGTCTGACAGATGTAAATCTTGTAGTAGCTGTGCATGCAAACTGCCATCGTTAATCTTGCAGAGACGGCGAGCTTGAGCGGGGAGTTCTTTGGCATGAGTGAGCAGGAGTAAGTATTCTGATTAATTATTTTGTATAGTATTTTAAAATGTAACGCCAGGGCTTGTATCTATGGGCTTCTCTCGTCTCCCCGATTGCCTGCGAGCTTCTCCTCCTGTCTGTACGGTAATTTCTCTACTGTGCGACAGAGAGTCAAGTGGTTATGACGCAATCGTTAGCCTATTTTTACAAAAACTGTTTCTACGGGGCCATAATGTAACATAGAAGGCAATGGAGCCCTTTATACATTGTTGTGTATCTTTAGAAATAAATAATGGACAAATGGAGTCTTTAAATGCCTCAGATGTAAAGGTATTTGCTGTCAAAGTGACGCCAAAATGAATGGGAGTCAATGGGATGCTAACGCAAGTGAAGTTCTGCTACAAGATGGCGGCACGCGGCCGACTTCAACTTCCAGACGACTTCCTTCCCGCCTGGGTAGACTACAGGAGCACTGAGCAGCATAGAGCGCGCTCTCGCGGCTGGAGACGGTAATGTTTTCTATTGGTTCATTTCTCTTGGTTCATTTCTCTCCGTTCATGTCAAATTAATTCTAATAAATAAGTCGTACCTGACTATAAGTCGCAGGACCAGCCAAACTATGAAAAAAAGTGTGACTTATAGTCCGGAAAATAAGGTATTTCTTTTAACCCTAAAACACAACACAATGGGGAAAACACACACACACACACACACACATATATATATATATTATATATATATATATATATATATATATATATATATATATATATATATATTTTTTTTTTTTACAAAAAAAAATTTTTAAGGATTTTTTGTAGAGTGTAGTTGAGATCTTTTCTGAGATAAGTCTTGTCTTTCTCAGGAGTAAACTCTAAGATATGATAATTTAGGATATGTCTCCATTTGTTCTACATTGAATCTTATTATTGTCTGAAAAAAAGAAAGAAAGAAAAGAAATTAAAAGAAACCTCAACTGTGATTTTATCTCCTGTGATTTTATATAAAATTCATCTGACAAATGGATTTATGTGAATTTTCAGAATTTTTTTTCTGTTGTTGTATTGTGTTGCTGATTCATATATATGGTAAACAGCATTAGATGTGTGTGTATTAATGTGTGCTTCACAGTTTTCAATTTGTGCGCTTATGTTTGACTGCAGAGAGGCCGTATGTTGGTGATTAGCTGTGAGTATGTGTGACAGATGCTCTGTGAATACTATACTCATCCCTGCAGACATGCAAACAACCTTCTCTCTTTCCCTCATCTACATAGAGCATTACACCTTGATACTTAAGTTTACCTCAGTCTAAATTCGCCTGTTGACTCTTAAAATCAGGCACATCAGCAGGAGCTCAGAGCTAATTTTGATTCTAACAGTTGTTTTTTCACAATTTTGTTTTCAAATTTTTTTGTCCGGTTACAATTTTTTTTTAACATTACTTTTTGTTTGAAGTATGGTTACATCATAGTTCAGCATTCCAGAAAACATTATAGACACCTTTTCTAACATTCAAAAACCAAAAAGAATGTGAATTGTAATGCAAAGTGATCTACCAAAGTAGATCTTTGAGAAATTCATAAAAATATAAAGTTCACAAGATAAAGAACACCTACTTGGTTGGTTTGGTATCCTCACAACATAAATGGGTTTAAATATATATATATATATATATATATATATATATATATATATATATATATATATATATATATATATATATATATATATATATATATAATTTTTATTTATTTATTAGAAACACTGGAAAAACATGGTAAAGTGTTCACTTATGACTTCAAAGAAATATTGAGAAAAAAAGAAAGTGACAGAGATTAAATAAGAAAAGAGATCAATAGGAACATCTCTGTTCTGAATCAAACTATATCATATAATCCAAAAAGGTCTAAATATTAAAGCAAATTCCAGTACTGGTGATTTTTCCCCTTCTTATTTATGTGTTACTTACTCCACATATTATTTCCAAAACCTTTTATATGTCAAATAATATGTTAAATGACCTAAATTATTAACTTTTTCATTTTTGCAAGTCTTGTCATACTCAATATGTGCATTGCTCAAGTAAACTTATATAAACAAGACGTTCTGTAAACAGTCATGTGGCCTGGTAGAATTTTGTTTACAACTAAGTACATTTATTTATAACAAGTATTCATTTAGTTTCATTTAGTTATTTATATAATTCAATTCAATGCAGAGAGATTTTAAAAACATTTATTATAGCAAAAATGTCATATTGCAGGTATTTTCACACTGCTTCCAAAATGATTTATTTAGATTCCATGAAATTAAGTGCCATTTTATTCATTAATTTATTTGATGTAGATTCTATAATGTTTTTAAAACATTGTACTGTCTACTGACCACTGAATTTGTTTATTTTTTCCCCACACTGTTATTTGAAATATTACAGTTGTGATATCGTCTCTACCACTATAATGCCTGTGCCTGAAATATTATTTAACATATTTTCAGTATGTGGGTATCTTTGAGAGGACAGGTTTTTATGTATGACAAACTGCCTGTAGCTGTTAATCTCATTGAATCAAATCAGTGAATTATGTTACATTTTTCTATCTTTGACACCAGATACTTACACCCACTGATGGATAAGTAGCAGTAACCTTGCTTTATCATTCTGCCTTCTGATCCTTCTGATGGAAATGTCAGACACTATCATCCAAAAGCCCCTCAGTGTGTAAATCTGCATGGCCCTTGCTCTCTTTTACTCTGGCTTGTTATCAGCCAATCAGTCCAGTAACTCTGTCTCCAGAGGAGATGAATTATCTTCCTCCCAGCTAGGCCACAAAAACTGACAAAAACTGATCCACTGACACCTATTTCCCACCGCCATATCACTCACTCTGCCAAGACAGAGAGAAAGATAGAGATTTTATATATATATATATATATATATATATTATTGATACAGTACTGTGCAAAAGTCTATTTTCACCAACAAAAAAAAAGAATAAATTGATTTTAAGCCAGTTATTTCTATACTTTGCTTTAGTGTGTCATTAGGAAATAACAGTTTACTTTCCCAAACATTCCTTTTGCAATTAATAGTAAAAATACAGTGACATGTTTGTATACACAAGGTGTCTGACAACAACCAGTGCTCCACATAAATCTGATCTCATTACCATCACCATCACCATGGCAACGTCTCCAAGATGCTACAAGAATGTAACCCTAGTTCCTCGAGGGAATGAGATGCTGCGTCGCACAACGCTTTGGGGAATGCGCTTAGCGTGAGCAACTCTGAATATCATGTGTAATCAGTCCAATGGAAGAGCGTGACGTCACAGGCGGGGTGACGTAAGCGACCAGGAAGCTATAAAAGCATGTGCCGCGCAGCTGGCATCAGCTTTGAGTACCAGCAAGCGCTGGCAGGGGTGCCGGGGGTATGGCTCCGAGACGCAGCATCTCGTTCCCTCGAGGAACTAGGGTTACATACGTAACCTAGAGACGTTCCTCTTCAGGAACTCGAGCCTCGTCGAACAACGCTTTGGGGAACGTGTACCAACGCCGCCAGACTACCAAACCCCTGCCTAGTGTGTATCCGAAGAGCACAGCTTAGGACGAGAGGACAGAAGCGCCTGGAGTGACTGGCATGTCTAGGCTATAGAATTTTACAAACATAGAGGGCGTGGACCACCCCGCAGCATTGCAGATGTCCAGCATGGATACACCTGCTAGAAAGACCTTGGAGGCCGCCATACCCCGGGTAGAGTGAGCCTTGGCTCCCGACAGCGGGGGACGACCAGAGGACTCATAGGTGGCATTGATATCCTCGACTATCCAACGACTAATAGTCTGCTTAGAAGCAGGAAAACCCCTCTTGGGGGGACCGTAGCATAAAAACAATTGGTCTGTTTTTCTCCACAGGGCAGCTCTGTGGACATATGCGTCCAGTGCTCGAACTGGACACATACAGTTTAGCTTCGCTTGGTCAGGCTCCCGAAAGGGAGGAGGACAGAAGGCCTGCAGCACTACAGGTGGTGGTGTGACAGAAGAACCTTAGGAACATATCCCGCTCGAGGGTATATGAACGCTTTGGTCATGCCAGGTGCAAAATCAAGATAAGTAGGGGCCACTGAAAGGGCCTGCAGATCTCCTACTCTCCTCAGAGAGGTAATAGCCAACAGAATGGCGGTTTTAAGCGTCAGATGTCTGTCTGAAATATCTTGAATAGGTTCAAACGGGGTTTGCACATTGCCTCTAACACCACAACCAAGTCCCACGGGGGAATACGGGACCGTACTGGAGGTCTCAGCCTCAGCGCAACGCGGAGGAAACGTGTAACTAAGGGGTGTCTTCCCAAAGACTGGCCATCGAGAAGGGCGTGGTAGGCCGCAATGGCCCGCCATGTAAACCTTCAATGTGGAGTGAGTCAACCCTGTAGAGAGCCTGGCCTGTAGGAACTCCAGAACTGTACCAACTAGGCAGTTTGCTGGGTCTAGCTGGCGGTCTCTGCACCATAAGGTGAAGAGTTTCCACCTCAAGGCATACAGTTTCCTCGTTGAGGGAGCTCTGGATTGGAGGAGGATCTCAACAACCTCGGTTGAGAGACCAGCTGCTAATAGTTGTGCCGCCACAGCTTCCACAACTCCGGGCGAGGGTGAATTATCGTGCCCTGCGCCTGTGAGAGTAGGTCTGTCCTGATCGGTATCTCTCATGGAGAGCCGTCGAGGAGCGAGACCAGGTCTGCGAACCATACTCGGCCTGGCCAGAATGGGGCTACTAATAACAGACGGACTCCGGCCTGGCATACTCTCGCCAGAACTCCCGGGAGCAGAGCAATAGGGGGAAAGGCGTACAGACGAAGCCTCGGCCAGGTCTGTACCATAGCGTCCAGTCCCAGAGGAGCTGGATGAAATAGAGAGAACCAAAAGGGACATTGTGATGTCTCCTGAGTCGCAAAAAGGTCTACTTGAGCCCTGCCAAAAACTCTCCATATCTGCTTCACCACCTCGGGGTGAAGCCTCCATTCCCCGGGCCTCTGCCCCTGCCTCGACAGTATGTCTGCTCCCATATTTAGTTTCCCAGGAATATATACTGCTCTTAACGAGAGGAGTTTGCTCTGGGACCACACAAGGATCTGGTGCTCCAGCTTGTACAAGGGGCGCGAACTCAGACCTCCCTGGTGGTTGGTATAAGAGACCACCAATGTGTTGTCGGTGCGGACCAACACATGGTGACCCCTTAGGTCTGGGAGGAAGTGCTTCAGTGCACGATAAACTGCTAGCATTTCTAGAGAATTGATATGCCATGTCAGATGGCGACTGCTCCACAGACCATGGGCAGGATGGCCACTCATGACTGCACCCCAGCCAGTGAGGGATGCATCCGTCGCTAGTATTACACGGCGACAAGGAGCTCCCAGCACCGGGCCCTGATTCAAGAACCAAGGTTTCTTCCACATGTCTAAGGCATGGAGGCAGCACCGTGTGAACTTGATAGTTCGAAGTGGATTGCCCCTCTGGGAAAATACCTTGGTCTTGCGCCACCACTGTAGGGGTCTCATGTACAGCAGGCCAAGAGGTATCACGTTGGACACAGCTGCCATCAGACCCAACAATCTTTGAAATTGTTTGACAGTGAGTGACTGGCCTTCTCTGACTCTCTCGACCGAGATGAGGATTAACTCGATACGAGCAGGGGACAATCGTGCCTGCATTGCGGTCGAATCCCATTCCACGCCTAGATAGGTGGTTCTCTGAACTGGAGAAAGTACACTCTTCTTGGCGTTCAGTCTCAAACACAGCTCCCCCATATGTACGAGAACGACATCTTGATGCCAAGCCGCATCCTACTCTGACTGAGCTAAAATCAACCAATCGTCGATATAGTTGAGAATGCAGATATGCTGAGAACGATGCTCGCTGGGGACCGCTGCGCCCTGGAACACTGGCAGGGTTGGCAGGCCGGCCTCCAGAGGGTGCTGAGGTGAGATGGGCACCGTGTACTGCGGTGTATACTGCTCTACCCCAGCAGAGGCTGCCCTCTGAAACCCTGAGCTTCTGGCGTTAGGGCTTCTTGGCCGAGGACATCTTAGCTTCAATAACTGCCCTTAGATCTTGTTGGGCTTAGAAGACTCTCGTTCCCGATGCGGAAGAGCATGAGAGGCGACGCTCTGCTTTTGGGCCTCGCAGTACGAGGAGCTAGGGTGCGGCTGGGGCATCTCCCGCCCAGATGCCCTGAGAGAGCGATGAGGGCGGAACTTATGGAACGCTGCCGCTTGTTTGTGGGCCTCCTGAAACCTGTCGACGACAGAACTGACTGCATCACCGAACAGGCCAGAAGGCTGAATTGGGCCGTCCATGAGACAGACCCTGTCCCGCTCTTTCATCTCAGACAGGGTCAACCATAAGTGCCTCTCCACAGCCACCATAACTGCCATGGACCGCCCAATCGCTCGGGTGGTCTCCTTGGTGGTGCGGAGGGAGAGATCCTTCTTAGTTCTGAAAAATCGTTGGACTTGATCTCCTTTCCCTCATCGAGCTCTTTCAGCAGGTCGGCTTGGGACGCCTGTAACACCACCATGGTGTGCAGACACGCACCAGCCTGACCTGCAGCCGCATACCCTTTCCCCACCAAAGGCGATGTTTTCTGAGCGGCTTGGAGGGCAATGCCGGGGCCTTCAAAGACGATGCAGCACCGGGAGACAGATAGCTCGTAAGCGTCTGTTCCACCCGAGGCATCGCTCTATAGTCATGATCTCCCATCCCCACTACGTTGCCATAGTAATCAGACGAGGGGATGTAGAGGTGGGCTGAGAACGGGCGTTTCCACGACCTGGCGATCTCTTCATGCAGGTCAGGAAAGAAGGGCAGGCCCCGGCTAGGAGGTGGTTGACTCGCGCGCAGGAAGCATTCATCGAGCTTGCTTCACTGTGGTTCAGTTGTTTTCTCGGGGGGCCAGTCAATGCTCAATTTGGCCACCGCGCGAGTCACCACCTCCAAGAGCTACTCATACTGCAGCGAGTGGGGTGGCCAATCCCTGTCGACCGACTCCATGTCAAGGAAGAGAGGCGGAGTGTCAATCCCTCTCCCTGGGTGGAAGGAAACGCAGAGCGTGCTTCCGACTCCAGAGATTGGGCACTGGATTTGGCGGAAGTGGAAGGAGATAGGGACACGCCCATCTCCATTCCCTCCGCCAAATCCACTTGCGAACCCCACGAGTACAGCCACCGTTCTGCCTCGGCAGAAGCGGGACCAGCACCGCAGGGAATGCTGGCGAAGGCCCCCTCCTCGAAGAGGGCCCTCCGGTAATGAAGCAGCCGGACCGACATTCTCTCACACTGCGGACAGAGGGCCCCTCGAGGGCCGACTCAGCGTGCTTTGCTCCCATGCAGACCACGCATAGGCTGTGTGTATCCCCACCCGTTATATATCGCGGGCAGGGAGGAACACACAACCTATAACGTGATCTGGATTCGCCTTCAATGTGCTTAGATTTTGCCTTGCTCTTTGAAATGACTTTGAGCTCTACTGGACAGACAACAGTAAATAGGACTCACAAGACAAACAAATGACATTCACACACAGAGCGCTTGCTGAAGACGCGAAGCCAGCTGGGCGGCACGTGCTTTTGTAGCTTCCTGGTCGCTTACGTCACCCCGCCTGTGGCGTCACACTCTTCCATTGGACTGATTACACACGATATTCAGAGTCGCTCACACTAAGCGCGTTCCCCAAAGCGTTGTTCGACGCAGCTCGAGTTCCTGAAGAGGAACTATGCACAAGTGCTCCCAGGACAAAAGCTGTTTTAAATGCAACGTGTGGTCACACCAAATGTTGATTTTATTAAATTAATTGATAAATAAAATCTATTTATGATATTGTTTTTGAAAGCACCCTCAGTTTACAGCATTTTTGACAGGTGCCTAAAACTTTTCACAGTACTATAGCTTTGTAGGTGGGTTTCTTGTAGCTTCTTTGAAACGTTGCCAAAGTTGTTCTAGATTTAGTCTGTCTCCATTCTTTTCCTGTTTCTTCTTGTAATCCCAGACAGACTTGATGATGATGAGATCAGATCTCTGTGGAGCACTGGTTGTTGTCAGACTTAGGCCCTGTCCACACGGACACGGGTATTTTTATAACCGTGACTTTTTTTATGCGGTTCGGCCTTTTGTCCACACGAAAACGCAGTTTCAGGGCACCGAAACCGAACATTTTTGAAAACTACGGCCAGGGTGAGCATTTTCAGAAACGCCGGTTGCAGTGTTGTCGTGTGGACAGTATAACCGGGGTTTTTGCTTTGCGACGTCAGAGTGCGCGCCGTTATCCGCTGTGTTTGACGTCAGATTGTGCGCTGCTGACTGCTTCTGATTGGCCAAGGTGACTTTACAATTTGGGTTATATCGCCGCCTGCTGGTGTGGCATGCTCTTGACAGCGCTTGATAGCATGTTTTTGCGTTTTCATGTGGACGGGATTTTTTTTAAACGCAGGAGGAAAAACTCCGGTTATAAAAATACCCGTGTCCGTGTGGACTAGGCCTTATTGTGCATACAAAAATATCACTGGATTATAACAATGAATGGCAAAAGAAATGTTTGGAAATGTAAACTTTTATTTCCTACTGACACACTAAAGCAACATAGAAATAACTGGCTTTTCTTTTTTTCTCTTTTTTTGGTGAAAATACTAATGGCCTAAGACTTTGTAAAAATGTTAACATCTTAATTGTCACCTCCCCCCTTTGAACATAGACATTCCAAACTTACATGGTTTTAATTTATAACTGATTTGGAATACAGACTGATTATTTTAAATAAAATAATGATTTAAAGAAATTAAAGTGTAAAAAAGTTATTGAAGTTTATATATAAAATATACTGTATTGTGTGTGTGTGTGTGTGTGTGTGTGTGTGAAGTACATATAATATAAATTGTATAAAGTTATATTCCAAATTTTGACATTACAAAAATAATAAAATAAAGATTTAGCTTTTATTGTCATACATTTCTGACACAGTATTACTTCTTATCACAAAGTATTCATCAGATATGGATTCTTGGATCCCAGAACTTCACAAAAATGTGTTTTGTCCAAAAAAAGGTTTTATTCTAAAATATTGTACTAAATTTGTAATATGACATTTGCACCACCAACTAATAGGATTTTAAGTACGACTTCCATAAATCTTTTTTTACTAGATGAATGTTGAGTGTTTATATTTACATTTAATCATTTAGCAGATGCTTTTATCCAAAGCGACTTACAAATGAGAACAATAGAAGCAATCATACCAACAAGAGAACAACAACAGTATACAAGTGCCATGACAAGTCTCATTTAGTCTAGTACAGAACACGTAGCAAGGTTTTTTTTTTTTTTTAAGAATATGATAGACAAGAAAAGAAAAGGAAAGTACTAGTATTAGTTGGTTAAGTGCTGGCGAAAAAGATAAGTCTTTAGATGTTTTTTGAAAATGTATAAAAACTCAGCTGTTTGAATTGAGATTGGGAGGTCATTCCACCAGCTGGACATAGTCCAAGAAAAGGTCAGTGAGAGTGATTTTGAACCTCTTTGGGATGGCACCACAAGGCGTTGTTCACTTGCAGAGCGCAAACTTCTGGAGGGCATATAAGATTGAACTAGTGAGCTTAGGTATGTTGGTGCCGTGCCAGTGGTCGTCTTGTAGGCAAGCATCAGTACCTTGAATTTGATGTGAGCGGCTACTGGTAGCCAGTGTAACCTGATGAGGAGAGGAGTAACGTGAGCTGTTTTTGGCTCATTGAAGGCAACCCTTGCTGCTGCATGCTGGATCAGTTGCAGAGGCTTGAGTAGTACATGCAGGAAGGCCTGCCAGGAGAGCATGAAAATAGTCCAGTCTGGAGAGAACAAGAGCTTGGACAAGAAGTTGGGTGGCTTGCTCTGACAGGAAGAGTGTAATCTTCCTAATTTTGTATAAGGCAAATTTGCAGGACCAGGTTGTTGTTGCAATATGGTCCGTGAAGCTTAACTGATGATCCATCACAACTCCTAGGTTTCTGGCTGTCCAACGGCAGTTCTGTCTTAGTAAGGTTGAGCTGAAGGTGATGGTCATTAATCCGGCTAGAAATGCGAAATGCTGAAATGCTGAAATGCTGAAAAGCCATGCTTCTGAATGACAGATAGGACTTCAACCACAGGAGTGCGGTTCCAGAGATGCCCATCTTTCTGAGGGTGGACAGGAGAATCTGGTGATTAACGGTGACAAAAGCAGCAGAGTACTGAGGATTTGGAAGTTGTTCTTGCCGGTCGCAGGGCTTCAGTAACAGAGAACAGAGCAGTCTCAGTTGAGTGGTCGCTTTTGTATCCAGATTGGTTGCTGTCCAGGAGGTTGTTCTGTACAAGGAACATAGAGAGCTGGTTGAACACAGCTCGCTCAAGTGTCTTTGCAATGAATGGAGGAAGGGATACCGGTCTGTAATTTTGTAGGGTAGGGTAATTTTCGCATATTTACTTAAAGGGTAAGTTGATATGATTATTTAGGGACATAATGAAAAGTCTATAACATACTTTGGTTCAAATTTATCAATGAATCAGCTCTGTTTTCAGCACGCTGTTCTAGTCCATTTTGCTTTAAATGCTAATGAGCTCTGCTGACCCCGCCCCTCTCTTCCATGGGATGATGAGCAGACTGTAAAGTTCAGTCAAGAAACTGGCTGGCTAGCAAATTATTAGGAAAGGTGATTTGCAAAGATTCATAAAAACCCTTGTACTTACTTCTGTAAGCTGAATCACAAATGTTTCGCATGAACATAAACACATTTAGGCAGATTCCCTTCAAAAACTAAAGTAACATTAATCCTCTGCATCTTCAGTGGTTCAGATGTCAGGAGTAAATGATGACTTTATTCGTTATTACACCCAACAACAAAAACCCTCAGTCGCTTAATCGGAGACATTCTTTTCATCCCCTGCACCAGAGTCGATTCAATGGCACACAGCTCACAGCTCACTCAGGGCGGGTCTGAGATAAGATGGCCTTGTCAATCAAATATCGTGGGCGGGGCCTGTGCAGAACTACAGTACATCATTCTGACAGGAATCTCAGAACAGAGGGATTATGAAAAAAAGAAGAAAACTGATTTATGTGAAGGCTAGCATCACATATCCAGCTTTATATGCACTATCAGGATGTTGACACATAACAGGTATACAAAAATAATAGTAATAATAATTAAAAAACTTTGCTCCTTGTTCAATTATTTGTCATTGATGACAACCTCCAACTAATATGTGTTGAATCATATGCACAAAGGGTTGTCATTTTGCTTTTCAACTCGTGAGTCACATACTTTGTAAAGTCTACTGTTATCAAATCGGTCATCCTTCTTTTAAGAACATGAGTCTCATTGTGTGGGTTGTGTGGTATAACACTTTGATTGAAAATCTCAGCATAGCTCCAAACCTCAAGATCAAATCAGTGAGCAGAATTTCTCTGTTCTGGTGACACATAGAGAAGCTTCCAGCTCACAGCTTCTTCTCTTCAGCCTAGTCTGCTTAACCTGGCTTGCGGTTATATGGCTTGTCTGATATTAAATAAGCTGGTCATGCCTGTGAGTTATGCTACCAGATGAATATGTCATAAATAATATAAAGCATTAACAGCTTAACTTCACTTAAAATATAAAAAATTTATTCAGCCTGAAGAATGAATTGGAGGTTGTGTAAAGTATATTTTCACCCAGCCATATATTAAAAGTTATAATATATCCAAATTTACCTACAGTACACTCACAGAAAGTGATAATAGCAAATCTCAGTTGATAATATAAAATGTGAGGGCTTCTAAGATCAGTCACATGACATTTATGTCTCAGGTATTTGGCTCAAAAAGTTTAATTCGATGGAGTAAGCCAAAAAGAGTCATGAAGAAAAGGTGGCAGCAAGTTGTGTATTTCTGTATGCACCAGCCAAGCAGCTGCAATTATAGAATTATTAATTATAGAAGCAATTATAAACCTTGAGGGAAACTCATATGATCTATTATGCAAATGCAACCTATTCATATTGTTGTTCCCTTTTCAGAAGATCATTGTTTGCTCTCTAAAAATTGTTGGTTTTCACACTGCAGTGTCTGACAGAGAAGAAGTCTGTGTTCATGTCTAATGATCTGTCTTTTGGGTCATTAGAGTCATTTGACCTGTCATGGTGAATGCTTGACTTTGTAAGGCTGATGGATGACTCTGGTGGCATTACTGCAATTCTTTGCAGTGGAAGCATATGTGGGAGGTGTTCATTTCATTACCAGCTCTCCCAGATTTTCTCTGGAAAAGGTCAAACTGTTCGTCCTCAAATAGGCACCTAGGGAGTGTGATTTTTAGCTTGTGCCCTACAAAATGAGATTTTTCTCTTACTTAGTATTAAAGCTCAGAGTTTAGAATCAAACAAAGTCATGACACTGCTGCAGAGGAAATGTCAGAATAATGCTCGTATGCCCAGGTAAGCAAACGGCTGGATTTTATTTGGCTGAATCTAATGACTTTAACAACATGCCACCCTGCTTGACAAATTGAAGTAAAGAAAGATATCCCATTTGACAGGGTAAACACAATTGTCTTGCCAAATGAAATCAACTTCTTGTATTCCCATGAATTATGTGTGCAATGCTCAGATGATTTAAAGCCAAAACTGTCATATATCTTTTTATCTAATCAAAATTTCATATCGAAAACTGTATTTTCACATTTTTGAACACCACAAGGATTTCAGTTTCCAAGCCTGGGAAGATTCTTAGACTGGTTTCTACATGCTTCTAGACCCAAATACTCCCAATATCAACACCTTGTCTTATTTTACGCAAAAGCAAATTAAGTTGTGAAAAGTTGATTTGAAGTGTCAATCTTTACACTTTCAATCAATCATTACCCATAATCGAATTCAGGCAAAAAAAAAAAAAAAAAAATATATATATATATATAAAAAAAAAAAAAAAAAAAAAAAAAATAATAATAATAATAATCATAATAATAATATATATATATATTTTTTTACTCTATACTAAAATGTATGGACACAAAACAGCTTGAATGCAAAGACTTAATTTAATGAAACCTGCAAGAATTCAATATAGTTACATAACACAATTATACTTGACAAATTCAATCTTACTTTATTGACAAGTTTCTTTTCTGCTGACATTCCATGATTTAATTCAACAATACAAATAAAGATAATTGAATGTGGTTCACATTTAAAGCACATTGGTTTGGGAGAATTAAACTGTTTTGTCGCAGGTCAGAGCGGACCACCAATTTACCGGGTCTCGCTCCTCCCTCTAACTTCCACCTCGAGGAGGTCCCACAACACCCAAATGAACGGACAGACAACCAAGATTAAAAATTAACAATTTTATTTACAACCCGAATTCCGGATAAGTTGGGACGTTTTTTAAATTTGAATAAAATGAAAACTAAAAGACTTTCAAATCACATGAGCCAATATTTTATTCACCATAGAACATAGATAACATAGCAAATGTTTAAACTGAGAAAGTTTACAATTTTATGCACAAAATGAGCTCATTTCAATTTTGATTTCTGCTACAGGTCTCAAAATAGTTGGGACGGGGCATGTTTACCATGGTGTAGCATCTCCTTTTCTTTTCAAAACAGTTTGAAGACGTCTGGGCATTGAGGCTATGAGTTGCTGGAGTTTTGCTGTTGGAATTTGGTCCCATTCTTGCCTTATATAGATTTCCAGCTGCTGAAGAGTTCCTGGTCGTCTTTGACGTATTTTTCGTTTAATGATGCGCCAAATGTTCTCTATAGGTGAAAGATCTGGACTGCAGGCAGACCAGGTTAGCACCCGGACTCTTCTACGACGAAGCCATGCTGTTGTTATAGCTGCAGTATGTGGTTTTGCATTGTCCTGCTGAAATAAACAAGGCCTTCCCTGAAATAGACGTTGTTTGGAGTTGTTTGTATATAAAAACCTTTATATAACTTTCAGCATTCACAGAGCCTTCCAAAACATGCAAGCTGCCCATACCGTATGCCCTTATGCACCCCCATACCATCAGAGATGCTGGCTTTTGAACTGAACGCTGATAACATGCTGGAAGGTCTCCCTTCTATTTAGCCCGGAGGACACGGCGTCCGTGATTTCCAACAAGAATGTCAAATTTGGACTCGTCTGACCATAAAACACTATTCCACTTTGAAATAGTCCATTTTAAATGAGCCTTGGCCCACAGGACACGACGGCGCTTCTGGACCATGTTCACATATGGCTTCCTTTTTGCATGATAGAGTTTTAGTTGGCATCTGCTGATGGCACGGCGGATTGTGTTTACCGACAGTGGTTTCTGAAAGTATTCCTGGGCCCATTTAGTAATGTCATTGACACAATCATGCCGATGAGTGAAGCAGTGTCGTCTGAGAGCCTGAAGACCACGGGCATCCAATAAAGGTCTCCGGCCTTGTCCCTTACGCACAGAGATTTCTCCAGTTTCTCTGAATCTTTTGATGATGTTATGCACTGTAGATGATGAGATTTGCAAAGCCTTTGCAATTTGACGTTGAGGAACATTGTTTTTAAAGTTTTCCACAATTTTTTTACGCAGTCTTTCACAGATTGGAGAGCCTCTGCCCATCTTTATTTCTGAGAGACTCTGCTTCTCTAAGACAAAGCTTTTATAGCTAATCATGTTACAGACCTGATATCAATTAAATTAATTAATCACTAGATGTTCTCCCAGCTGAATCTTTTCAAAACTGCTTGCTTTTTTAGCCATTTGTTGCCCCCGTGCCAACTTTTTTGAGACCGGTAGCAGGCATTACATTTTAAATGAGCTAATTAAGTGGATAAAAGTGTAAAATTTCTCAGTTTAAACATTTGCTACGTTATCTATGTTCTATTGTGAATAAAATATTGGCTCATGTGATTTGAAATTCCTTTAGTTTTCATTTTATTAAAATTTAAAAAATGTCCCAACTTTTCCGGAATTCGGGTTGTATTTAAAAGTTTGGGGATTCCAGTCCTCGATAATGCTACTCTTCAGCCCTTCCTAGACAGCACTCCACTTCAGCCCTTGATTTCCAGCCGACTCCTCTCCAGGTAAGTTTAAAGTTCAATACACAGGTGAGTATTCAAAGGGCTGGGCTGTTAGCGTGCAGGGGTTCTAGCTCACAGGTAAGTACAGAATTCAATACACAGGTGAGTATTCACAGGGCTGGGCTGTTAGCGTGCAGGGGTTCTAGCTCCCAGGTAAGTACAAAGTTCAATACGGGTGGGTATTCACAGGGCTGAGCTGTTGGCGTGCAGGGGTTCTAGCTCTCAGGTAAGTACAAAGTTCCATACACAGGTGAGTATTCACAGGGCTGGGCTATTAGCGTGCAGGGGTCCTAGCTCCCAGGTAAGTACAAAGTTCAATACACAGGTGAGTTTCCACAGGGCTGGGCTGTTAGCATACAGGGATTTCTAGCTCTCAAGTAAGTACAGAGTTCAATACACAGGTGAGTATTCACAGGGCTGGGCTGTTAGCGTGCAGGGGTTCTAGCTCCCAGGTAAGTACAGAGTTCAATACACAGGTGAGTATTCACAGGGCTGGGCTGTTAGCGTGCAAGGGTTCTAGCTCTCAGGTAAGTACAAAGTTCCATACACAGGTGAGTATTCACAGGGCTGGGCTATTAGCTTGCAGGGGTCTTAGCTTCCAGGTAAGTACAAAGTTCAATACACAGGTGAGTTTCCACAGGGCTGGGCTGTTAGCATACAGGGATTTCTAGCTCTCAGGTAAGTACAGAGTTCAATACACAGGTGAGTATTCACAGGGCTGGGCTGTTAGCGTGCTGGGGTTATAGCTCCCAGGTAAGTACAGAGTTCAATACACAGGTGAGTATTCACAGGGCTGGGCTGTTAGCGTGCAGGGGTTCTAGCTCACAGGTGAGTACAGAATTCAATACACAGGTGAGTATTCACAGGGCTGGGCTGTTAGCGTGCAGGGGTTCTAGCTCTCCGGTAAGTACAGAGTTCAATACACAGGTGAGTATTCACAGGGCTGAGCTGTTGGCGTGCAGGGGTTCTAGCTCTCAGGTAAGTACAAAGTCCAATACACAGGTGAGTATTCACAGGGACGTTAACTGGCTACTCACCACTGAAGATATTCAGAGGTCGGTATTCCAAGCAGATATGGGTTTGGTTGATGACCAACGGCTGGTGGGCCTTAAAGGTGAGACTGCAAACAATACTGGGCTTCCCGCCCAGCTTGGCAGGAGGGCACACGGGGGAGGATTGGCTGTTGTCCTTCGCTTCCCTCGTCGAAGAGACAGCACAGACGACACGCACAAGGCCGGTGGTTGCGGACAAGGCAATTGACACAACGTCACGTGGATGCAAGGGTAAGGCTTTGATTTAAAAGCTTACAGAGATTGCTGCGTGGGCGGCGTCATCCAACCTCCTCCAGAGGTGCCTCCAACACGTCCAAGCTCCAGCTTACTTAAGGTAAAGACTGTGGTCGCCACCAATACACTGCTCCTCTCCGTCAGATCCCTTCCTACGACCGGGGACACAGCCACGGACAAACACCACACACCACAAAGGCACTACAATTCTTCTCGTGTGTACACTTCAATATAGCAGCACTCCACACACTCAGTGAAGGAAGATCCGTGGTGTATTCCCGTTTCGTGCTCAGAGTCCTGGCGGGGCGTGTCAGATTGACGAAGACAGGGGGCAGACCACGGCAGGCGTATATATCGTACACCGGAGTCTCTCCGTCTTTCCCAGTGATCTCCAACACAAGGCACTACTATCAACCCTGAGTAAACACACGGGCACTGAGGATTATTAGATCAACACAAGAGAGAGGGGGGATTACCCACTGCTACGGGGAAATATGCAGTCGGAACTCTTTCTTAAAGGCAGTTAGTCTCCCTCCACATCCGTCATCCACTCTCCACAATATACAAGGAATGTTCATAAAGTTTCACCCGCCAGTACACAGTGTTGTCCTCTCCCAATACGAATTCAATGATCTCCTTCACCCAGGGGCCTTCCAAACATAGAATTGCTCCTTCAACCCAATCCACAATAAGATGTAAACACAACATACAAAAAGGTTGAGCACTGATCTTCCTCCGCACTTCCAATATCCACTTTCCTTGGATTCTCCGTTGCAGCCCGTAAATCACAACATCCACGCCACACCAGCCACTTCCGTATCGTGCGGAACAACAGCGGAACTAAAAACTACTCTTTCTGTTCATAAACAGCCCCTTTTATATCTCTGCTTCCTTCCTGATCCTCCCATCGGTATCCAACACGTCCTCTTCCCACACCTGACGTGTATCTGGGATAATTTCCCCGCTTTGGGCCAACCGGAACAGAACTCGTGTTTCACTTAATTTAGTCCGGGCGGAAAATATTTCCCACACTCAAGTTCTGCCCGGAAAAAAAAAAGTTCCGCTCGGATTAGTCACCCAGTGACATCCTCCCCCGCCAAATCGTTCTAGTCCCTAGAACGTGGTTGTTCAACCCAGTCCCCATACCTCTCGGGGGGCCGTCCCTGGTTCTCTCATTGGGACCGTCTGGGTGGTGATCCGGGGTCCAGTCCCCTTGGCTCAGCCTCTGGGAGCCTCGGAACTACGGCCCATCCTTGTAGCGGCGGAGCGCACACAGTCGGGGCTGGTGGCGCGTCTAGGGGAGGTCTAGGGTAGTTCGGGCACGGCCGAATCAAATTGCGATGTAATACCCGTTCTGGTCCAGCCTTCCCCTCAGGTCGAAGTACATAGACTGGCTGCCCCGGCCGCTGCTGGTGCTGCACCACATATGGAACAGGCTCCCAACGGTCACTCAACTTCCCTTTCCCCTGTCGCCGGTTGTCCCGTACCAGCACTCTCTCTCCTGGTAACAACGGGGCTTCTCGAGCCGTTCGATCGTACATCTGCTTGTTCTTAATTGCAGCAGCATTTATCCTCCCTGAAACTTGCTCATAGGCGGAGTGAAGGCGCTGGTAGTGGCGTCCTACCCACTCGGTCAAACTCGAGGTCTCATCCAACGTGGCCACCCCCAATACCAAGTCCGTCGGCAACCGCACGTGTCTACCGAACATCAGGTAGGTCAGGGCGTACCCCGTAGTGCTGTGGACGCTGTTGTTATAGGCCTGGACCAGTGCAGGAAGGTTATTCACCCAATCGTTCTGACGTTCCTGGCCCAGCGTACCCAGTAGACTCAACAGAGTCTGGTTGAAGCGTTCGCAGCACCCATACAAACAAAGCCTCTAACAAAGCCTGCACCTGGCCTCCTGGCACCACCACCTGGCAGACCTCTTCTCCCGACTTCGGGTCTTTAATCATCCTGCACATCACCCCATCCCTCAAGCCAAGGCGTGCCCACTGCCCCAGCAGCTTCCTCACCTTGTGAGTCTGGGCTCGCCGTTCCACCTTCGTTGGCCCCCTCCTCCGCCTTAACCAATGACCTAGCATTCTCAAATCCTGGTCCATCTCCTGACGCTCCCTCCATCGTTGCGTGTCCCAGCCCCAGCTCACTGGCACAGCCTCCTGTGGAGCCCCTGATACCACCACAACCCCCACTGCCAGCCCTTCCTCCGGGCCTATCGGTAACTCTTGTTGTTCACCCACCGTCTGCTGTGCCTCCGGGAGTCTGGACAAGACGTCGGCATTCGTGTGCTCTCGGCCTGGCCGATATTGGATCTGGTAGTCAAAGTTTGCCAGCTTGGCCACCCATCTTTGCTCCACTGCCCCCAGCTTTGCCGTCTGTAAGTGGACCAAGGGATTATTGTCTGTTACCACCTGTACTTTAGCACCCCACAAGTAGTCTTTGAATTTTTCACTCAGGGCCCACTCCAAAGCCAGCAACTCCAGCTTAAATGAATTATAATTCGAATCGTTCCGTTCTGCCGGGTGAAGGCTTCGGCTAGCATAGGCGATCACTCGCTCTACCCCTCGCTGCTGCTGAGCTAACACTGCCCCGAGCCCGAGGTTGCTGGCGTCTGTGTACAAGGTGAAAGGTTGTGAATAATCCGCATAGCCCAAGATCGGAGCCTGGAGCAGCTCTTGCTTCAGCTTTTGAAATGCCGATTCACACACCGGGCTCCAAGCGATGGAGGGAGACCCACGGCCGCGAGGGCGCCCAGTTCCTGCCAACAGCTGATTTAAGGGTTTGGCAATTTTTGAAAAATCCTTGATGAATCGCCGATAATATCCGACGAAACCCAAAAAGGACCGAACATGCCTCACGGTTTTCGGCACCTCCAAGCCCTGCATAGCCGCCACCTTCTCGGGATCCACCGAGACCCCCGAGGCACTCACACAATGGCCCAGAAACTTCACCTCCTTCCTCAACAGGTGGCACAACCCATACTGCTCCATGGCCCGGAACACATCCTCCAGGTGTCGCAGATGGGACTCAAAATCTGGGGAATAGACGATGACATCATCTAGACATACCAGCGTAGAGTCCACCAACTGGCCAACCAGACACCGCTGCATCAGCCGTTGGAACGTGGCCGGTGCATTGCATAGGCCAAAGGGCATACGGTCCCACTCGAAAAGCCCAAAGGGAGTGGTGAAAGCAGTCTTCTCTCGGTCGACCCCTTCAACCTGGACTTGCCAATACCCACTCGCAAGATCCAAAGTGGAGGACCATACAGACCGTGTCAGGCTGGCAAGAGAGTCCTCGATCCGCGGCAGAGGAAAAGCATCTTTCTTTGTGACTTGATTTAATTTCAGATAGTCTACACAAAATCTCCAAGCTCCCGTCTTCTTCTGGACGAGGACAATCGGGGCCGCCCATGGACTACTGCTCTCCCGGACAATCCCCTTGTCCAGCATTCCCTGCAGCAGAGTACGAACCTCCGAATACAGTGTGGGTGGTACTGGACGGTATCTCTCACGACTAGGCGGGGCGTCGCCAGTGGGGATCTGATGTTTCACTACGCCGGTACAGCTATAGTCCTCATCATGTCTGGAGAACACATGTTGCCACTTGGTAAGGAGATCCTGCAATTGCTTACTCTGGCTTTCCTCTAGCCCTTCTCCCTGTAGGGACTCTCTAGCCAGGTGAGCAGGCACCTCATTTCCAATCTGTTCCAGGGATGAGTCTGTCTGGGCCAAGGTCACTTCTACGACCGTAGGGCACACCTGCCGGAAGCTGACTTCCCGGCCCTCTCGCACCTGATGGGCATCCACCATGGTCACCAGGACCAACCGCTGGTGACGATGTAAATTGACGGGGTAAGTCTCTCCGCTGGTGGTAGGGTTTTCTTAGGCCTAGCCTGGAACAACTTCTCCCAGCAGTCCGCAATTACGTTCATCCCCAACAGGGCTTTATGGGTTCCCAGGCAATGATCTCGGACAATAACGACCCCCTTCTGTGGCACAGTGATTCCATGAATCTCCAAATCTGCGACTAGATATCCGACATAGGGGATCTCCAGTCCATTAGCCCCCCGCAAGGTCAGCCAGGGTGCTTCTGTTCCCTGTACCTGGCTAACCTGAAACAGCTCCTTGGACAGGCTCTCTGAGACTAAGGTGACTTGAGACCCAGTGTCTACCAGACAACGTATCTTCACCCCATGGATCCGTACCTCTACCACTGGGCTGTGCCCGATCAGCTGATTCCTGGGGCGCTCATCCAATTTGGGTCACTCACAAAGGTCCCAGCCACTTGACCCACAGTGGCCGGCCGACCTAAAAATCCCCTTCGGAACCCCGTCGAGAGCCGCATTGGCGACTATAATGCCCTGGCTCACTACACCGGTTACAAATGGGGCGTCCCTGTTCATCCCACTGAAAACGGGCTCGGCCTCCCGTACTGGACGTCTCTCCAGACCTCGTCCTCCCTCGGAGTGCGACCGCTCCCGTGACATTGGTGGTAAGCGTTGGGGGCCTCGTCACACCTCTTCTAGGAGGGTTTTAGATAACTCTGCCATCTGCTCTCGGACATCCTTCAGGAGCTCAGAACGTAAGGCCTGTTTCCAATCCCCTGATCCAGAGGCGGCTGCTGCTTCTCCACTCACTGCCGCACACACTGGGGAATCTACCACTCCCGCCTGATCCGCTTCTAGGGCCAGAGCCTCTGGTCTCAGGTCTTCAAACGTCATAGCATAGGTGAGTATTCACAGGGCTGGGCTGTTAGCGTGCAGGGGTTCTAGCTCACAGGTAAGTACAGAATTCAATACACAGGTGAGTATTCACAGGGCTGGGCTGTTAGCGTGCAGGGGTTCTAGCTCCCAGGTAAGTACTAAGTTCAATACGGGTGGGTATTCACAGGGCTGAGCTGTTGGCGTGCAGGGGTTCTAGCTCTCAGGTAAGTACAAAGTTCCATACACAGGTGAGTACTCACAGGGCTGGGCTATTAGCGTGCAGGGGTCCTAGCTCCCAGGTAAGTACAAAGTTCAATACACAGGTGAGTTTCCACAGGGCTGGGCTGTTAGCATACAGGGATTTCTAGCTCTCAGGTAAGTACAGAGTTCAATACACATGTGAGTATTCACAGGGCTGGCCTGTTAGCGTGCAGGGGTTCTAGCTCCCAGGTAAGTACAGAGTTCAATACACAGGTGAGTATTCACAGGGCTGGGCTGTTAGCGTGCAGGGGTTCTAGCTCACAGGTAAGTACAGAGTTCAATACGGGAGGGTATTCACAGGGCTGAGCTGTTGGCGTGCAGGGGTTCTAGCTCTCAGGTAAGTACAAAGTTCCATACACAGGTGAGTATTCACAGGGCTGGGCTATTAGCGTGCAGGGGTCCTAGCTCCCAGGTAAGTACAAAGTTCAATACACAGGTGAGTTTCCACAGGGCTGGGCTGTTAGCGTGCAGGGGTTCTAGCTCTCAGGTAAGTACAGAGATCAATACACAGGTGAGTATTCACAGGGCTGAGCTGTTGGCGTGCAGGGGTTCTAGCTCTCAGGTAAGTACAGAATTCAATACACAGGTGAGTATTCACAGGGCTGGGCTGTTAGCGTGCAGGGTTTCTAGTTCTCAGGTAAGTACAGAATTCAATACACAGGTGAGTATTCACAGGGCTGGGCTGTTAGCGTGCAGGGGTTCTAGCTCTCCGGTAAGTACAGAGATCAATACACAGGTGAGTATTCACAGGGCTGAGCTGTTGGCGTGCAGGGGTTCTAGCTCTCAGGTAAGTACAGAGTTCAATACACAGGTGAGTATTCACAGGGCTGGGCTGTTAGCATACAGGGGTTTCTATCTCTCAGGTAAGTACAGAGTTCAATACACAGGTGAGTATTCACAGGGCTGGGCTGTTAGCATACAGGGGTTTCTATCTCTCAGGTAAGTACAGAGTTCAATACACAGGTGAGTATTCACAGGGCTGGGCTGTTAGCATACAGGGGTTTCTATCTCTCAGATAAGTACAGAGTTCAATAAAGGTGGGTATTCACAGGGTTGAGCTTTTGGCGTGCAGGGGTTCTAGCTCTCAGGTAAGTACAAAGTCCAAAACACAGGTGAGTATTCACAGGGCCGTTAACTGGCTACTCACCACTGAAGATATACATAGGTCGGTATTCCAAGCAGATACGGGTTTGGTCGATGACCAACGGCTGGTGGGCCTTACAGGTGAGACTGCAAACAATACTGGGCTTCCCGCCCAGCTCGGCAGGAGGGCACACGGGGGAGGATTGGCTGTTGTCCTTCGCTTCCCTCGTCGAAGAGACAGCACAGACGACACGCACAAGGCCGGTGGTTGCAGACAAGGCAATTGACACAACATCACGTGGATGCAAGGGTAAGGCTTTGATTTAAAAGCTTACAGAGATTGCTGCGTGGGCGACGTCATCCAACCTCCTCCAGAGCGGCCTCCAACACGTCCAAGCTCCAGCTTACTTAAGGTAAAGACTGTGGTCGCCACCAATACACTGCTCCTCTCCGTCAGATCCCTTCCTACGACCGGGGACACAGCCACGGACAAACACCACACACCACAAAGGCACTACAATTCTTCTCGTGTGTACACTTCAATATAGCAGCACTCACCGCACTCCACACACTCAGTGAAAGAAGATCCGTGGTGTATTCCCGTTTCGGGCTCAGAGTCCTGGAGGGGCGTGTCAGATGGACGAAGACAGGGGGCAGACCACGGCAGGCGCATATATCGTACACCGGAGTCTCTCCGTCTTTCCCAGCGATCTCCAACACAAGGCACTACTATCAACCCTGAGTAAACACACGAGCACTGAGGATTATTAGATCAACACAAGAGAGAGGGGGGATTACCCACTGCTACGGGGAAAAATGCAGTCGGAACTCTTTCTTAAAGGCAGATAGTCTCCCTCCACATCCGTCATCCACTCTCCACAATATACAAGGAATGTTCATAAAGTTTTCACCCGCCAGTACACAGTGTTGTCCTCTCCCAATACGAATTCAATGATCTCCTTCACCCAGGGGCCTTCCAAACATAGGATCGCTCCTTCAACCCAATCCACAATAAGTGGATAAATGTAAACACAACATACAAAAAGGTTGAAACATATCTTCCTCCGCACTTCCAATATCCACTTTCCTTGGATTCTCCGTTGCAGCCCGTAAATCACAACATCCACGCCACACCAGCCACTTCCGTATCGTGTGGAACAACAGCGGAACTAAAAACTACTCTTTCTGTTCATAAACCAGCCCCTTTTATATCTCTGCTTCCTTCCTGATCCTCCAATCGGTATCCAACACGTCCTCTTCCCACACCGGAAAATATTTCCCACACTCCAGTTCTGCCCGCTCGGATTAGTTACCCGGTGACAGTTTTATTATAATATAAAGTTATATTAAGCTTTTTTTTAAAAAAAAAAAAAAGAATTGTATATTGAGATGATATATTCTCCTTACTCTTCAACCGCTGAATATAAAATTCGAACTAGAAAGTGTGAAAGTATTACTAACAAGTTACTTTCAGCAGACCATGAATAACTCCAAAAGCTCAGATGAGTCTTTCTGCAGCAATATTATGGACATGGTAAATATAACTGTGGTAATATACAGTACAGAAGTCTCTGTTGTGTTAACCAATAATTTAATTAACTAGAACTTCGATGGTTATTTCAAAATGTTGTTATTCCATGCTTTAGTAAACATTTCTAATATACTGTAGAATAGAATTTAAAAAATATATAAAATTAGGTTTCAAAATGCCTTTTTGAAAACTGAGAAAGAGACCTGGGGAGAAAAACAAGAGACTCTTAGTGTATTCCAATGAATTATTCATGAGATATTGTTTATTAAATCAGGAGAGTCGACCAAAAGAGTGGAGTATCTGCATTTTCCATATTGTTACAGAGGAATACATAGAAAATAATCAGGAGAAACAGAACACAGCGGACTGAAACAAGCTCTTGTCACATAAATTATTGTAATACCAATGTCACATTAAGCAAGATTAAACAACAGCAATTTTCAACCTCATTTTCCATATGACAGCAGGTCATGAGAGCAGTTTTGGGGCTATTCTATAAATTAAAGACTGTTATATAATATGTCTCAAAAAGACATTAGAATCAGGACAGCATTTATTTTTGAAAACATCTTAAAGTTGATTGTGGATTGTGCTTCTCTCAGGGGAGTTTCTGCAGGTCTGACTGTTTATAGAGGTACTTGGCATTTTCAGCTCTGTGCTTATTGAAGCTGGGAAGAGTAATGATATTTACTGCTTCTAAAGGAGCTTTAATACATCACATCTTTGTGTTTTCTTGGAGACAGGAAAGGACTTTTAGATCCTCAAATTTTATGCAAGCTGAAACCGTGCTAGCAAACAAGCTGAGCAAAGGTCGCTAGTGCATGAGAAGGGAACGACCTTTATTTTTTCCAATGGGATTGGTGAGCTGAGTCTTTCCATCCATTCGGTATAAATGTCTTTGGAAGCTTTGATTAATAAAGGATTAAGGGATGACGGATTAGAATGGTTCGGGTGAGGATATGTTCTATGTTCACATAGTCTCCATACCGTCAGCATGAATCCTCAAAATAACTGAATTGAACATGACAATTTCAATTTATTAGAAATCATAATAGGATTAGAAAACCAAGTCGTAATTATAGGAAATTTCACTTGAAGCACAAACCTAGCTCCAATTTCATGTTTGTCCAATGGAATTAGATACACTCTGTCCGGTTAAAGTTTGACGTACTGCAAAATATATGATTTGTTTAGTCATTTGAGAAACTAAGGGTAAATTGAAGAATTTTGTCATATATTTCTTTTATTAATTCATATTTTGCACCTTAGTGGTTACAATAATAAAATCTGGCTACTCTCAGGATTTACTAAATATGTGCAGTGAAGAATTAGCGCTGAAAAAGTGTGGACATATTACAGTTATTGTTGTGCCTGAACATATTGAATATGCATTTGTAGGAATTTCCCTTTCAGATGCAAAATTTATCAGAGGGGAGTATCAAAACGAATGTGATTAACTGACATTTACACTAGTCAAATTACTGGTATTTGCACCATTATAGGGACAACCTGTTTTTTTTTTTTTTTGGGGGGGGGGGGGGGGGGCTTTTTTGGGCATTAATCAATGCCCAAAAAAGCATGTCTTTAAGCAGGTGGTAATTTGCTCTGCTCTTGGTGAATTGCACTGGTCATTATGGAAATGTTCTGGTGGTGTCTGTGTTCTTTAATGTGCATATTATCTGTAAATCATACACACAATTTTGATCTCCCATCAGTGCTTTTATAGAATTGTGCTCTAACTCTAATTGGTCCTGTTTAGTAAATCTGGACCTATGTTAGAAAAGTTTGTAAAAATAACTGACGCTACAGCCAAAAGCACTGGCTTTCTAACTGTGTTTTCACTTAGTTGGAAAACAGTCTCATCTATAAGCAGGGGCGTCGGACTGGGGGTAAAACCAGTACTGATTACCAGGCCCCCAAAGGAAGAGAGGGCCCTGGAAAAGTCTGGAAAATATTTTATTTTTTATTTTGGGGCCCATCAGGACTGCCTATGCATAAGGCCCAGGATCTTGTGCAACGCCCCTGTCTATAAGCCATGATGGAGGTGTGATCAGACTAAAATGAGACTGACTAAACCTGGGCCAAGGTTTGTGTTTTTGGTATTTTTTGGTTTTGGTTTTGCTGTTGCACACATTTGGATGATATTAGTATCATTTACCGCCAGAAATCCCTACCTTTTCTTAGCAGTAATGTCAGATGGAGGTGCTGTGCCGGTCATTGCTTAAACTAAGCACAGCAGTAATCCAGAATGTATAACATAGCCTAGTGTATGGCAGGAAAAACCACTGTAAAACAAGCTAAAAATTCAATTATAGGCCCATTGCTATTGCAACTATGATTAACTTTTGTGTTTAGTAATATTTTGCTGTTTCAGGCAACAACATGTGCTCATTTCAGCAGCCTTTGCTGAGTTATTTTTTTTTAAAGGAACAAAGTTTCAAATAGCATAATGATCTTATTATTACTGCAGTAAACTGAATATCTACTGTGCACAGCAAACATTTGCTGCATTGCAAAATATATCCCAAAATTCCCATTATGACAAATGAACGAAGTAAATGCAACTCTATTTTAACAAAGTGTCCATTATGATTTTAATATGGGTGCCACTAACATGCAAAGTCCTGTGACAGAACTGTCTAAATTGTTTATCATTAGATAATTACTACTTTTTAAAAAGGGCATGGTCTGCAGTATATTATATAAGTATTGCCGGTATGTATATTTATAAAAAAAAATTATAAATAAAAAACACATAACAACTTCAGTTCCATTCCTGTATGTGTCATGTCCTCAGTGACCATGATCTTGAAAGTTTTTTTATAAATTGTATAAGCTCAGGGTCACAGGAAGCATGTGACTATGTGAGCTCTAGATTAAAGCCACAGCCATTATGACATGAGGATATAGTCTGGCATGAGATTACAACATAAATTGCCCTTGACACTCAGGAGTTTTTCAATATATCTGAAGTAGTCATATTGTGATGTTTATTGGAGATCATTTATCTTTGGAATTCCCATTACGCTACACATCAGTCAATGATGGATTGGTTTAAATATTAAATCATAATGGGGCCTATATAACCATCCACCTATTCATGTGAGAGTCTTGGCGTGATGCAATTATGAAATCTGTTATATCAATGAGGTCTGAAAAGCTTTTCAGTTGCTATTCCTTACAGCAAACTTCCAAAAAGAGAGTGGCCCCAAAAGTATATGGACACATAATTTGTACATAAATTGTCTCAAAGTCATTGTATCGCTACGGCTTTACTGAAAATCAGCTTCATTATTTTGAACTTGAATTATTTGAGAATGATCCAATGAGCATCTTGTTCTATAGTGTCCGTTCAATGCTCAGGGCCCTATTTTAATGATCTAAACGGATTTTGCTATTTACACGGCGGAATTTGGCAAGTGCAAAAATACAACACTTCTCCGAGATGAAACGGAGCTGCTCGTGTGCGAGCAAATAGATAGCCTAATTCTGATACATGCGATGACTATCCATTATGACATGTAGGCATTTATATATATGCCTACATATTTAACTAGCTTACAAAAAAAAATCTTATGCATTGCAATCCTTTCATTTTTATATTTGCTGGACGGGAAAATGCAAATGGCGTCGGACTGAAACTAGCAAACACTCTTGTGCTGCGCCTTGCGGTGCTTTGCACCGGGTATATTATAGGGCCCTCAGTGTTACAAGCCTAGAAATAGATCAGAAAATAGTGCTCTGAAAGATTTAAAAAATGTATTCTAAAATTTAAAAAAAAAGTTGTATTCTAAAATGTTTAAAAAATATATTCTAAAATGTTTAGGTGTAAATGAGATGTTCAGTGTGGACTGAGACTTTTGACACCTCACTAGGGTTTGAAAAGAGTCAGCATCTCATGATGCTCTTATAATGATTGTGGGGTATATATGCTAATAGGCAGACAGCTTTGGGCTGCAATTAAAGGCTTCGAGCACGAAGAGGAAGGAGGAAAGTTATAAAAGTTGTCAGATGCAATAGAGTAAGTACTGTCTACCTTGCCAAAAAAAGTAATCTAACTCAAATGTGGCAGAGGTGAAACCGAGGTGAATCTTTGAAGCTTCATCTAGATTCTTTGGATCCCACATCATTAAGTGTTGAAAGAAGCAAATGCGAATATCTTTATGGTTTTATGAAAATCAATTAAAACTAGAAAAAATAAGTTCATAAAGACAAATACTGATGTTGGTTGACATTTTTTTCTTAAAGTTAAAAAAATCTTCAGTTTATACAATATTTAGAGTTAGATCAAATAGACTGATTAGAGGTTTATAATTATTTTAGTTATTTATTTAGGACATTGTTAGGTGGGGTTTTGCTAAGGAGTTCTAGGTGTTTGCTAGGTCATTACTAATCAAGATGGTGTGTTCTGTGTGGTTACTATGATGTTTATAGGGTTTTGCTAGTCTAAGGAAAGGAAGGAAAAGCCAAGTATGGTGTCTCTGCATTTAACCCATCCACACAGCAGTGAGTAGTGAGCAAACACACACACACCCGGAGCAGCTTAAGCTTCAGAAATGGATCGTTGGCTGTATGTCTGATGCATATGCCACAAAATCACTTTGGTAGTTCAATCATCTGATTGGTTGCACTCTAGAGGATTTCAGGGAGATGTGTGTTTCCGCACGTCAAACCACTTCATGTAAGAATAAAGCCATCATGTTTACATCTGTGACAATGATCTTGAATAAATTGCATGTTGATCTGTTAGCATACAGATACTTCAAATTTGCATTTTCATGCCTCTAAACATGATACAAAAAAGAAAAAAAAAAACAGTGATTGGTTGCTTTACATGTCAGTCAGATGGCCTCTTGGGCCATCCTTGACAAAATAAATTTGAAAACTTCTGGTATTTATCTGAAAGTCCAACTATGCGAAACTAGGTGTTGCTTGAGTGTTTGTTGCTTGGGTAGAGGATGGATGGATGGATGGATAGGTTGATAGAATACAAATTTAAACTGACAATTTCTGTTTAAAAAAGGTTTGTATATAGGACTTTACATTTGCCCTAGTGCAGATACCTCTGTTGTAAATGAGGAAATCACATATTGTGAAACCCAGAAGTGAGGGATTGTTGTTCATGAACAGCTTTGAAAATGAATTCTAAAGAACATTTTAAGCATTAAATGGAATAAATGCATAAATTAGGAGGTATAAACCATTATTCAAACGTTTTGAAGTCTCATCGAGCACTGTTGATCTGAAATCAACATCAAACCACCCTGGCACTGGGGGAAACATCATCCTTTAAACTTTCTCTGAGAACAATGTGTTTTTGAGAGAAGCACAGTCTCTTTGAAGGAGCTACAGTGTGCAGGTACAATGTATAACAGCTAACAATATCAAGGATGCCACATGGAGCTATATAGCCATGACGCATAGGAAACTGTGACAGCCGTATATCTTACTTATCTGTGGCAAAATGTAAACTCAGATCTATTTTGCAGTTTTCGTTTGTAGCTCTTTGCGGTGTTTTGCTCCTAAAAGCTACCTCTGGGATGGCTATATCATAGAAACATCTGATTTCAATTGAAATCATACTTGCTATTCTACTGACATGCGGTAAAATGACTAAAAAAGTACTGCATCACATGGCTAGTTTTGAAGATTATTCAGATATTGAATAATGCATAACCAAATAATTCACACTGTGCAGAGCCCCTGCAGTCCCCTCTTCTTAATCATTTTCTTTGGTTTTTGTACAAATTCATGGACTGCCATCAGCTCTTAGATTGGTTTCGGTTTCATATCTAAGGCAGGGATTTAGGCAGCTCCACCAAAAGCTATCCCAGAATCAGTGAGAAGAATACAGGAGATGTCTCACTGTCTGAAGTGACAGTGAGGATTATTCAGTGCCCAAAGGAAAGGCCACAGGAGAGATTTGGTTTAAATCCAGGTAACAATCCACGGCTGCAGTTTGCTCTTCATAAATGGTGGTAGAGCCAAAAGGTAGACTGAGCGGAAAGCACTCTATTTTTGTTTAGAACTATTTCAGGAACAATTCCAAATGGTCAGCATGGAGCTAAATTGGTTGTTCAAAAACCACAGGGGTGAAATAGCATGGTGGTGATTGTCTCTTTTTTTATTTATTTTTTACAAGGTACTACAATGAAACAATGAGCTTTTTGAGGTTGAAATTACCACTGAATTGGACAAAGTTTTCCATGTTAGTGGCATCAAATCTTTGCAGGACATTCAGAAGACTTTATAAAATAATGTCAATGCAAGATTAATGTTTGTTTGTTTGTTAGAATTTTGGTCAGTTTTTTATAACTTCAGTTTTGAACAGAACTTTAAAGCAATAAATAAATTATATATAATAAATAAGATCATTTTAATGAAAATTGAGAGCTTTCTGACCCTCCAGTGAAAATCTAGGTAACCAACAATTTAAAGATCAAAAAAAGTCATTGTAAAATGAATCTGTATTAACTGTATGACTTTGAATATATATCACTCTTGTATATGTGTATAAATTACATTTTTTATCATACAAAAATATTTCCTCTCAAGATGAACCTGTTTGATGCATATGGATCAATTTTATAACGGTTTTATGACTTTTTGGAATCTTATAATTTTGTTTACCTGCACTGTCAAAAGCCTATGAATAAAAAAAATAAAAAAATATTATTATTTTTTAAATGACATGAATAAATGATGACAGAATTTTTGGGTCAACTAAACCTTTTTTTAAAACGATTTTACTGAATTGTCAAAGATTAACATGGGATACTGCTCCAAAAAGCTTGGTTTGTGTTCATTTGATGTGACAATTTAAAGTGATTCGATAATGCCCTCATTGTGTCCTGACATTACCCTTATTATCCATCTCAGCCAGCTCAGCACTAATAGCAACACCCTTTGTGCACTCCAGTCAAGACATTATCACTTAAGTAACTAAGTACATAATTCATCTTTCATAGTCATGCTGGTATGACTTTATCTGCTGTAATTAAATTTCACAATTAATCACTCATTTGACTCAAACAGCATTACTCAGAAACAATAGCCTTTGAAACATGTGTAGATGCTGCATGTTAATTTGGGCATTTGTCATGCTAGTCACCATTCTGTATGCCCTTTCATCTCCATCCCCTCTCTTTTTATCTTCAATTTACTGAGGTTAGGCCAATGAAACCTTGACGACTGATGGAATTTATGACTTATTGTCTCTTAATGTTTCATCCTAATTGTTATACTGTATTATGTCCATTATGCTATTATGCTATTAATCTGGGTAGCAATGCCGATTACATGTGTAATGGTTCACACTGTCCCTATAATGCGTACAGATTTTTTTCTCCGAATTTCCCAAACGCCAAATTTTTTTGATTGTTTTTTTGTTTTTTTTAGGTATCCAGTCTGACCATTCAGATTGAGGTGCATTTCATTTCAGTGCATCTCTAGATTTAGTTGGTAAAACTGAACTCTATGTTACAGGTATTTTGTTGATCAGAATACAAACTAAACTACTTTGAGGGGAAACTTATTTTGAATTGGCTGGTTGAACAGTCAGGCATTTAATGTCAAGGCTTCAGTCATCTTTCCCTCATGGCTGACCTCTGGGTCCAGGGGCGAAAATCTCATCTAAATGTTGGGGGGGACAATAAACATAACATTTCTCACGAGCAAGTTTTGAAGGGGACACCAATAAAATAGGCAAAATTGTACTTAAGGATATGTGTACAGAGAGGAAAGCCTTACTATTGCATGCAGACCGTTCCATTATCCTTCTCAAAGTTTCTTTATGGTTCAATGAAAAAGCTGACTAAATTGACAAAAACATTCTTCAAAACATTTTTTTTTGCAATGTTTTTGAAGTTGTTTACACAATCAAGCCACCAAAATACAATGGAATTTGAACTTAACTTCAGCTTTTATTTATTTATATAGCACATTTAATAGCAATGTTGTTGCTTCACAGTTATAATTAAAACATGCATATATAAAAACATTTGCCATGCCTAGCAAAATGAAGGCATACACACTCTTAGACATACACCCTCACACAACTTTATAGTGAGATCACTATAGACGTGAAAGAGAGGGGAAAAAACAAAAAAGATTAATTTATTATGTCAATGACTGATTTGTTCAAAAAGTGGATTCACTTAGTTAGGAAACACCTCCTCAGTGTGTTTCTCAAAATTAGTGCTGTTACTGCTGTAGCTTAGTTTTCAACTTTTTTCGTTGGTGAAATAAATGGTGCCTAAAATGCACTTAATATTAACTTCTTGTTTATTCAATTATTATAAAAATCTAAATCACATTTGTTAGGCTAATATCTGGAGTACAACTGCACTCTTAGTATGATGTTATATTAGATAACTATATTAAATGAAATAAACCGACCAGTGGCGTCTCGTGGATTTTAAAATAGAGGAGGCAAACTACTTGTATTGGTCTGGGGATCCCTGCCGATTGTTATTATTATTATTTGCTTAACCACTTTAAAATGCCTTTTTGGTGGCTTTTAGTCAGAAACCGTAAAGAAAATATATTCAATATCGATACTCATTATGGATACTTGGTAAATTATCAGCCCAGCCGCTCCGGGAGACGTTCAAACCATATACTGTATAAAAACAGGTTCAAACTAATAGCACGTAATTTACGTCTCTACGATGGTTGGCTGGAAGGGAGGCTGGCCTCCTCTATGATGTTACTTTTCTCAGCACTCCTCAGTGCTGAAAGAGAACACTCAATGCTGATTGGTTCCCCTGGCCTCCCCCTCCCCTTCCCCTTCTCTTTAACTTAGCGGTGTAATTACATCAGCAGAATCGCCACATTCGCGATAGAAAAGCGGATCTTTCATGTAATGGTATTACAACTGTGAAATTACAAACAAAATTATATACATTCTGAGACATGAACTGAAATGAATAGTGAATTTTATTAACATTAAATCTTCCTCATTTTCATCTCAAAATCTGGGGGGAAACTGTGCCTCCCACGAGCCGCCACTGAAACCGACTAAATCATAGTGAACGCGGGAAAATCTAAATGCGCACCCGCACTAGTCTAATCTAACGTACAACCTGAATTCCGGAAAAGTTGGGACGTTTTTTAAATTTAAAAAAAATGAAAACTAAAGGAATTTCAAATCACATGAGCCAATATTTTATTCACAATAGAACATAGATAACGTAGCAAATGTTTAAACTGAGAAATTTTACACTTTTATCCACTTAATTTGCTTATTTAAAATGTAATGCCTGCTACAGGTCTCAAAAAAGTTGGCACGGGGGGAACAAATGGCTAAAAAAGCAAGCAGTTTTGAAAAGATTCAGCTGGGAGAACATCTAGTGAATAATTAAGTTAATTGATATCAGGTCTGTAACATGATTAGCTATAAAAGCTTTGCCTTAGAGAAGCAGAGTCTCTCAGAAGTAAAGATGGGCAGAGGCTCTCCAATCTGTGAAAGACTGCGTAAAAAAATTGTGGAAAACTTTAAAAACAATGTTCCTCAATGTCAAATTGCAAAGGCTTTGCAAATCTCATCATCTACAGTGCATAACATCATCAAAAGATTCAGAGAAACTGGAGAAATCTCTGTGCGTAAGGGACAAGGCCGGAGACCTTTATTGGATGCCCGTGGTCTTCGGGCTCTCAGACGACACTGCATCACTCATCGGCATGATTGTGTCAATGACATTACTAAATGGGCCCAGGAATACTTTCAGAAACCACTGTCGGTAAACACAATCCGCCGTGCCATCAGCAGATGCCAACTAAAGCTCTATCATGCAAAAAGGAAGCCATATGTGAACATGGTCCAGAAGCGCCGTCGTGTCCTGTGGGCCAAGGCTCATTTAAAATTGACTATTTCAAAGTGGAATAGTGTTTTATGGTCAGACGAGTCCAAATTTGACATTCTTGTTGGAAATCACGGACGCCGTGTCCTCCGGGCTAAAGAGGAGGCAGACCTTCCAGCATGTTATCAGCGTTCAGTTCAAAAGCCAGCATCTCTGATGGTATGGGGGTGCATAAGTGCATACGGTATGGGCAGCTTGCATGTTTTGGAAGGCTCTGTGAATGCTGAAAGGTATATAAAGGTTTTAGAGCAACATATGCTTCCCTCCAAACAACGTCTATTTCAGGGAAGGCCTTGTTTATTTCAGCAGGACAATGCAAAACCACATACTGCAGCTATAACAACAGCATGGCTTCGCCGTAGAAGAGTCCGGGTGCTAACCTGGCCTGTCTGCAGTCCAGATCTTTCACCTATAGAGAACATTTGGCGCATCATTAAACGAAAAATACGTCAAAGACGACCACGAACTCTTCAGCAGCTGGAAATCTATATAAGGCAAGAATGGGACCAAATTCCAACAGCAAAACTCCAGCAACTCATAGCCTCAATGCCCAGACGTCTTCAAAATGTTTTGAAAAGAAAAGGAGATGCTACACCATGGTAAACATGCCCCGTCCCAACTATTTTGAGACCTGTAGCAGAAATCAAAATTGAAATGAGCTCATTTTGTGCATAAAATTGTAAACTTTCTCAGTTTAAACATTTGCTATGTTATCTATGTTCTATTGTGAATAAAATATTGGCTCATGTGATTTGAAAGTCTTTTAGTTTTCATTTTATTAAAATTTAAAAAACGTCCCAACTTTTCCGGAATTTGGGTTGTACAAGACTTGTATGCGTACACTATGGGTGTGTGTAAACAAGCTAGGTAAACATTATAATCGCTAACAGGCGCAGACTACATCGGTGACAAAAGTAAATTGGTACAAAATAATATTTTTGGACACGATTTATTTATGATTCGGCATCATCTATATTAAAGAGAAAATAATCACGTCATCCAATGTTTAATGTGAATAAAGTAAGTGTGGCGAGTGGGGCGGGGCCGAGGGACGTGGGAACAAGGAGTGAGGCCGGCAATGATTGGGCAAATCAGTGGCACCTGCGGCCCACCGCCGGTCTCGAGTCCCACGTAGGAGATGGAAGGATATAAAACTGGAGCGACGACAGTGAAGGACGAGAGAGGACCAGGCCTGGGCTTTTAGTTGTGTTTTGGTTTTTATTTGAGCGCACCAGTCGTCCGTGAGGGGCTGGTGCGCTGTTTTGTGTTTATTTTGTATTATTAAACTGTCATTTTGATTGTCCGCCGGTTCTCGCCTCCTTCTTCCGGTTGAATATGAAGGTTTAAATCATTACAGTAAGCTTGACTAGTTCCACAACTACTGAAACACATTATTTTCTCTCACCAGACTGTGTGTGTGTGTGTGTGTGTGTGTGTGTGTGTGTGTGTGTGTGTGTGTGTGTGTGTGTGTCGTTGGTGGTGAGGTAAAAGGGGAGCAGGCAGTGGACCAAAGCACTGTGAGGAAAAGCAGAGGGAACTCGAGCTGTTTAAAACTTTTTTGTTGTTGCTCAGTTTGCATTTGTATTGTTTTACTACTTACACAATTAGTTTAACTATATATCATTATATTATTTACAATACACATATTTAAATTATATTTTAGGGGGGACCAACCTCAGATGGGGGGGACCGGACCCCCCCGACCCCCCGCGATTTCCGCCTATGTCTTGGTCACTCTGAGCTGTGCCTTTCACACTTCATTAAGGCAGTTAACTGCATGCCCAATACATCAGTGACACGTGAACAGCCTATCTGTGCCGCTAAATGATCACACTCGATATCTCGGTATCTTTTCTGCAGACAAATCAATTTGCTCTTAAATGGATCACTGCCTGCAATCACTCAATGACAATCAGGAGATGAATGAATGAATAGAATGGTAGGGTTCTTCTTAATAGCTGCCCCTAATAAGGGTGTTTTCATCTGGAAGATGAAATGGAAGTGACAAATTTAAACCGTATCATAGTACTGAGACTGCTCCCCTTATAGTTACAAATGACCTGCTCTTATCAGCTTATTTTGGTTGTATCTCTCTATTAGTGCTATTGGATCTTCGTGCTGCGTTCGACACTATTGACCACAACATTCTTTTGCATAGACTTGAACACTTTGTTGGCATTAATGGAAGTCCATTAGCATGGTTTAAATCGTACTTATATGTGCGCCATCAATTCGTAGCAGTGAATGAAGAGGTATCATATCGATCATCGAAGTGGAGTATGAAATACCTCAAGGCTCAGTACTAGGGCCGCTACTCTTCACGCTTTACATGTTATCCTTGCGAGATATCATCAGGAAACATGATGTTAGCTTTCACTGTTATGCTGATGATACTCAGCTCTATATTTCTTCACGGCCCGGTGAAACACACCAATTTGAAAAACTAATGGAATGCATAGTCAATATAAAAAACTGGATGACAAGTAATTTCTTACTGCTAAATTCTGAAAAAACAGAGGTGTTAATTATAGGACCTAAAAACTCTGCATCTATAAACATAGAACACTGTCTAAGACTTGATGGCTGCTCTGTCAATTCTTCGTTATCAGTTAGGAACCTAGGTATGCTATTTGATAGCAATATTTTTGTAGAAAGCCATGTTTCTAGCATTTGTAAAACTGCATTTTTCCATCTCAAAAATATATCTAAACTATGGCCTATGCTCTCAATGTCAAATGCAGAAATGTTAATCCATGCATTTATGACCTCAAGATTAGATTATTGTAATGCTTTATTGGGTGGTTGTTATGCACGCTTAGTAAACAAACTACAGCTAGTCCAAAATGCAGCAGCAAGAGTTCTTACTAGAACCAGGAAGTATGACCATATTAGCCCGGTCCTGTCAACACTGCACTGGCTCCCTATCAAGCATCGTATAGATTTAAAAATATTGATTATTACTTATAAAGCCCTGAATGGTTTTGCACCTCAGTATTGGAATGAGCTCTTGTTACATTATAATCCTCCATGTCTGCTGCATTCTCAAAACTCTTTTCCTATTTGGCGCCTAAAATCTGGAATAATCTACCTACCTAACATTGTTCTACAGGCAGACACACTCACACTTAAAGACCCATCTCTTTAACCTGGCTTACACATAACACACTAATATGCTTCTAATATCCAAATACGTCCAAAGGATCCAGAGGATTTTTAGGCTGCATTAATTAGGTAAACCGGAACCGGGTTTACCGGGTTAACACTTCCCATAACACCCGATGTACTTGCTACATCATTAGAAGAATAGCATCTACTCTAATATTAGTCTGTTTCTCTCTTATTCCGAGGTCACCGTAGCCACCAGATCCAGTCTGTATCCAGATCAGAGGGTCACTGCAGTCACCCGGATCCAGTACGTATCCAGACCAGATGGTGGATCTGTACCTAGAAAGGACCTCTAAAGCCCTAAAAAGACAGCGAAGACCAGGACAACTAGAGCCCCAGATACAGATCCCCTGTAAAGACCTTGTCTCAGAGGACCACCAGGACAAGACCACAGGAAACAGATGATTCTTCTGCACAATCTGACTTTGCTGCAGCCTGGAATTAAACTGCTGGTTTCGTCTGGTCAGAGGAGAACTGGCCCTCCAACTGAGTCTGGTTTCTCCCAAGGTTTTTTTCTCCATTGTGTCACCGATGGAGTTTTGGTTCCTTGCCGCTGTCGCCTCTGGGCTTGCTTAATTGGGGTCACTTAATTTACACCGATATCGGTTGACTTGATTGCAAATGATTGCACAGACACTATTTAAACTGAACAGAGCTGACATCACTGAATACAATGATGAACTGCCTTTAACTGTCATTTTGCATTACTGACACACTGTTTTCCTAACAAATTTTGTTCAGTTGCTTTGACGCAATGTATTTTGTTTAAAGCGCTATATAAATAAAGGGTGACTTGACTTAACTTGACTAATGGCATGTACTGCAATGGGTTGAGTCTGTGTACACTGAAAGAGTCAAAGCTGCATGTCATCTCATAATGTTTACTGATATACACCAATCAGCTGTGAATTGTACAGATAGTGTTAGTATTACCACGCAGTACAAGTGACTGCAGATACCACACAGACCAAAAAATTGCTGTTGTCACAGCTATTTCATAACAAATATGATATTTGTATATAAAACCATTTTATTTCAGAAAGACTAGGAAACACAGTGCCTGGAGTACATGTTGTACAAAAATACAGTATACATGCTGCAACAAGCAGAGTGTGGAAAGCTGCATTGATTATAATGGGGGCAGTTTAGTTTTGATGCATCACCTTCCTTGCATCTGCTTTAGATACAGTATTAATACATGTGCTGCTTCTGCCATATTCTGCGGAAATGTTCCCTGATGGATATCAGAGTGAGAAGGGTGATGTCATTAAGTAAGAGATAAAACCCAGTCAACCAGTCATTATTGCAAAATAGTCAGAAACCCAACATGAAGCAGAGTTATTGCAAATCATATTATCAATTTGTCTTGTAATAAATGGAAATTTTTGATCTGAACTGAAATGATTGTAAATTATGTAAAGAAAGAACATCTACAGAGATACAAGAGACATGGAATTAACACAGCTTAACAATTAACAATTACATTACAATAACATTACAAAATTAAATTTCTTACATTAATAAACTTAACTTGATGCATACAGTATTTTTCAGTCACACATAAATGAAACGGGTATGATTTTTGTAATAGTACCTATAAACTGAAACAAGACTTATACATTTATTATCAGTAAGTCCAATTTGTTTCTGTTTTATACATTGTAACAGCTTGAAAATTGTTTGTTTCACAGCTAGCCATATTTTATTTCTGAACTGAATAAAGTAATTTTCACAATGAACAGATTTATGTTGATTCTAACTTGTTTTAATGCAGGCATACATTTTGAAAGTGCATTTAAAAAATCTCTTTATTTGATAAAAATATGATGTTTGCTTGTTTTTTTTTTTAGGGCAGAATCTTACAAATGGTGCAATCCAATTGGATTTTTGAAATGTAATTCAAATACATCTTAAATTTAGTAAGAAAAAGATTTTACAATTATTAAGTTATTATATAGTTATTATATATTCATTATAAAATTATACAGTTTTGCATATTTACAAAAACAGTTAACAACAAAATTACAGTCATGCATTTACTTGATGTATTGCTACATACATATATGATGTTTAAAACAGAATGCAAGAACGATACACTCTTTCACAGACTGTAGTTTAGCATCTATAAAATATGCATTGGATTGAATGTAGGCTTAAAATATCCTTAAATATTCAGGTGCTGCCCAGGTGCTGACAATAACTCATGCACTTTGCAATAGCCAGCTGCTATACTGAGTCCCTGACATGTGAAGGATGGAAAGATACACTGAGGAAGAAGAATGAAGGAAGGACTGAAGGTGTGTGTCTGTTTGTGTCTCATTAGTCTTAGCTCGTCTAGGAGAAGCGCCACCATCCTTGTCGATGCAGCGTTGCCCTGCAGTGAACATTGTGATGTTTCTTTTTGGTCCTGTATAGAGAATGTGACAGTATGTCAGTGTTAATGCATTCTTCCTCTCCGGCAACACAATAATGAGGGCTATATGTGTGACACTTTTCAGCTAGCTTTAAACAATGTGGCTAAGCCTTGGGTTTGGTTCTAGAAAAGCCCACTGTCAACAGACTTTCGCCTACATGTTTTGCCCTCTTCTTTGGAGGTCATGCTACTATGAGATTGGTATGTTCAAATATGTGAGTTATGAACATCTCACCTCCTGGGAAGTTCACACTTATGAGTTGGGAAGTCATAATTATGATGTCAGGTGCATTTAAATCACTTTGGTTGGAGCAAGATGGCAATGCATCTTTTTTTTTGTGCTTAAAGTTTTAGAAATTTATAATAGAATAGAAAACTCTACATCTACAAAAATAATGAATAAAAGATGTATCGGTGAGTTTTTGCTGTTTTGTGTGAATACAATATTTTTGACATGACTTGAAGCACCTTACCACAACTTTTCAATTACCAAAAAAAAAAAAAAGATATTGACTTTACAGCATTTATGCATTTACAGTAAAGCATACTGTGAAGTTGTACAACACCAGAATGGATGTTAAAAATTCTAAATTAAATTCAAACATCCTCATTCTATTGGTTATAAAAATGTAATTAGTAAAAAGTAATTAGTAAAGTAACACATTACTTTTGAATTTACAAGTTCTTTTTTTTAAATAAGTAACATTAGTTGTTTTGTTTTGCCATTAAATCACTGACTCCTCTTCTTATCACATGTCAAGGGAAATTGTGAGTGAGGTGCAGAGGCATAGGCTATTTACAGGTCTTTATAGTTGTCAAACACATAACTTCTAGGGTTTGTGTTTAAAAATAAATAAGCAAGCCCAGCTCATGGGGACAAAAAGTAGTGCAAAAGTAATATAATGCATTATTTCAGTTGAAAAGTAGTTGAATTTTGCATTTAGTTGCTTTATATGAAGAAACACAATATTGTAAAGCATTACTTTAAAAAATATTTTCCCCAGATACTTCTGATGATACAATTTTCACCCTTTTTTAAAGAAACTGTGATAACCAACAGCATTCCAGACAGTTGTTGTCCATGGAGATGAACTTGTTTTTAACCCTGAATATGCTTTTAATGGAACAATATTAGTTTTTTAAACTTGGGCTCAGAAAGAGAGTTGCTACTCTGTGTTTCAGGAGATAAAGCAGTTTGTGGGTTAATGAAGCAGGCTTCACCCCGTAGCCTAGTGAGTCAGTATTGATTACTGACTAATTACCAGCACAGGAAAGAGCCGTCAACCAAAGAAAAGCACAAGTGAGAAGGTCTTAACGGGAAATTGCATTCTGTGTATCTAAATGACTCAATAAGGGGCTCTGAGCCAATATGATGTTAACTCTAGCTACCATCTTGCCATAGTTCTAATTGAATAAATAGAACGGTGCTGTAATTTTAACACTTTTAAGGTTTATTAGCACTGATTGTAGCTGTGTTGTGATTGACAGACTACATCCCTGAGCATGTGATATCTGTTGAAATTCACTTTATTTGACAAAATGCATTCATTCGGAACACCTTACATAATATATTTTAGTAAGTAAATACAAATTTCCATACTAAATTGGTTTATAACACATCCATGTGCATTTATATTCAGTAAATAAACATGTATTATTCATTTAATTATAATAAAGTGCTATATTTGAGAGTGCTAAACATGGGTGTGTTTCCCAAAAGCAACTATGGTGGCAAGTTCCATTGAACTTAACTGGTATAAGGACAGAACTAGTTGATTTTGGGAAACGCACCCCAGAGTTATAAATGTCTTTTGGAATGGTCTGTATGGAATAGATATGATATGGTTATATTAGATATGTCTTTTATCTTATTTAACCATAATCAAAATAGATGCAACCACCATCTTTTCATGTTCATGAACAACTGCATACAACTGAAACTAATTCAACTCCATATGCTGGAGGATTTGTTTTAGTTAAACCTCTTTTCTACTAAGAGATGCACATAAATTGTTGGGTATCAAAGATTCCTTTTTCCTTGTGCCCTTTAAACTGTATGGAAGACTCACCTAAGATGGAAGAATAGTCCACTTCCGAATGGGATGCACCTAGTAATTTGTAGCAAGAAACTGATCAGAAGTCATTCACTTTCAATGAGAACTGACAGTTTGAGTGAAAGTTCAATATTGCAGCTGAAGGAATGGAAGTCCTGCCTTGAATTACAGAGCCCCATTAGAATGCACAGTGTCTGGACATTTCTGAAAACTACAGATTTTAGTGTAAACAAAAATATTTTTTTTAGGTAAAGACGCTAAATTTATGAGGATTTTTTCATTGTATAGCTTATTTAATCTGATATCTGGATAAACTTTATTGGAGACATCAATGTTTCCCCATTCAAGTAAACAGCAGTAAAATTAGAATGATTATTAACACATAGCTGCTAAGATGGAGTGAACCAACTTGCCTATAAAGGGTCTTTGGCAGCAGTGACTGTTAAGAACATGATGAAGATGAACATACAAGCTAATGAACAATGGAGAAATGCATCATCTACAAATGGAAGGGCAGACGCCGGAGCTCAAATGATCCACTTTCAGATCTAGTAAGATAACACAAATGTGTGGAAATGCCTACTAAAAACCAACCAGTGATGTGACTTTTCGACATCAAGTGATTAAATTGCTTTAAGCCTATTTCACACATCCCACATCCGCAATATGTAAGCAGCATGCAGCATTTATTTTTGAGCCCATATTAACAGGTTACATCATTCACACACAGCACATGAGCAGAGCAGTAAACCATAGCAGAAGCATGGTTACATCTACAGTATAGTTTTACAATGATTTCATGCTCTAATAAACATATTATGAATTATAAAGTCTTTTGCAGAATAAACTATTATAATTTATTCAATGTAATAAATAAGTAATAAAATAAATATGTAATAAAATGTAAAAAAAAAACTATAAATATAACTATTTTTTACATTTTAGTGGATGTTATATTACTTTTTGCCTATTTTGTTTGCAACATTTGTTACAAGTAGGGTATAGTATAGGAACCCTTTCTCATTATTAACTAGTTGCTTATTAGCATGCATATTACTAACATATTGGCTGTTTATTTGTAGTTATAAAACACATATTCTGCATGACTACAGTATATTCCACATCCCTAATCCTATCCAATACCTAAACTTAACTACTTCCTTATTTTCTAGTTAATATTCTAGGTGTTGACAGTATCTGATTTATGCAGTGACAATGAGCGATATCCAAAATTATGGCTTTTAAAATCTTTAAATCTAATATGTCAGAAAAAAAAATGAAGCAAGAAAATTAAACCTGGCTTCATCCAAACACTGTTTATGCAGGTTTAGTTTGACAGTACCTCATTTCCACATCTAAACATTTATACATATAAATATATTGTACAACTGTCTAAATATATTGCAATTACAAATTTGACCCTATGTAGAGTCTTGGCTTAAAAATCAGTAACAGACACAATAAATATATTCTACTCAGTAAATCTGACTGAATCCTGATGAACTATGCCCTGACAGCTCTCATGTCAATTATATGCCATAAGTGTATTATTTCTCAACAGCCCTCTTCTGATAACTATTTTATGACTGTAAAAACTGTAAAACTGTAAAAACAAATATTAATTAAAGCTGCAAGTTCCAATTTTCAAGTCGATCGAGCCAACGGTTGCCTAGTTATAGCCATTTATGTGTTTTTTCTATCTTATAGCGCCCCCAAGTGGCAGAGATGCACAATTTTTTTATTTGACCAAAGATTGAGCTCTTACATATGTGTACCAAGTTTGGTGAAGATATCTCATTGACTTCTGGAGTTATAGCCATTTTAGTAAAATAGGCTCCTCCCACAACGTTAATTTTGCGCCCCCTAGCGACTGTGAATAGAAATTTCAACTTTTTTTCGATAATTATTGATGTTCAGACTCCATAGAACATTTCTGCACTAGTTTGGTTCCGATCGGGCAAAAAAACCATGGACTAGTTCGCAAAAGTAGGTTTTAAACAAAATTCAAAATGGCGAAAATTTTGATCTTCAGGTGTCCAGCTTTCCATTGATATAAGACTCTTGAGCCTACGACACACGGTCTAGGAGTTATGACCAGTTTCACGCTTTTGGTTGCCATAGCGCCACCTCTGAACCTCTCCTCGATTTTTGTACTACCATCTGGCAAAGTTTCAAGGTTCCAGCTCTTACGGTTTGGGCTGCACAACGTGTTTTAGCGGAGAAGAAAATTAATAAAAATCAGTACAATTACAATATGGTTTCAGCACTTCGTGCTTGAACCCCTAATAATAATAATTCATTACATTTATATAGGGCTTTTCTAGGCACTCAAAGCACTTTACATAGTAAGGGGGTATCTCCTCATCCACCACCAGTGTGCAGCATCCACCTGGATGATGCGACGGCAGCCATATTGCGCCAGAACGACCACCACACACCAGCTTACTGGTGAAGAGGAGACAGAGTGATGAAGCCAATCAGCGGTTATGGGGATTGTTAGGATGCTCAATGAAATGTCTTCTGTAGAGCTGTAGTTCTGTCACACAACTGAAACACAGCTCAATGGGCTCCAGCTGCTGCAATTATCCTGGTGCAATGATTACACACTGCAGACGCACCAGTCATCAGTGTTTCTGTGAGGTACTGTAGTGCTGTGGGGAAACATGTCTTCCTCAGCACTGCCTCTATAAGAGGTTCCCTGATGTACTTTACATCCCGTGCCTTTCTACAAGACAAACCCACTTCCATTTGCTTTGATATCGACCGCCTCCTTGTAATCAAATGAGACCTTTCCCCCATCAGACCCGTATTGGATGGAGACATTTGTTGCAGTGCCGTTCCCACTCAGTCCATAGGTCAGACATGTCATTACACTTCATTAGTTCTGACCGTATCAATGATCAAAGATGGATGGAATAAAATCCTGTTGGGCAACCTTCTTTTTTTTGAAATCCTCAGCCACACAGATATAAAGCCTGATTTAAAGCATTCCAGGAAATGCTGTATCATCAATGACGCCATGAACATGGTAGCGTTTCTATGTGGCTCATGTAGATGATGGAGATTACGTCAAAGGTCTGAGAAACAAATCTAGCCCATGGCTCAGCAGTGAATGATCACTTGGGTTTTTTTATGCATATTAAAAATCATACAGCGAGAGCCTGTAAGCCTCTTGGCATTTGCCTGTCGTCTGTGGATTATAGTACAAACTGTTAGCCGTTAGCAGATGGATTAGCTTTAAATATGACAAATGCAAGAATATTTCTTTTGCATATTGACACAGACTCCAGCAACACATTGCTTGCTCCTTGAAGATTTAATTTGCCATGCATGAAGTTACATTGTATGTATAAAAATTCTACTCTGACTAAGGAATAATGAATACTTGTTGATTTGCAAGCCCATAACTGAATGTGTAATTTAAAACAGCATGAATTTTAAATTAATAATAGTGTACACTATCTTTCAAAAACTAGATAGAAAGCGATATTTTATGGATATGCAAAACTACATATTTTACAGTCGACTACTCAATATATTTGGGTGCATCACCAACAGCTTGATGTAACAGAATATTAAGCTAAACTAATTTTAACTTTGGCTTGCTGTTTAAAAATTTTACATAGACCAGCATTTATAAAATAAAATAAAAAGTCCAGACTTAATCCAAAATCAAAAACTGAGCTAAACTCCCTTTAACCTTTTAAAATATGGCGATCTGTTGAAGTCTGACAGTAACTGACTTGAAATTTTTGCTGAAGGTCTTAAACTTACACAAACACCGCTTTTATTGCTGTTATGGCGTTGCTTTAAAAGACATGAAACAACTTTTCTGAGAGAGTTTTATATGCTGACTGTCCAGAAACACACAAAACGCTGCTGTAATCACTAAAAATACTAAAGCTAAAAGATGACTTGTTAGTGGATGAATTCAATTAAAGTGAATGTGAAAATTGTGATTAACGGAGTTTACAAAACTGAAAGTGACTATTAGGTGAAAAAACACTAATGAATTTATGGTTAACTGAATCATACTGTACTAATGTTATAGTACTAATCACAGATTTATCATTCTATTATATAATAAAGTCAACATACAATGTGGATTTCAGTAAATTTGCAAGCTATTTTACTTTAATAATCTGCTGTTTTTGTAAACAAAACCAACAGGAATTTTAAATAATAGAGTATCCTTCATGCATATTCATTAAAATATCATTACAGAAAATACCTATTTTTTTTATATAATTTTACTATAATATATGAATTAAATATGCCAAGTTTCATTTAATGGTACTATTAACAATTTGCATCAAGGCATTTTGTTTAGCTTTGGCCAACTTCTTAGATGAAAATGAATTATGTCATCATAACAAACAAACCCCGATAATGACTTCACTGCACACCCAAATGAATAGTATGGATCATCAGATTGAACAAAACTAATTTTGCACTCTCTTTTAACACGGTAATTATTTAAACTATGTAAAAACCTGTGGCACTGGAGACACAATTTGAGCACTGTTTTCAGAATGAAAAATGTTGTCATTAACCGCAGCCGCATTTGTTTAACTTTTGTTTTTTTTATTTCTTAATTAAATGAACAATCTTGGATTCAGTCCCAACTGATTTTCACGTGTCTCTGGTGCATTGTTCTGGCACAAGCCTTTTCTATGTTTGCAGGATGGTGGCTATAGCTATAACTTTACATGTTATTAAAAAAGTTAGGTCAAAATATTTGGAAATATTTGTAAAAAGCTATTTAATACAAATAGCTTTTTCCAGTCTACTATGACTGGAGTTTTCAATTCATGGGACTCTACATCATTTTTAAAAAGATTGATCAAAATGACTATTTATTTTTTCATTGTAAAACTCATTTAATGAGGAAAAAATGATAGAGCACAGCATTAAATTTGAGAGTTGATGAGTGATGACAAAACCTTGAACAAATGAAGCCCTTCTGAGAGTTACTGGGTTGTCTATGGGCCTGTGTAGATTAATCTGTCCAGATTTAGCTTTCCTGCAGTCATTTATCTTCTGGCAAGGAGTTGTGATGCTTTCCTAAGTGTGATAAATCTACAAATGTTCCACATTCACCAAATATTGTGTTTATCCCAATTGCTTGGTTTTACATTTGGGTGTGCTTTGGTTTTACCTATAATGACCTCGACCTCTGTAAAAGCCTATTAGGGGATTTTATTCATGGTAATTTGGGTGAATTCCATGCAATTTTAAGCAGGACAACACCACTTAGTTTGCCCAGAGGTGAGCTATTTTTCCTTGTTCAGTCCTGGAGGACACACATTCATGCTTACTGTGTGTTTTCAAAAGCTAGTTTTAAGTTTCAGAGGCTCTGTTCTGTTTTGATCTGCTGCAGAACATTCATGTAGGACAAACTGTGAAACAAGAAGACTTATCTTACAAATGAGCTGTTATTATTAAAGGGAATAGTGTGTTAATGTTTTGTAGCTTAAATTATGATTGAGCAAGCTTACCCACAGTGATATAAACAGAACTGACCAGATCGATTGACCTATCGTGCCTCACCGGTAATCTTAGGAAATCTGTGTGCATTTTTCTCTCCTGGGCATGACTTACTGTTGAAAAATGGCTGCCTGTGCTCCTGCCTGACTTGAATATGGAGTAGTGCTGTTGGCCTGACTCCCAGATTATGGGAAAATTGTGAAAGACCTGTGTAGGATCTTCCCTGTGGTGCCAGCTGGTGCCTCATGACTTGCCTTAATATATTTGCATCATCAGGCATTTGGCATCGGTTAATAAAATACATATAGCCTTAAAAATGATGACAACAACACAATACACACAGTGTTTAACTAAGCAAAGCAGCTAAAATGAATCATCATTACAGAAGCAAAAAATAAAAAAGGGAGCTGGGATTCAAATCAATTCAAGTTTATTTACATAGCGCTTGTTACGATACAAATCATTGCAAAGCAACTTTACAGAAAATTGTGTTTCTACAATATTTAGTAGGAGCTTATAAATGGTGACTGTCAGTTTATGTGCATATGACAGGAATTAAAAAAAAAAATTGTAGTCAACCAGACGATGAACACTATTAACAGCAATTATTATGTGATTGCATAGTAAGTAGCAATATTTGTTAGTTCTGTAACTAACTGTTGTGTAATGGTTTCAACATGAAAATAATTACATTTCTTCTTCGTGATTTGTATACATATTAGAAGCATACAAGAAATCATACAAATTATTCAATAAACTACACACAAAAGCAAACCTCTTGGAAAAACAGGCCTGTGGCGACATTTCAGCTAAATTATATCATGGTGTTTCTGGGGAAATGTGGTGGTGCTAAAAGCACTTTCAGTTTCAGGCAAAATGTATCGGTTGTATGCATGTTCAGAAATGTCCATTGAGTGTTGCTAAAAGGTTAATGCTCTATCGCATTCAAACACAGTTAACCAGCAATACTTACCATAAACCTAACAAACGTTGTCCACAAATCAAGTTTGAAAAATAAAATGCATTTTCTGATGCAACCATGACAATTTAGCTTATTTTTACAAGTCTTTGAACTTCTCTTTTCACTGAAGTTGTACCTGAGTGCTCCACATCACAAGTGCAGTGTTGTACCAGGTGAGCTACCGAGCAAGTTTACTATATCAGAAAAGCCATACATACAGAGTTGATTATGTGATGCAAATGTCAAAATTGGTTTCCAAATCATGTACTTTGGTAAAAGTGTTCGGGGTCATAACATTGTATTTGTGGAAGGAACAGTGTGTAAATAAGTGTTTATTACATCAATAATCTGCCTCTGAAATCAAAATTTATGTGAAACTGTTTGGTGTTTTACTGATGCTAGTCTTATCTTATATTTTTGAGAGCAAATGGCAAGAATAAAGCAATTTTAATTAAAGAATGTTGCACAATAAGTAATGCACTTTCCATTTTGTTGTTTCTTAATCTTGCCTGTGTGAATCTCTAAATGATTATGGCAAATTATGTACAAATCAAGTAAATCCATTTGTGATTGTCACCGGCAGAATTATTCTGTATTTTCAGACACCTCCTGCCAGACCAGCCCTGCAGGTAAAAATCCAATGTGAACTAAAGTCTTTGAAGTTCTCAGGATGCTTCAGCATCTCACGTCTTTTCTATCTCCAGCTGCCCGAAGCTCACAAAGCAGGAGAATAAATTTTCTTGTCTTTATAATAATCTGTCCAACACCTGCAGTACCTTTCTAGAGAGAACAATTTACAGTGTGCTAATCATATTACTGGCAAATATCAGGAGAGGCAGCTGAGAATAACTCTGGCTAATATAAACCCTGATAACATGAAGCTCTCAAATGAAAATACAATATTTTTTAAAAAACAAAATAGAAATGGTAACTGAGCTGCTTCACATATGCCTAGGTGAGCCTTTAGGCGACACAGTATGAATTTTTTGCTGAGCGAGGACAGCTAGGTCTTATGACAGTTCTGGCATCACAACTCTAAGAAACATTAGTACCGATACTTGCTACTGACAATACATCCTCAGACATGCTGCTGTGAAAGTATTTTATTTGACTTTCTTTTATGTAAAGCATTTTGAATTACCATTGTGTACGAAATGTGCTATATAAATAGCCTTGCCTTGCATTTCCTACATCCAGTTATATGTTTATTTAAAGTGGCATGTTGTTAGCTAACTTGACTGAGTTCCAGTTATGTCCAGAGTTGTCAATTATGGAGTCATATTTCAGTTAGAATGCTGCATTGGAACAGATCATTAAAGTGTCAGCATTAGAGTTCACCAGTGGAGACCAAATGTACAAGAGCAGTATATAAGGTAATGTGATTTTTCTATTATATATCTACTTTGCATAGTTAAGCTGAAGAGAAGGTCCTTAAAATGTCCTTGTTTGAAGTTTTCCTAAAGGCCTTTTGTCTTCTGCCCAGAACATGGAGTGGATTGTCAAGAGCTGGCATGATGCCCTGCTTTAGAAACAAATTTCCCCTGTTGGAGGGAAATCAATTATTCATGAAGTTTGCATGGAGCACTGAGAATGAGCGAAGAAGTAAAGGCGAGATGAGAGGAGAGGAAATGGGTTTATGGATTGTGTTGATTGATATTTTTGTGTGTGTGTGTGCCAGCACTGACTGGATTCATTGCTGACAGAACAACAGTGCTTAAGCATACAGTTTATGATTGTTTCTTCAACTATGGAGATTTTTTTTAACTTGTGGACCTTTAGAAAATGCTGTAAACTCAAAATTTAAAACACACTAGTTTGTGTAAAAGTCTGCCATTTAAAAAAAATACATATAACAACATTTTTGAGAATTTTTTTTGACCCATCTAAGTAGGACTTAAGTACGTCTTTACGTTTTATAATTGTATTAATTGATATATGGTTTAAGTATACTGACAAATTTATTATTTATGGTAAATTAAAATATATTTTAATGCAATTTTTAGTTAAACCTGATTGGCATTTATTTAAATATATTTGAAATGACTAATTTAAAGAAATAAAATTTTTTGTAATAATTCAGATTATTATGTAATATTGAATAACACAATACCATTTTAATTTTAATCAAGTGCTGTACATAGGTTTACTTAATCACCATCAAAAGTCAAAAAGTGCACTTCTCTAAAGCATGGCAAAGGATTATTAAAATTATTCTTTAAAATAAAAAAAAATATTACAAAATCCACATTTTAAAAGTGTACATTTGATGTGAACTAATCATTTGAAAATTATAATAAATATCTCTTTCTGAGACTTCCATCAACTGAAATTGATTTTTCTTTTCAATGTCTTTTTCACTTTAGACATTAAAACACAAACCCATCCAAACATTTGACCTAACCCATGAAAATTTTATTAGATTCAGTAGATCAAATATCTCTTTATTTATTTCATAAACCTCTAAAAGACCATCTTCTGTAAGAATAATCTTCATACAGGACTTATAAAACATATCGGTCTAAATAATTAAACAAATTGCCTGAATCAGTGTAAACCAGCTTTCATGCAGTTTCCACAGTTAATAAACTCTAAAATCTGAACTGGTTTTAGATTATGTGACTAAATTATCTGTAATGATTGGTGGAGAGTAGATATGATTTCAAATAACCTTTCTGTAACTCCTCTGGGAAATTCACTGCTTCGTTCAAGCTGTTCTCATGGGGAATCAGGACACTGATAAAGCTGTGGATGAAAAGGTTCATCAAGGAACAGATGATTCATTGTGACGCACTGATATACCCTCACTTTCCTAATAAATATAGATGTATTGTCCTCCCACATGTTTGAAGTTTTCTTTCATTGACTGAAATATCATCTGTCCCTTCATTATCGTCACTCTTGACCCAGAAGGTCATCTGTGTGGATATGTCTATATGGATCAGGCTCAATATCAAAGAAACCATGACAGTTTCCTCCCATTTATCCCATTCTACTGACCCATCTCACGACTACCTGGCTCACAGTAGTAATGACATAGGGAAGACCACAAAGCGTGTTACGTTAAATCCAAAATAATTTATTAACACATTAAATTATACAATGTAATCATAATTTGAATCAAATGTATTAAGTCAGTAAATGAGAAACAAAAGATAACTAATCAAAAGTGTAGTGCAGATCAGTAAAGTGTAAACTATGTGTAATGCAAAAAAGGAGTATGATGGTGCTGCCACCAGCCTGGAGGCCAGAGCAGAGCAGACCAGAGACGCGCAGCCCAGAGCAGAGAGCGAACAACTGGCAGGAGACTCTTTTAAATAGTCCTGTCAATCAGCTACTGTCAGATGGACCGAAAACAGACAGCTCCCCCTTCAGATTGGGGGGAGAGAGACGGTCCACACATTTTCTGCCCTTGGTGGAGTGACCACACCCAGCACAGCAAAGCCTGGCGTGGCACCCACTTGAAGATGTTACTGTTTACTTATACTAATCATGCATTTTTCATGGGTCACCATTGGGAGTGCAGCCAGGGGATATGCAGGCCATTAGGAATTCTAATCAGGTGCAGTCATTGCAAAGGAAGAAAGAAATTTACATCCCATCATAGTTCAACCAGTCTTTGCACAGCCTGCACAGGCCCCTGGGTCAGCTGGGAAAAAATGGGCAGCTGTGTGCATGCTTTTCTAGGAAGGTCCTCTTTAATATGCAAGATGGTGTCAAGACTTGTAAGTTGGATAAAGGTTTTCCATGCATGTCTTAACAAGCAGCTGTTGATCTGGCAAGCCAGCATAGGGGCATGTGAGTTTGCTGCTGCATGGCTGCATGGTTTATATGCTGGTGAAACTTGAGGTTCTGTTGAAAAAAGTTCGATATTCTAGGGTCTCACGTACTTTCGTTGTGCACGTTGCCTACAGCTTGTAGCATCCACTGCAGATTCATTACAATCCACCCTGCAGAGGAGAAATCGACTGCTAGATGTAAAGGTTTGGAGAAAATACAAGCTTTGTTCCATAATCTAGTAGGCGGCTTTTTCAAAGAGAGCATCCTAAGCAGCATGGAACCTCATAAATTACTCTATCAGGCAGCAACTCCAAATAATGTTTTGGGTGTAGTGTAGTTCTTCTTACAGTGTTTTTGAAATTTTGTAGTCACACTCATCTGTGGTTTCTATAAGTATATCAATGCTTAATTATTTACTTTCAAGAAAATTATTATTATTTTTATGCACAGATCCATGCTGTAGTACTATGATGTAATTTTTCATTAGCATGTTGCTAAGCTAACAATGTGGTACTTTAACATCCACACTGATAAATTGGGGTAAATCAAAAATTTGGATTATATTATTTTTTTCTCTTACTTCATCTGCCATCTTGTGTGGGAGTTTTAGAGAGTTTTTCACAATGCTTTAAGGGATACATTTAGAATTTTAACAAAAGAAGACATTGCTGTAATACACCAAACCAACATCAAAGAATTAGCAGTAGTGCTTGTTGCGATCTACGTGTCTGGGCTAAAAAGTCACGCTTGACCACACAAAGACTACAGTCAATGGCCAACTAGAACATACATTCTGTGCCTGTGTGAGAGGTAATAACTCTGCATACTAGCAGGTGGCAGTAATCTGTATTTATCATTTAAAAAGGTAACTTCAACTCATTCTCTCTCCCAGCTCATCACATATTGACTCTTGGTCAGGATTGCTATTGGTCAGCATTTTTTTTTGGTCAGCCTCCATTGCTATAAGAAACTCTTGGCATCAATATGTAGACCCAAAAGGCACTGGGAATTTTATCATCATGATTAAATTATATATTGGGTAATAATTTTTACATTATTCCATATATGCTGAGGTGTGTTTTCACAATGTAAATAGCCACAAGAGCTGTATTTCCAGTACAATTTTAAAATATTAATTAGCACAAAACCTAACATCTGCCCCTAAACCTATATGTCAATACAACACAAGATATAACAGCCAGATACAACTACAGTTATATATATATATATATATATATATATATATATATATATATTACAAGACTCCCGAGGCAAAATTGTTGATTTGTGAGAGGAATAGACATGATCTGTATATATGTATGATATCCCTCTCTGTCTGCAACAAAGCTCATCCTGTGTGCTGCAGTTTGTGCTCAAATTCAAAAAATGCCGCCAGAAACATTACGTCAACCTTTGTTTTGAAATGCTATTGGCGCTTGTGTGTCTTTCGACCAATTGCTTCATGCTTTGGGACGGGAGTATTGTTTTGTTAATGGAGCGGGATCATTTTCATGGATTAAATTCTTATGTTTTACTCTCTTCTACGCATAAAGATATTGTATGGCTTCAGGAGACTTGTAATGCAACAAGAAATTGTAATGCTTTTAAACTGCTCGTTTTTGATCAGTTTTTGCAATAAATACCTGTGACCAATGTTCCCTCTAAGCTGCGCGCGTGCGCGGCCGCGCAGGCCAGTTGAAGTAGCCGCGCAATAGATTTTTCAGACCGCGCACATTTTTCAGACCGCACAATTTTTTTTTCAAGGGTTAAACATCTGAGCATCAAAGGCGATGCAGGCTAGGTAATAAACATTTAAAATACTGAGATGTGACAACCAAGCCGGATGTAGCCTACGTTAGAATGTTTACATACAAGTATCCTAGGTTACTCTTGGCGGGCGCCCCGCAGCAGTTATACAGTAGGCTACCATGGCGAAGAGAAAGGCAGATCAGGTGCCCCAGAAAAAGGTCTGCCTAACGTTTAAACATGAGTGGCTAGATGAAATAGTCCAAACTGACACAAAAGATGGTCCAGGTAGGATAAAACTGTCAGACATATTTACATATGAAGAAAGGAGTGGCGTGATCTGCAAATTCTGCTCGGAGGCAAAAGTGAAAGGAGAGTTCGCTCGGGGGAAACATTGGTCCGAGTGGAAGCTTGATTACCTAAAGCGTCATCTGACACAGAAAGTCCATGTAGACGCATTGAAAACATTAAGACTTAGACATGGGAACTCTATCGATAAAATTCTCACCGAAACTAATGAATCCCGAGAGAGAAGAATTCAGAGAGCACGATCCGACCCTGAACAAATAAAAATATTGATCGACAATGTGATGCTAGCAATTAACACCAACATGTCCATGTTATCAGTTCAGGATATACACGATCATATGGCAAAATACGTCGACCTACCTCAGAGTTGGAGAAGCAAAAATTATGCTTTTGAATTTGTGGAATGCATCAATTCAGTTGTGCAGACTGAGATGATAAGCAGCATAAGAAATGCTCGTGTCCACACACTAATTGTGGATGAAAGTACCGATATCTCAGTGCATAAGATGCTTGTCCTTTACATTAAGTTTCGGGAGCAAACTGATTTCAGTTACAAGACCGTTTTTGCTGGAATCATTCAGCTTTCAGGATGCACTGCAGAAAACATCCTTGATGCCATTACCAAGTTCTACGCAGACCATGCGCTAGACATGAACAAAATGGTCATGTTTACTTCAGATGGTGCTTCTGTCATGTTAGGCAGACATAAGGAGTGGCTGCTTTACTGAAGCGTCAGGTACCGCACCTGACTGAACAACACTGCGTGGCCCATAGGGAGGACTTAGGAATCGATGACGCATGGAAAGATGTCCCTATAATGAAAGAGGTAGAAACGCTACTCCGGACAGTATACTCCATGTTTTGCAGATCATCTGTGAAGAAAGCCAAATTCACAGAGATGGCAGAGGTTTTAGAAGTGGATTCGCTGTCTTTTAGACCGTTGAATGAAGTGCGTTGGCTGTCACGCTACCAAGCTGTGCACGCTTTTTTGCGAAATTTCAGCGCGTTGACCGAATACTGTGCAAAAGATGCTGACTCTGACCCCATTGCGAAATACTGTCATAGAAAACTAACCGACACCAAGTACAAATTTGCTATCACTGTGCTAGCAGAAGTGCTTGAGGAACTCGCTCAGCTGTGCACCTGCTTACAGCGCAGTAATCTTACGGTCATGGATGGGCACTGCATTGCCAGAGCGAAAATACAGAAACTACGAGCGCAATATTTAGGAGAGCGAGTTCACTGGGGCAAACGAGCGCTCGCAGTTTTGGAAAGTGAGAGTGCAGTGAACACACGGGACATTCTTCTGTTTGTCCATAAAGTTTGTGAGCACTTGGATGCCCGCTTCCCTGAAAATGAGCTCAAAGAGTGGGCTGCGTTTGAGCCGGACACGTTGGATCATGCAGTTGGTGAATTTGATCATGGGCTGAATGACGTGACCAGTCTGGCGAAGAAGTTTGAAGCGCTTATGCATGAAGCAGACGATTCGGTCCCGGGGCGCATTTGTCAACAATACAACGAATTCAAGTTCATGGTTAATGAAAAAAGGAAAATCGGACTGCTCAGATCATTTTCTGAGATTGTAACCTGGTCGCTGAAAAGTGAGCATTTTCCAGATCTGGCACAACTTCTTGACATTTGTGGCACATTCCAAGCATCCAGCGCCGACTGTGAACGCGGTTTCAGCCTAATGAATGCCATTAAGACAAAATCGCGCAACCGCCTTGAAGTTATCCATTTGGACCAACTGATGAGAATTAAATTAAGGCAAAAAGAGGGTCCTATAGACCTTGACAAGGTCTACAACCACTGGAAAGGGGACAAAGACAGGCGAGAGAAGATTTGAGGTAGAAATTTATTTCCAATATTTTCAATTAGACCTATTAGGCCTACAATATAGATCAAAGTGATCTTGATTACTGCAACAACATTTTGACATAATTATGTTTAGTCATTGAATCATGTAGTTTCATTCTGTTTTAGTATATTTGCAGTTGTTTAATGTAATAATGATTTTGTGTTTTGAAGAGAAATTATGTTAATCTTTTGGTTAACCTGTTTTTCAGATGCTGTTCTTTGGAGAGATGTGTCTTTCATAGGCCTGATAGGCCTATCATCCTCAAAGAAATTCAAACGTTTTGTAACCTAGTTTGTTGCACTAGTTTGTTGCAGTTATTCAATTGTTTATATAGGCTACATTTAGGAAAATTTACACCATGTCAATTTAATAGGCCTATTTTTGTTAAGCACAGCATTAGCATTTTTCTTTCAATGAAGTTCCACTTAAATGTTGTACCTGCTGAGAAATGACTAAACATCTTGGATACTTTTATTTTTTATATATCATTATCAGTCATAATAACCAGTGAACCAGTCATAACCTCTCTAAACCTTATTGAAACCTTATCAACCAAATATCCTTTAAGTTCAACTAAACTGACTGGTAAAACACCATCATTAAAATCTTCCCAAAGTCCAAACATTATAAAGGTTATTGAATAAATATCAACCTTGTAAACATATTGATGCATTTGCTGTCATCTCTTTAAATCCCCTATGGCTAACGCAGGCTCGTGGTCATTTTCGGCAGGTCGTGTGGTTGCGAATTGCTCACAGTACTGAAATGTGCGCTCAGAAAAAAAAGAATTTGCTCAGTTCTGGAAAAAATTAGAGGGAACATTGCCTGTGACTGTACTTTTTTTTGCCTGCTTCATGTTTTAAATTGTTCAGAAATGGGTAGGTTTAGGGTAGGGGTGGGGTTAGGTGCACCAATGAAAGAATATGTTTATATAAAATGATTTACATTTTTTTTACAAATGTATGCAAACCATTAAATTAAGGGGTCATATGATGTTTTTTTAAAGATCATTATTTTGTGTATTTGGCGTAACAGACTATGTTGACATGCACAATTTTTTTTCCAAATACTGTACATTATTGTTGGTCTTCTATGCCCCATCTCTCTCAAAGGTGTCATTTCTACAAAGCCCTCCTTCCGATAAGCACAGTCTGCTCTGAAAGGAAAATTTTTAATCGCATTATATGACCCCTTTAAGACAACTGAAAACAATGAAGGACTCTGCATGTCGAAAGATTACACTAAAGGGTACCTTGAGTGTCCAAAAGCGACGCCAAGGGGTCCTGACCAAGAGTCAATATGTGATGAGTTGGGAGTGAGAACGTGTTGAAATTTGCACTTTTTTAATAAGATAAACATTCAATCAGGGGTCTGTTTCCCCTGGTTCCATTGTACCAACAAAGGTCAATGAAACTTGCAATCATAGTTAGATAACAGTGGTTTTGGGAAATCACAGAGTGATTCAACTTGTTCAATCGCACTAATAAGCCAGTGTCAGGGTCTGACTAGTGCCACTGTTGTGTACAATGTAAGCTGACAGATGCTCATCGTTGGTCTGAACGGCTTGGTGTATCAAGGCCTTTACATTTTGAAACAGCCTTTGCATCACAAGTCTTAGTTTATTTTAATGATATTTCATCTAAATCCACTCCCCTTGTGAAAAACCTGACTTTATCAGGCTAGATGTCTCCAAACAAGCTGTAACAAATTTTGGCAATTTGTAAGTGTTTTGTTTTGTCAAATTTGAAGCTAATTTGTATGAATTTGTATGTTCTCCTTCCTAAGCTTTTGGCCAATCTACTTACACCACACACATAGGTTCTTATGTGTTTCTTGTGTTTTTGCATGAGTGTGAGTTGGATGTGCAGTTGCTGCTGTATGAAAGCTTGGTTCAGTTGGCTTTGAATAGTATTCAGCGGCAGATCTTAGAGGGAAGCACAAAGAGCAGTAATGGTCTGGTTTGAGGTCCTCTCAAGGTGGCGATGCATCTATCCAAACAATACACTTGTGAATATAAGGGATGCTGGAAGATGTGTATGTTGGGGGAAGGGCGTATATTTAAGGATTGTGTGTAGGAAACACAATATGTCCTGTAATGGCTCTGCTGCTGTTATTTAGATCATCATGATATGCACTACCATTCAAAAGCTTTGGATTAGATAAAATGTTTAGATGGAAACTGGCATGTTGATAGATTCCATAGTTGTTCTTTTCCTTGAATTTTCCATTTGCAGCTATTACAGCTTTCAGAAAATATTCTAGCTGTAAGGGTTTGAGGGAAAATTTAATCCCACGCCTTCTGTAGCACTTCCCAGAGGTGCGACCGGCTTGTAGGGCATTTTTTCTCTGACCTTACACTTAAGCACATCCCACAGGAGCTCAGAGTGGTTTAAATCAGGCAATAGAGCAGGCTAGTCCATCAAAGACAGTACTCTAGCTCAGTTTCTTCCCCAAATAGGTTTTGCATAGCTCAGAAGTATCTTCAGATCTCTGTAGTGTTGCATGATGAAATTTGAACCAATCAAGTGCTGACCACAGGGGATGGCATGACATTGTATAATAGAATGGTATTTTTGTTCCTTGCACTCTGTATCAATCTCCAAGCTCAACAGCACCAAAGCAGCCCCATACAATTACACTTCATTCATGCTTGAAGGAAAGCATCAAGCATCCTTTAATTTGTTATATGTTTCACATCACACTCTTCCTTGATTTAATCCCCTCAAACTTATTTTCACAGGGTACTCTTGTCAGTCACCCACCATCCAGTGTTTGTGCTTTTGCTTTCCAGTTTCTAGTTTCAGCTATTTTAATATTTACTTTATTTACAACATCCTGGAGATCTTTTGTATGTCTCTGCTTGAGTGGTTCTGGGTCTTTGTTAAATTTTGCCCTCTTTTATAAGAGCAGTAGTGGACACCTTTGTAATTTTCAATTTCTTGGCAAACATATATGTGGAATCGCCTTCATTTTGCAATTAATATATTAATGAATAAAAACATAATTTGACTTGGAGTTACATGTTGCAAACCAAGGAAGGAAAATGTACCTTCTTTGTTAAACAGAAGATTGGGTTTCAGGTGTGCCTTTACAGAGGTTTGAGCTGAAAGATCATTAAATCACTAAAAGAATGAATGCTGCAGTTCGATAAAATAATAATAAATAATTATAAATCAGCAGTACAGTCATTTTCAGCAATAGTAATGTTCTGGATAATAGCAGTGAAAAAGTGATGAATAAAAGTATCAGTCAAAAACATTAATATGAATGTGTAGCATGTATATATTCTGTACTGCTAGTATATGTATGTTCTGGAACTGAATCACTGAATGATGAGCTCAACCGTGTTCTTATTACTTGGTTATTACATTATTAGTTGCTATAGGGTTGTGATTTAAATTATTAGGCCTGGGACAAAATGCTTGGGCATTCAACAGAATGTAATATTAGTGCCAATTGCGTTCAAAAGTCAGTTTTTCCCCAGTTGGCTGGAAACTTTATGAGAAACCAGAACACAATATCTGGTTTAAATTACATTGTAAGATGCAGCAGTGCCACTTGCATTGCGTTATGAATTGTGTCTGGCAGATTTCTGAATGCACCAGTGAATGTTATAAAGTCTGCGTAGCCAGAAGCGCTTGCATTGAGTCATAGATTGCTGGACAAATGTAGCGAAAATTCTGGGAAATCAAATGTTACCAGTACAATAGTCTCCTAGCCTCAGAGAATATACTCCTACAGATTTACACAGATTGTTTACTGGCTGTCTGATGCATATTTAGAACAAAAACTCACTCCGATCAGATATACCATGCAACTTTCAAGAGTCACGGTGTACAACTTTTGTTTACACTTCCTCCTCCACCTTTAAGTGACTTCTTTACACAATTTGGGTTCAGTTTTTCCCTATAGCTTGACGCTAGGTATAATGTTTCCTATTGGACCCAAATAAATTAAACTTGGTTTCATCACGGAAGTAAACTTTGGATCAGTTCTTCTCTCTCCACACAAAATACTCCTAGGTTAGCCTTTTTATTCTTTCTCCTTATGAGTGGTTTACACTGACCAGCGGTGAATTGGTAATTCCATCTGCAGTGTTGAACTGATTTCCCATTGAGATTCTCCACATTATCCTTTTCTCTCACACATATCTCTTTTGTGGATTACCAGTCTTTTGGGTGGACTTAAATGATTTAGTGACATGGTAAATATGCAGGATTCTAGAAATCTCAGATTTAGAATGACCAACTTCCCTTGCTATGGCTGCTATTGGAGTTCATCTGGACAACCTGCTGTCAGAGGGTTTCAGTTACTTTAGAACGGCTCACCATCTTTCAAAGTCAGTGAAAACTGAAAATTAGGTTGCCAGTTAAATAGAGTTTGTTAAGGAACTTAAGGAAATGAAGGAAATTAGCATGAGGTGCCAGAGTAACACCAATAACTGGGAGGTATCTGAAAGTGTTCTCTTATTTTGATCAGTGTTCTTTTTCAAATATCTAATTTAATTTGGTCATACTGTACATCAGAATAGATTTAACCTATGCAATATGCCTAAAAAACTGTAACTGTTAAAAATGTTAAAAGACTAGTAGTAACCACAAAATTTTGGAAATGGTAGGTTGTTATTTTATTTTCAACTCCATTATATTTGATCAAAAATAAAATAAAAATAGTAATATTGTAAAAACAAAAAAAGAAAAATTTGATTTTGAATATAATTTAAAATGTTATTTATTCTGTCACGTCACAGCTGATTTTATTTTATTTTTTTCATCATTACTCCAGTCTTCTGTGTCACAGTCTTCATTCCAACATGTTGATTTGCTAGACAACAAACATGTCTTATTATTATCAATATTGAAAACAGTTGTGCCATGATATATTTTTGATGCTTTGCGTATAAAATATATCAGAATGACATCTTATTGAGCTCAAACCTTTGGACAATAGTGTGTTTTGTCTGTACACATTTGTACAAAACATGTATTTGTTCATTGCAAATCAATCATTTAAAAGCACCATAACACTTGCTATTTTTGATATAACAATTTTATTACAAAATTTAGACTTTTTTTCATCTTTCAGTGCTGCCATGCTTTTAGCATATAACAATACAGTATAAAATCTCAACCCAAAATGAGCTAATAAAAGCAGTTTTTCTTCGATGCTGTTGCAGCATTTAGATGTTCATGCTGTTTTCTGTACATGTAACATTCCTTGAAAAATACAAACACCTGCCGAACACGCCACAATTAAAGCAACTTTAAATTATCAGCCTATTCTCGCAAACCGTTTGAACTGTTACGAGGCGTAATCAACATAACGCATCAGTAGTTACACAAGGAAAGAGAGAGATAAATAGAAGTACACTGCAAATAATGACAAATGTGTTGAGATCTGATCTTTTCAACTGCCCAAGGCACCCAGGCTTGAAATATGTTGGCAATTATCAAGTTATTTTTACAAACCCACACACACACATACACAGACACACCAACAAAAAAGAACAAACAATAATGCTTGAAGCAAGAGGTGATAAGACAGAAGAAAAGCATGATTAAAAAGAAAAAAAAACACACTCAGCTTTGCTCGTTTTACATTCTACATCCGAAGTTCACAGTGAGTATCCCAGGCAGTGGGTAGATCTATCTAATAATCCTGATGGGGAACAGTAACTTAAGTGGTTCAGAAATCTACTGCGAGACTACATGGCTTCCTGTTCGAAGGAAGAGGTCAAATGATCCAGGATGTAAAGATGGAAGTCTGAGCCATATTGTGTTAAGTAGTTTTCCAGTAAGGCGTTGCTTGCCCAACAGACAACCAGAGAAGAGCAGAACCACTGTGCCTTCAAGCTAAGACCAACATCAGCACATGCCTTCAAGATCCAGAAATAAATGACAAAAACGTGATCATTTTAGGTGTTAAGAGACAAGAAATATTGAAATATCTAGAAAATTCCCGTTGACTTTGATGCCTATGCTTTTTCTTGATTGAAAATGTTCTTTAAGGATGAATGATTTGGTAACAGACACCTGGAAACTCGTATCTCTCATTGGCTGGGAGATTTCTGTGCTCTTTTAGTTCAGTTGGCGACAGGCCTCAAATGTCCATTTCGAAGCTCCTCCGTAGACCTCAATGCTGGTTTCCAACCAAGAGAAGACGTTCCCCACTTGTGCTTTGCTGCTGCATGTGGCCAGGTTATAAATCTCTCCCACGGACAGCTTTCGGTCCCAGATGTTGAAATTCGCCATGTCACCGACAAACGCTTGAGTGGCATCAAACCCTCCACCGAGAGTATCCTGCAGGTGGATAACATTTATTTCAGATGCTGATAAAATAAATGGTGAATGGCTTCAAAGACATATGATTGGTCCCTGTTAACCTTTGAAGATAATCTGCCCATAAATGATTCATATGTGCTTTTCATCCCAACAGGCGTCTTTGAAGGTCTGTGCATTTCAAGTGGGCCAAAATCTTGCCTACTGGTTGTTTTATAGAGTGTTTTAGAATGGACTCTTTTCAGTGATATCTTCTTATAATTGGCTCTGTTAAAAAACCTTTAGTTGCCTTCTAATGGTCAGGTGCCACATTGCCATTATTCTGCGATGTTTTGTGGGTGTGATCAGTAGGAATTCACTTGAAATTTCAGATCAGGACAAATGATTTCCCCTCACAGAACCACCGTGTTGACCAACTGGATACTGTTAAGTCTGAAAGTGACTTCTATGATAGCTGTGCTTTATACATTACACCACTATTGACAATAGATATTGCACCTTTTTTGCTTGAATGTGATGCAGATTTTTCGCAAAATTGACCACACCTTAGAGCAGCATTCTAAATAAAATCGAACCTCAAACGTGAAAATATGGGAATGTATAAATTAATTTCTATAGAATTTTAGTACTAAAAAGCTAAATAATAGTTTGCTCCACTAATAAACATAAAAGACAATGATAATTGGGGTGTACGATAATTATTGTCTGAGATTATATCATAATTGTTGTTTTGATGATGTGCGAGCTAACATTATTATGTATATGCAAAAAATAAAAAATAACAAAAATAACAAAAACTTGTCTTCAGAGTCCAAAAGCGCTCACTGCTTGATAAAACCTATTAGTATTAATAAAGTTCTGAAAGTAAAAACATTCCTGTACAGATTTATATATATATATATATATATATATATATATATATATATATATATATATATATATATACATACATATGATGTAGGCTTGTTTAGTAATATCATGTGATCGCAAATGCATCATTCATTTTATAAATCAGTTCAACAAACAATAAGTTATTTAGTGACATATTGAGTGAGTTTCATTGAGGATACAATATAGATTTTTTTTTCTGTTTGTGTAATGAAATTGTTTCCAAACAAAGCTGAAACCGGACATTTGTGCATCTCAGAGAAACACTGCAGTGTTTCATTCCTGAATTAATCTGTTTTTGAACGAATCATTTGAGCCAATGATTCAATGATCCAGTTGTTAAGACAGTTGATTGCTTCATTTGTAAATGAATCAGCTGTTTTGAACAAATCATTTGAATGAATGATTCAGTGAATCACTTATTAAGACAGAGACTTGCCGACACATACTGGTGGTTTTAGTGTCATATTTAAACCAGCCAAGGTACCAGCACAATGTTAAGAATTTTCGTTATCCAAAATAACAAGATAGCATTTTTGGGCTATAAAAAAAACAACCCATAACATGATGGCATTGCTTTATCTGAAAAAAAGATACATGCAATGTTGTCTTTCAGTTTAGCCAAAACTCTGTGTTTTACAAAGCAGTTGTGAAGCTTCCTAACTTTTCGACCAGCTGCCTAAGAGAAAGCCTACAATGTCTTAAAATACAGCTATGTGGGCGGCTCACTATGTTTTGAAACAGAGCCATTGTGTATTCTTCACTCATCATTAAATCATCCTTATGTAACATCTTGAACTACCATGCCACACTTTGCAGTATTGATGAGCAAATTAAGGTTAACAGAGGATGCATACCTGCTCTTGTCCCAGAATCAATACCCCTTGTGGTTTGATTGGATGGTAAGGGGCCAGACTGTCCCCATTACCCCTCATTACACCATCCTGATAAGCTTCCCACACTCCATCTCGAGTAGTCCATGTGACACAAATGTGATGCCATTTCCCATCATTGATCAGGAAAGGCAGCTTAGCGACCTAAAACAAAAGAGGGCAAAAACCAGAAGAAACCTAAAGATCTGTCTGTCGGTCTCCTTTAAAGGAATACAAAGGAAATTATGTGTTTAAATATTAAGAAAAACATGCATTTAAAAATTTCTCAAATGAAAATTAATGTTTTTCTCAATATTGTTCAGGTCGGTGATTATAAAGCGTTAATGTACCTTATCATTGATAAGCATTTCCATTGGGTTGTTTCCCCACTCGATAAGAACCAGTTCATTGGCCTGTCCCGGGACTGCATATGAGAAAGGCGTCCCCACTCCTGGAGAGGCGTTGGATTTGAGCCACATGCACACAGTGAAGGCGTACATCTCTGGCAGGCTCTTCTTGACTTTAGCATACATGTAGTTTGTCCTCAGAGGGAATGTCAGCTGGAATTTGTCCAGTGGTCTGTTTTCCTTTTGGCCTGTTATTAAAAAATAAATTAATTCATATATTTAAATAATCAGTCCTCTATTTTTTTTAAAAGATATACAGTCTACAAAGTCTCTATACACATTCTCAGTAGATTTTTATTGCCGTCCATAAATTTATCTAATTCATCACAATGAAATCAAAATATAAGGCATCATGTGTGTTTGAAGTATATTTCTAGGGAATGAAAAAAAAAAGCATTTATTGATTTATTTGGTTCTTTTTGCCTGGGGAAAGACAAGCACTCCAGTGCTGTTATTCCACCAGGGAGCCTTCCTCCTCTTATTTATTTCTACTTGATGCTCGCAACAAGTAATAAGGAGTAAAAGCAGCAATCAATGGGCATCATTACTGAGATAAGGAAATAGTGAAACAAAAAATATGTCATATAGTTTACTAACCTTCAAGTTATTCCAAACTTACCCACTGTTCTCTCTAACATGGAAGACATTTGCATGTTAGACTGCAATTTAAGTTATTGTCTAAAATGTTTACCATGTGCTGAACCTCTCAAACCTAATTTGTCTTTGTACGCATTCAAGCATAGCATATCATGAAATAAAACTTCATTTATAATCAATCAAAGTTAATGCTAAATCAAAATTAATTTGCCCTCTCTGTCTGAATGTATAACAACTTTGAATTTATAACATTTACAGATAAGAATAACAATAAAATGTGATTTACTGTGTGTACTAGGGCAACCCCTTTCTAAATAGCATTAAATAGCACAAGCAATCTGACACAAGCTGACATAGCAGCTCGGCGACAGGAAACTATATGCTCATTAACTTCTTGGAAGCACTTAATCTAAAGTGCTCTCATGCTTTCGATAACTTGGGTCGTGCTCTTTTCCGTTCCAGCTCAATCTGACATTGCCTCATTTCAACTGTATTATGCTCCATATTAGTTCTATATTTTTAAAAACCATTTTCATTGCTTTGATCAATTAATCATTGAAAGCACATCACTTTTGTGAGCTACAGATGATTTTCAGCAAATACTTGAAATTGATGCCTTCATTACACATATTTATAAAATGGCACCAGATGAATGGGAGTACAATGAATGATCCACTTTCTCTCCTTTATTTTGAGACTGACAATGTACATTCCCTTATGTATCTATTTGGATGGAAAAGGTCAGCACAGACGTTCTGCAGTGTATCTCTGAACTTCACAGAAAGATGTAAATCTTACGTCTTTGGGATGAAATTATATATATTATATAAAAAATTATATAAAATACCATTTCCTATTAATGCCTTTTATTCTGTACGAGACTGTGGGATATTATGCATTTTAATGACTAAGTAAAATGTGATTCTCGTGAATGAAAATTCACAAATCTCATGAGCTTGCAAAACTCTCGGTTTCCCATCTGTAGATAATGCTATAAAGCTGGTTTTATGTGGAATTGGATATGCAAAGCAATGCAGCTCTGTGGAGTGTGGACCCCCCTCCTGTCCTGCGACACAGCAGCGCGACACTACGACAGCAATGCATTATCCACGCTGACATCTCCAAGAATATTTCCCAAGTAGAAAACCAGGTCAGGAGAGCGCCCGATACATCTACATGACATGAACATGATAGGCGGAGCAGAAATGCGAATAGTTACCTTTCTCTAGATCGGTTATTCTCTGGTGCAGTGAAGTGAGAGTGGACTCGACGCGTCCGCGCTGCTCGCTCTCGTTGCGCAGCCCAGGCTTTCCTTCCTCCAAACCGTTCACACGGGACAAGACCTGCTTCTCCAGGTCGTCGATTTTATTCTGCAGAAGATCCTTCAAGCTGTTCGCCTGGACGGAGTTGTTATTCCGGCTAAATTGCTGCGAAAGAAACAACGTGAACATCTATTTGTGAGAGAAACGCTCGGTTTAAGTTTAGAATAAAAACGCTACGGTCACTGTTGAAGCACTGCTGCTAGGAGAAAAAAAAAAATAGATTTCATACTCAAATAATCTAAGTAGCATATCATTACGTAAAATTATGTTATTTAATTTTATAAGAGCGGCCAAATCAATGGTGTTGAATATAATCTTAGTTAGCCTATATGTTTTTTTTCTTCTACAGTCTCAGATAGGCTAATGTGTCTTATAAACGAGGATTTTGCGCAAACATTTAGCCCCGCTTTTACTTAAAATACTGTGAACTGATGTATTGTAAAATAAAAACTAAAGTTGCGAGGATCGCCGCAATGTTCAAGCTGAAAGCGTTCTCAAAAAAATCCACCGAGATTGACATGGAAGAAACCTCTCCAGGAGAACAGACATACCTCCAGGTTCTCCAGCCTCTGCTTGAGTGACTGTAAAGTCCGTGAGAGTTGAGCCAGTGTGTCCGTCGGACCCCTCGACACATCTCCCATTGTGTTCTTGGTGCCCGTCTCCTTCCGTCGTCCGCCGGCCCTCGCGTCTCCGGGCTCGGACGCGCTCTGACTTTCGCACCTCGTCAGCTTGGAAGTCAGTTCCCTGATGGTTTCCTTCTGGTTCATGATCGTTTCCTTCTGTTGCAGCACCGTCTCTCGCAGTTGCATGACCGTGCTCTTGAGATCCTCCCCAGGCACGCTGTTCTGCAGTGTAGCGGCGCATATGTCCATATCCTTGGGCACGGACGTGCAAATGAACTGCGTCTGTCCAAAGTCCTGGCTCATCCCGTCGGCCAAAAGACAAGAAAGTATCAAAAGTTTCCAGTGCATCCCGCTCGCTCCAGCCTCCATGGCGTGTTGGTTTCCTAAGTGTCTTCTGGACAAGTGATTTCAGCAGCACTCCTTCTCTCTCTCTCTCTCTGTCTCTGACAGCTTGTGCTGGTTGTAATCTGGTTGTGGTGCGCGCGGGCTTTATATAGCAAGCGCGTCTGCGGCGGTGAGCTGCATCACGCGCCTGATCATGATCTCCCGCCCCGGGATATTAAAGCAGAAAAAAACACCCAGTAAGTCAATAAAACTAGTTTTGAACCCAACGGACGGATTTTCAGTTTTCTAAAAGCTCAATAAATTCCACACAATCATTGGAAGATTTTCGTCTTTGCGGGGAAAAATGTTGAATTATTTTATCATTTAGAGAAGAAAAAGAAAAAGTAGTTTAATAAACGTATAGGCAATATATAAGCCTGGGTCTATATTTTATGGTAAAATATTGTTGGGATTCAGTTAATTGTAAGTACTAAGTATATAATTTATAATTTATGGGATAAGGGGGATTCCCGGAAATCCATTTGAACCATCATAACATATTCAATCAAACCATCGAGTTAAGTTACCAGAGCACATTACTTTCTGAAAGCACCCAGTGTTCTCTAAGGAAAAGTAAAATCTGAAAAGAAAAAAAAAAAGAGAGAATAATTGTTCATCAGAATAAGCACTGTTATTTTGCCACAGAAAGCTTATTTATTATTCATCAGAGTTGCATTAGCTGGAAAACAGTCTCTCGCAAAACCAATAGATTAAGCATTTTTGTAAAAAAAAAAAATAATAATAAAAAAAAATTATATATATATATATATATATATATATATATAAATATATATATATATATATATATATAATATATATACATATATATATATATATATATATATATATATATATATATATATATATATATATATATATATATTAATTAAAATCAATTTACTTTTTCATTTTTTATATTAAAATCAATTTACTTTTTCATTTTTTTTATAAAAGAGGATCTAGAAATCTTATATCACTGATATAAACAGTCTTTTTACTGAAAACATATAAAAATCATCTCTGGTTAACACAGTATAATAAACATGAGCGTCTACAGAATTGAATTAACAGGTTGTATAATGTTTCTGTATTGATTTAGAAACATTATGCTGACATTTCCTGTCTCCTTTGTCCACTTCACTAAATTGGTGTCTGAAAAGACTCATGAAGACAACAGCTTAATTAGTGATGAAGCATAATTGCAGTATCTGATTATCGATCCTCTACTGCAGCACACATGCTCTGATAGTAACATCAGTTCCAGCAGCTCTGTCATTGAGTAGTTGGAGGATGTCCTGCTGCAGATGGGTGTAAAATCTATTTGCAACACCTATAGACTAGTCTGACAATGGCCATGCTTGTGTGACATTGCACATCTCTCTTGACATCACACTGTTGGCTGATTTCAGTGTTGCAGTGTGAACACCAAAGTGCATAATGGTGGACTTCAAAGTGAATCAAAACTGGCTGTTCCATGAATCAGATCTAATAAACTCATATAGCTAGTGCACGTTATTACAAAGATGCGAGGGTATTATGGAAACGCACATAACTCTAAAATAATGCACATTTTATGTAAAACACAACAATAATAGAAAACAAATGGCATGTTCAAGGTTCTCTGACTAGTTAATGGTCACATGACATGCAGGTGAACAAATTAAATATTTAATATTTTTAGTAAGTATTTTATTTTGATTGCTGTTATTTAAAATGTGAAAATATATTTTAAACTAATTTAAAATTATTGTTCTTTATTTTTGTATTGTTATACGGTTATCTTAAATCACATTGATAAACAAGTTAGGTTAAAAGTAATCTAAAAGTAATTAAAAAGTAATCCAATTATGTATCTCAAAATGTGTAATGTAATGGATTACATTTATACTTAAAATTTTGGTCATGTAATTTGGCTACAATTTGTAAGTAACATACCCAACGTTGACTGAACTAAATAGAACATTGTTTTATTTTCGGTTATTGATTCTTTTTATTATTATTATTATTATTATTTAAATGCATTATATTTCCAAATATATACTGTAGGTTTCACAGGATTTCTGTATTTTTATGTTAAACTAAATATAATAGCTCACCACATATATAACTGTAAATTACAGTTAACCAAGAGGCTATAGTGCTGCATATTTACAATCGTTGTCATAAAACAACTGACTTTACAACCATACTGTGACATATTTCCAAGTGAAATGGCTATCAAGGACCAAAAAAATATATTGCTGATTGGATTGTAAAAAGTGAGCGATGGATAGCATAATGGAGACAGATATGAATTTGACTGGCTTTAATGCAGTATGGACATATGTCATAGATGTCTAGTGAGTAATATGAAAAAAGAGCAGAGTTAATACATTATTGATTAAAGATTATTAGATCAAAAATGCATATCTGCTAAATGCACTGAGAAAACAAATAGGGTCAGGTTCAACTTATTCTTTTCTTTTCTATTTACATTTGTAAAAAATAAATAAATAAGTATCCCAGAGAATGCTATTTACCACACATTTGGCAGATGCATAAGAAAGATTTGCATATAATTTAAAAGTTCAGTAGAGCCAGCATTTTGAGTAGAATGTCAATTCAGCTCTACTGTGTTTTTTATGAACAATCTTCCAGTTGGTGCTCTGTCTAGGATTTTAATTTCAAAAGTGATATTTTAAAGGTCTGAGTTTTCCTTTATGAAATGAAGAAGCAGTGCATATTTAAGAAGAAGTGGCAGGCCACAGTTTAAGCCCTTTATGTAAAACAAGGTGCTTTGCTATTACTCAACATGCACTTATTGACCATCATTACCGCTGACCTGCATAGATAAGGGCTTGTCTTAGAGCACATTAAAACAAGAGGTTCAATTATCTGATGACATTAGCTGTGAGGAGAAGGAGATCTGTGGGCTTTGCGTGAGATTTACACGACACACCTCACCTCTCAGTTATCCATAAATAAGACAGTATCCAATCTCCTTCTAAATAAGAAAGCGGATTTGAAGGCTTTTCAGATCATTCATAACACTATAGATATTTTTTACCAATTTATCCACCTCCATGTTGTGTAATAGCTGGTCTGAAAGCAGCACTGTGGGCGAATCCACCTCTATCACTCTAATGATTATATTTTGGCAACCTGTGACAGCAAGCTTTTTCCTACACAGCTACATAAACAGATTCACATAAAGGTGCAAGGGTAGTTAGTGGAAATTCAAAACATTTCCTACGTTTTGTCATTTTCCAAGCTCTTTTCACAAGTTTGTCCCCAGTGCAGGTAACAGTAGTACAAAGAAAACACCCTTAAGAATTCAGCCCAGGAGATCTTAAATTACGTGAAAATTGTAAAATCTATTACGTGAAAACTGTAGTCAGTTCAGTGATATGCCCCAAAAGTTAATTGAATTCAAACATCTTCCCACACAAGTTACACTTTCATTTAAAAGATACCCTTGACATATTCTTGACTCTACAAAGTCTACACTTTGGTGAAATGATGCCGCATAGACATCCATATTTCATTCATCCAAAATCCTGTTTGACTTCACAGCACATTTACATGTCAAATAGGTTCTTAGATGAGATTTTCATGTTTAAGGTGGAAATCGTGCTAATGGACGTCATGCCTGGCATGTGTGTCCCGAACAACTTCCTAACTCACAGCTTAATTACCAATGTATTTAAGCTAATTACTGGTTCCCAAAACACTTTGTCACACTTCTGTCATTCAAACCATGTTGGGGTGCGTTTCACAAAAGCAAGTATGGTCGCAAGTTCTGTCATACAGTAGTTAACTAACGCGTTCCCCAAAATTACAATGATGTCATGCTGGTTGTTATCCAGCTGCCTTGAAGCTTTATTTGTTGGTTTAGATAAGTTTACATGTTCATATGGCTTTGGAGAATAACTTAGCAGGGCAATGGCCCTCCAGGTCTGAGTTTGGACATCCCCTCATTTTGGTTATCCCGTGGTGCCAGAACTACTGATATCAATGAGAATCTATTCTTTTAACCACAGGTTAAGAGCTGTAGTTCCAAACCCACAACACTGCGATGCTACTTGTGAGTGTTCATTGAAACACTGAATTGTTGAGCTATGTTGGTACCAACAGAACTTGCTACCTGGCTAACAATGCTTTTGGGAAACTGAAACCTCTAGTATATTTTCTGCTTGATTTGTTAGTCCAAACTGAAAACGTCCATATTAAAAAAGCAAAGTCATCTCTGTAGGGATCTGCGCTGAACAGAAGAAGTGTGTTTCATCATTATTATTAGATACTAGCTTACAAAAAAAGCCATAAAGTATGGGCACTAATGTGGCTGGGTTTACTCTCCTCATTCAGAAACCCTAGACATTACCTTACTGGAAGAGCAAATCTAATGTACAATTTACTGCTCCCAGCATGAGTTATCCAAACTCTTTTTCTCATTAAGTTCTACAACAAAGAAATTGTTCTAGTTTACTCTCTCACACGTACACATGCATTAATACTCCAGAGCTTCATTACGAAACACACTTACCCCAGTAAATAATGCATCCCCCTTAACGGCAGAAACACAGAGTAACGACAAAGATCAATGACTGTAATTTCACATGCTGCCTCTCACCTTACAGTGCATTAGCAAAAGATGGCAGTATCTTCTGAAGCTGTATTATGACATTATGTCATACAGCAGTTTTCGACTGAGGGTTATGAGAGGTTAGTGCAAAGTGCTAAAAAATGGGAGATGTGTATTTCTTGGCTGCCTCAGCAGAGTTTTTGCGTTTTCCCTGGCCTTATACGTTATGACCCATAGGTCCACTGGCACTGTGAGCTTGTTACTGTCACTTTGTGCAGTAGGTTTTTAATCAGGATTCCTTCTGATAACATTTCCCTCTAAACCTGCCCTTCTGAAAAAGAAGTTCACTTTAGTATACTTTTAAAAAGAGTGCTTATTACAGAAATTATATATTTTAAATGAGTATAAAGTATAAAGTATAGAGTATAAAGTATAAAGTATAAACTGACAATGAAAATGTATTATAGTTTATTACATGCAATTAGTTTAACTTAAGTACTTCAGTTCTTAAGAATGTTCTTAAGAATGCATATTTTCATTTGCAGTTTCATAATTACTTCTATTGTCTTCGAAATGCGGTTAAAGTATACGTATACATAACCGAATTAAATAGATTTTTAATTGCACATTGGTAAGGATGAAGCTACAATTCACTGTTTTAAAATATACTGAAATTACTACAAAGTACTTTTTAAAAGTGTACTTGAGTGTGAAACAATCATGAAAGTGTACTTAAGAGAGTTTTTTATTGTTCATGATACATTATCTGTAAGTACAGGTTTTTAAAAGTATACTTTTAAGGTTTAAGGCTTTTAAGTAGACTACAAGTGCACATTCAATATTAAGCACACAAAAGGCGATTTCAGGATTTAAATCTAATCATAAGATATGGCACAAATAAATATTTCTTATTCAGGAGTTATTTTCAGGCCCACAAGTCATCTGTATTCACAACTCTCCAAAGATTTCCAAAGAATTGAGATGTATGTCATTCATATTCATACTCAGACAGTTATTTTCATCTCATGACCTTTTGCATATCTTTCGGGCTAATTATTTTTGCTTTCAGCTACCAACAAGGGTGTAGTTCTTTCAGCTCCATTTAACACCAATTTTTGAGCCTATTCGGCTGAGTTCCGCAGTTTTTTCTCACAAAATCTATGGAGAAAATGACTGTAGAATCCATCTGGACCTGGTTATTCTTCTGCATGGCTAATTAGCAGAGTGGATTAAGCTATCTGTTCTCCTCCCATTAGAACTGTGTTTGTTCACTGAGCTCTGTGTAGTAGTGCAATCTATTAGTTGATCCATTCCCAGTTTGCGAAGTGCGTTAATATAACCAAACAATCAAAGTATTTCTATGCCATAAATCTTACTTCCGAGTTCTTTTTTTTGTGTGTGTTACATAAACAGCAGATGCAGTTTGTAATAAAGTTCTTTCGTGGGAGGAAATAGGCGGGAACCGGCGGACAATCAAACTGAACTTTAATTACAAAATAAACACACAACAGCGCGACAGCCCCTCGCGGAAAACTGTTGCGAACAAACAAAAAACCAAACACAAGATAAAGCCCAGGCCTGGTCCTCTCTCGTCCTTCACTGTCGTCGTTCCTCTTTTGTATCCTTCCAATCTCCTCCGTGTGACTCGAGACCGGTGAGTTGAGCAGGTGTCGCTCATTTCCATATGACTCCACCGGCCTCGCTCCGTTCCCACGGCTCTCGGCCCCGCCCCATTTTTCACACAGTTTTTTGTGTTTGTTGACGAACGCTTTATAAAACAAGGCCCAGTTCGATGCTGTATTTTTGCACATCATTTGACACTGAAAGATGGAGTGGTCCCAACTATAAAAGATCCCGGTCATGATCACCCACAATCATAGCTCAAGTGCTAGTCACTCTTTAGCTCCGCCCACGGCACGCATCAAAGAGCTTGACTCTTTCTGGAGAGAATTGTAAAGCTGTATCTTTCTTTTATAAATATAATAAAACTAAAGACTTTTTTGAGATGTGAAAGATACAATACTACTCTATAGGTACTCAAGATAAACATGAGATTGGGTGAAACTGTGTGTGCTATGTCACCTTTAAGAACAGTTTGGATGGATTGTTTGAGAAGCATGAATACAAAATTCAATCAAATCATCTACGAACTCACACCCTGAATTCATTACTGTGGCATCTGCCTTTATGCTTACAAGAATTAATTGCCTTACTTCATCACAGAGGAAACCCCCAATTAAAGCTTCCCTGGGCCTGAGTGCCAGGATCATCCCTGCGTTCCCAGAGCCGCATTGTTTCAGTCACCTGAGGGTCATCACACTAACTAGACACTCAAATACCAGCTGAAATGAAAAATACCCTTGAATCGACTAATTAAAGACAATCTTAATCCCTTGTGGTCACACATGAACATGCACTCTATCTTTTGTCCTTTCATAATATATTTTCCCTTATGCTTTGCAGATGAATGTGTTTTTAGCTTCCCTCTGTATGTTTTATTAAAGGTTATAATTTCAATATTTTCTTCCAAGGCATTCTGAATAGATATTGTGTATCATCACTGTGGGGTTAGACGTTATTATTTAGTTTTTCTTCTTCTCTCTCAAATTCTGTTTTCAGCCACACTGATGGGACAAAATTGTTCACTGCTTGTCAGTTGCATGTGCTTACAAATTATCTGATAGTCAGCCAGTTTGACACTCATGGGATTGCAGCTAGAAGATTGATGAGTGATGATTGAGGATGGATAATTATATTTATTACCAACAGAATCATAAAACTAAATCAAGCAGGCATTTACATGTCAGTCTTGTATAATCAGACTGTTAGTAAAAAGTCCAAAATGCAGCTTGTCATGGTCAAGAACCACCCACTTTAAACATTATACTATATTAAATATTATCCCCTTATTATTGGGTCCTGCCCCGAGCAGGCTCTGGTTGTGTCAGTCTTCCAAGGAGATGATGGGTCTGAGGACCATCGTTTTCAATAGGAGACTTCAGCCAAAATGTCATGCTGCCCATGGCTCAGGACGTCTGAGGGCAGGCCCTTCCGGGGAAGAGCAGTGTACACCTCATCATATGGTGCTTGTCTTTCCTCAGTGCCCACAGGTGACCGGTCTATCAACCCTACCACCCACGGTGCTTGAGAGCAGCATCCGTCAGGAAAAGTAGCAGCTCTGGGAAGCTTGCTACCACTAAGGAGGTCTCCAGAGCAGATAGATCGGTACTCTCCATTTGTTTATCCACTCCAATTACACCAGAATACAGTCTTGAGAGATTGATCCCCTTAGTAGACTTCCTCAGGTTCCTCAGAAGTTCCTCAGGTTTGCTTTTGGAGGCAAGCTTACCAATATCGTGTTCTTTCGTTCGGTCTTGCATTCTCACCCTGCATTTCACCAACTGTGTGGATGCTTCTCTCGCTCCTTATTATGACTCCAGGGCTTCGAGGACATACTGAATTAAATTAACATTTAGTTGATATTAGCTCAATCAGAGCGGTTTGTCAGCTCGGCATCAAGATGTTGTCCTCACCCATATAACTGGCTGGGACTGAACACAAAGAAAAGTGTGCTTTCTCCATTACAGAGAACCAGTTTTCTGGGTGTAGTGTGGGATTCGATCATGATTCAGACACGTCTGTCTCCTGCTCGGATCGAGCCGATCCTCACAGCAATCAAGAGAGTGAGAGAAGGCCAGTCACTCACTGTCAAACAGTTTCAGAAACAGTTGGTTCTGGTGGCAGCAGCTTCAAACATGCTACTTTTTGGCATGCTATGCATGAGACCCCTGCAGTGGTGGCTCAGGACCAAAGGGTTTTTCCAAGAGGGGCAACCCACTTTGCATGATCAAGGTCATGCAGTGATGCTTTTAGGCCTTAGACATGTAGAAGAAACCTTGGCTCCTGTTACAAGGCCCAGTGATGTGGACTCCTTGTCGTCACTTAACGCTAATGACGGATGTCTCCCTTATGGGCTAGTGAGCGTTCATGAGTGACCGCTCCACCCAGGGTCTATGGGGAAGTAACCATCTCACGTGGCACATGAATTGCCTAGAGATGCTGGCTGTGTTTCAACCTCAGAAGCACTTTCTCCCGGACCTGAGAGGCCATTATGTTTAATGCTATGTTGCATTGGTTTGGATGCTTTTGTAAAGAGAGTTTATATGCATTAAATATATTTATATTGTTGAGCTTAGACTGAAATTAGTTTTTTTCCAACTTAAAAGCAAATGAATAACAGTTGTTCAGCTCAGCAGGTTTAAACAAAAGTTTGTTACTGGTGTAATCATATCTCTTCATTTATTCACCAGCGAGTTATTGGGTAATAAGAAGGAATGTTGTCTGTAGCAATTGTCTTTGTATCTTTCCCTGTTTGCTCGTTTTATATGGTTAGCTTTTGATAGATGTTTCAACAGTAACTATATTCTGGTAATGAACTGTCAAACTAATCTCTCCAAACTGTGAGAGATTGTCCCTGGTCTTTCTGTTTCAGCTTTATATAATGCTGAATAGTTTTGTTATTTCAGGTCTCATGTGGATGGAGACTTACGTGAAAGAATAGGATAATTCATATTTGGTAATTATGTTTGCTAGTAATGACTGCATTAGACGGTAATAGGATTTACATATGGTAAGAGCCCAAGAGCTTGAATTATGACATCTGTTAAAAGTTTAATATTCCCAATATCAAAGCTCTTGAATTATTTGTTCTTCAAAAGTCTCAGACAATATGATATTAAATAATGACCCAGTCCATGTCTTTATCCCACACATGACAGCTCACATAAAGACATTTCTCACATAAAGACATCAACATTTATTTGACATATACATATAATACAAACATCATATTCTAAAAAATAGGATCGAACAAATGCACATGACTTAGATACAATTTAACATTGAGTCACACTGATAAATATTTTAAATCTAAAGAAATGTAATATAAATGATAAAATCATAATTATATTTTCTTTCTGTCTAAGCGCCAAACACCCCCCTAGCAACCAGCCAGAACAACTTAGCAACAGCCTAGCAAGGATGATCCAGTCTCTCTTCAAATGGCAAAAGTATTTAAGATTATATATGATTTATATAACCTTAAAACATCAAACTAAACTTCAAACTGTCTTAAAATTCCAGACAATGCTTTGTCAGGCCAATATGCAAGGCCTGTCTTGACAAAGATTCCTTTTGTAGTTACTTTAGTTTTATTCAGCTTGTATTGAAGCTGTGTGTATTTGGCTATAATGTTTGAAAATGTCCTCACAAATATTGAGAAACATGTCAAAACCCAGATTGTGAAGACATTTGAAATAGTCTGCTAAATGACTACTTACTGGTTACATAACTACCCTTTTCCTCTCTTAATCAGCCTAAAACTGTATTCTGTTCCAGAAACAATCCTGTGAGGGGTGTCACCACATGAAAAGAAGAACCAACATTAAAAACTCTCCTTGTGACCTTTATCATTCACCTTAAATGTGACCCTGGAAAACAAAACCAGTTATGAAGGTCAATTTTTGACATTTTGAAGATCTGTTATGACAGGACAATATTTCTGACTGAGATACAACTATTGGAAAATCTGGAATATAAGGGTGCAAATTTTTTTTTTAAGAAACTTGTCCAAATAAAGTTCTTGGCAATGCATATTACTTATAAAAAAATTACGTTTTGCTAAATTTAAGGTAGGATATTTTATACTTTTTTTTTGTAATTATTTTTATTTTTTTTCTTACAAATCTTTACTTAACATCCTAATGATTTTTGACATAAAAGGAAAATCAATCATTTGGACCTATACAATGAATTGATGGCTATTGCTACGACATTTCCCATGCTACCTATATGGTTTTGTGGTCCAGGGTCACAAATGTTCTTCTCTTTGAGTTATTTAATGATCAATATTCACACTTTCACCAACAGCTTATATGTTGCACTGAATTGGCCAGTCAAGGCTTGCAGCGAAGTCTAGACATGTTTTCATGTTCAAGAGACTGTTGAATTGAACATATTAATCTTGAAAAAGTTTCACAACTTCAGACCAAATATGATTCACCAAAATGAAGCAGACCCACGCTCGATTAGCCTTTTCTCTTTCATGCTTTGTCAAACCATAAAGCAAGGCCATTATCCATATAAGATTGTACAAAGTTTCTGGCCTTGGATGTATTTCATAGCCATTGAGATGGAGAAACATATTTCCTGATATTTCAAATTAATCAATCTTTCGTTTTTGTGTACTTTCATCCGAATCCACTGAAATTGTATTTATTTATTTATTTATTTTGGATACTAACCTTCTGACCTTTTCACTTACCTTTTTATTATGCTCAGATTAGGTAACATAAACTGAACCTGGCCAACATTGTAAGTATATTGCTTGGATAGCTTGTACAGAAAACTCCTTTGTAATACTTTATTGTTTAATGTCTAAAAATCAAAGCCTCAGCAGGCTGTTTTGGTAAGCATTTAAATATCAGTTTATTGGTTACAAACATTTATATAAAAAAAATGTAATGTAGCTAAATGAAATTTATTCATTTATTTTATTCATTAATATTAGGTCATGCTTTCTACCTTTTTTCAAAACCACAACAAACGCCAGTCTCCCTTTTTTTGCAGAAAGTGATATATCCTCTCAACCAGTCACAGCACCCCATTCCATGCACTGTAAACAGTAACAACCAATCACATCACACCATTCCACGCACTCTAGATTGTAATGCTGTGCTTTGAATTCACCCGGTATCCTAGTTTTCCTCATCTACAGTACTTTGTACTTTGAGATCAACATGTGCTCCTCACCAGTAAAGCCAATTCTGTGATTAATAGTACTGGTAAATCTCTATCACTTGCTTTCAAATGGAAATTATTCAGATGTATTTAATACACAGAGCCATAGATCACTGACAAGCTACACTATATCATATTTATTAGATGAATCACATTTGATTATGAACGCGATATATTGTAGCTTGTCAGTGTGAGTTTTTTTATTAATGTTATTTATGTTTTTGTTAATACAGCACATAGCACTAGTCAGCTAAATGAATGTAACATGGCAACGATGAATGCACTTTTGGAAGTTGAATGTAAGGGAAATGCCAATTTGCAAGTTTTGGGGTCTAATGTGATATTATTGTTCATTTTCTTGTTCATTATGACATTTTATTTTATTCCTGTAATTAATTTATAGCATTAACAAGATAACAAGTTGAATTACTTTTGGAAGCAATGACTGGAGAATGTAGTTTTAGTTCAGTGCCTGTATATAAGATTAGTATTGACCAAGTCCAGAGGCTGCCCTATGTGGATCAACTTACTATAGTATGTTGTGTATTTTCATCTGTTTCAATATAAAAAATAAATTTCCTATATTGGTTATCACAAAGTAGATGAGGAAAACTAGGATACCGGGTGAATATATATATATATATATATATATATATATATATATATATATATATATATATATATATATATATATATATATATATATATATATATATATATATATATATATATATATATATAAATAGTCAAGGTAATTGCATTATCTTCATATGTATGTGATGTGTACATAACATGCCTGACAGTTTTGGAGATGGAGACTGCACATCATCCTTCTTGTATTTAGTAAGGTAAGCAGTTATACATCCTCTGTAGTCACAGACATGAGACAGGGAAGGCATTAAGGTAGCTAGAGAAGCTTTTAATAACCCAAAATTAGACACATGAAAAATGCATTTCTCTGTTCATTCTGTACCATTCCTCCTCCTGTCACGTGGCTTCACTAGATCAGAATTCTGATTGCTTGACTTGAGGAACTTCCTCACTTTTCAATTATTCACACCGAATGTGTGTTAAGCGGCGATGGTTACATAATTATCCCAAACCCTACTTTTTTATAAAGCACTCTCATTTAGGCCATAATTTGCATGTTTGCATGCTTTAAACTGGTGTTAAACATTCATCTTGATCTCATGGGATTTCATATGAATCCGAAAGAATTTGATAAATAGAATAAATAATAAAAATACAAGCATTAAAGCCCACCCATAAACCAAACTGTTCTCCAAAACGTAAAATAGTTCAGAATTGCCATTTTATTTATTTTTTTCTCAAAATAAAGCAGGGCCATTCTCCACAAAATACAATCTGGCCTTGGCGCAGCATGCAGCTTCTTCACAACACTCACCATTCTTCTGTCTGAATATAAAAATCTGAGTCACAAACTCCCACTGGCTCACTCTCACGCTCAACACTCACTTCCAAGACACGTTATTGACCTTGTCATGCGATTTTTAAGCACGTTTCCAATGTTAGTCAGATCGTGCCCAAGGCTTGTAACGGCATCTGATTTCTTTTTCCTGGTGGGATGATGGAAGTTTTTCAAATGATGTGTGCTTTGTCATATTATTTTACTCACCCCCAGGCCATCCAAAATGTAGATGAGTTTTGTTTCTTCATGGGAACAGATTTGGAGAAATTTAACATTACATCACTTGTTCATCAATGCATCTTCTGCATTAGAATCTAGATAGTCTAAATAGCTGATAAAAACATATGGCTGAAATTTGAGTCCTACAGTTCTAAATAAATATTGTGGTGGATGTTGAAGTGAGAGGACAACAAGGAGATGGACTTCTTCCCTGGAGGAAGCGAACTGGTATTATGGACTGGTATTTTGGACTGGTATTTTGGCTGTAATGACAAATTTGTTTATTACAAACAAGCAGCTTTAAGCTTCACAATGTTATTTGATGCAGTGATATGGATATATAATTTTGCCATTATATATAAAGATGAAAATGAGATACTAATAATATAATACTTAATAACAGTATAATAACATAGTAATGGAATGTATATGAATGTATGAATAACTTCAGGTTTTCCATTTCTCACTCTCTCTGCTCTGAGCATTTGTAATGGGAAGGGAAGTCGTGGCCTAATGGTTAGAGAGTCGGACTCCCAATCGAAAGGTTGTGAGTTCGAGTCCCGGGCTGGCAGGAATTGTGGGTGGGGGGAGTGCATGTACAGTTCTCTCTCCACCTTCAATACCACGACTTAGGTGCCCTTGAGCAAGGCATCGAACCCCCAACTGCTCCCCGGGCGCCGCAGCATGGCTGCCCACTGCTCCGGGTGTGTGCTCACAGTGTGTGTGTGTGTTCACTGCTCTGCGGGTGTGCACTTCGGATGGGTTAAATGCAGAGCACAAATTCTGAGTATGGGTCACCATACTTGGTTTTGAGGGGAAGTCGTGGCCTAATGGTTAGAGAGTCGGACTCCCAATCGAAAGGTTGTGAGTTCGAGTCCCGGGCCGGCAGGAATTGTGGGTGGGGGGAGTGCATGTACAGTTCTCTCTCCACCTTCAATACCACGACTTAGGTGGCCATAAATGGCTGCCCACTGCTCCGGGTGTGTGCTCACAGTGTGTGTGTGTGTGTTCACTGCTCTGTGTGTGTGCATTTCGGATGGGTTAAATGCAGAGCACAAATTCTGAGTATGGGTCACCATACTTGGCTGAATGTCACTTCACTCACTTTTTCACTTTTTTTCACTTTTTCACTTGTAAAGAGAGATAAATCACTGACAGTAAAACAACAACTTTTTTTTTACACAAATAAGATCATGGGGCAGATTATTAATTAATGAAGACTCACTTCCATTTGGTTCCTTGCACAATCTTATGTTATGACCTCAAAACATATTTATCATAGTGCATGATTGGTAAACTAATACATTTTGACATTTGCATCACATAACCAGCTCCATCTGTAAGGCTTTTCCAATGTAATAAACTTGCTAGGTAGCTTACATGCTAAGCAGCTATAAGTCTTGTGAAATACAGTTTGACTTAAAGCTGTGTGAAAACAAGATAAAATGGCATGGTTTCTTCAGCAAAGGCATATTTATCCTCAGAATTCTTGAGGTTTTTACATATTTATAAGGTTTAGTGTAGGTGGTATGTTATTTTCAAACATGACTGCGCATTAACCTTTCAGCTGCACTCTCCGGGCGTTTGATTTACGAACTGGAGCGATTTGTGCATGAACAAACATATAAAATATAGGCACCTTTATCTGTTTCTGACAAAATGTAACACACTTTTTAGCGCCATTCACTGGATGTTTCACTTTGAAATGTGCATGAAATGTAATATACAATATGTGACATCATATAGAACAATATAATATAGTTTTTAGCATAAATGTTGCCATAGTTATGTGGTAGAAATTGGAAGGTAAATAAAAGACACGGTTCAAGTTCTTTATTTAAACCACACAAGCAAAAATACAGTACTGGTAGAGTGATATGTAATAAATTAAGCTCAAATGGAAATGTATATAAATAATCACAATTAATTATAATTAATCACAATTATTTATATTAGCTACCATACATGATTAACTGTATCAGAATTAAATTGCCATCAACTAATGTTCGTCCAGCATTTAATGTACTTTCATATCAACTCTAAGAAAGGAAATTTTCATGGCAACAGAAAATACTTTCATAAAGTTTTAATGCATCAGTGCATGTAGTGAGGCAGAATCAGAAACTTGTGCACAAGAGTTTTATTCACTAAACACTAACAAAATCTAGTCTAACAAACAATCCAACATACATACACTCACGCATACATACAAAAGGAGAGTAAAGTGGATGAATGAAGCCATTAGAGAAAAGCCAGAGAATGAAGCTATAAAAAGAGTCAGTTAACCACCTGAGTAAAACCATCAGCGCCGTTTATAAGGGGGTCTATAGCTTATACCAAACCTCTGTTTCGTTTAGTTAAGTGTGCGATACTTGCATCGCCATGGCCTGGAACAAGCATCAAGTTGCAGTCTGTGGTGTAGGAGTCGTGATCACCTTCTTCCGGGTTTGAAGAGTGATGAACTCCAAAGATGTTCTGACTCCTTGGTGATTGGGAGTTTCTTCCCAGTGGAAAATGAAAAAAGCTAAGAGACACATCAGCTGAGATCCTAGGATCTTTGGTGAATGGAAAGTCAAGGCCGAAGGCCTGGCACGTGCTTAGAGGTCCAAGGAAGCTCTAGCTCGTCCTCCTCCTCCTCTTAGGATCTAAAAGAACCACTGACTGTGTGACACCCGCAACGGTTCCAGCTCTCCACACGGACCGCAATCAGATTTTAGCAGACAACTTAGCAGAAGAAAAGGAAGAAGACCTGGGTGGAACTGTGCGTGAGCCTTTTAAGGTCTGAGAAGATACACGCCTCTCAGGATGGGCTTGTCCAATGAGAAAGCCTGAAATTGGAAGCAGGGGTTTGAATTACTGGGAAGTTTTATGATCTTTGTCTGAGAGCATGTAATTTGCAAATCGAACTCGAGTCGGGGGTGATGAAAAATTACTAAAGGTTCTTAAAACAATGATATGTTGCAACTGCCTGCTCGACCAAATGGTTGAGCACATTTTGAGACAATATATTTTATTGAGAGGAGTACCTAACTTGACTCAAGCCATCTCTACCATCTGGTTGAAGAAAATCCAATAGATGTCAGAGTGTCAATCAACAGCACTTGACACAATCCTTCTTCTTACATGGATGTCAGAAACAAAGAAATCACCCCTGTCATGTGAGCCCTTCTTGGTGAAATTTTGCAAGGTAAGCATATTTTTTTTAACATATTACAGCGTAAGAGCCCTTACTTTACAAAATTATGTTACTTGGTGCCATGAAGAAAACTTTAGTATGTTTTTAATAATTTTTCAAAAACTTGCTCAACCAAACGGTTGATTTGTCACTTTATGGTAAAGTTAGAAAAGCTATGCTAATGTTTTCAGATCATCAATTTCTGCAGTCAGAATGTACAAACTGCTAAGAAATATAAACATCTGATCATTCATAACTATGAATATGAAACAGCTCTTGTTAGTTTTTCATTAATATAAAGAGAATTTCATTTTTTTGCCACTTTTAGATATTTTTTGAAGCAAATGTAATGAATTCATAGAATTAATGTGTGGAAATTATCAGAGGCAATTCCTTATTAAATGACAAATGCTGATGTACTAACACCACTAAAAATGTAAGAGATTGTTATTTATTTGTTTGTTGTTGTTTTTTAATAATTACTCGATGGATGTCAACAGTTTCTATGGTACAAGAACTTCAGGCCCATGTACCAGAAAACCCCCAAGGACTCTGATGCTGATCTCAGCTATGCTGATGACCCAATAAAGTTCTCAAACTTGTCCTGGTGTACCCCAAGCCCTGCACATTTTTTGTCTCCTTCATCTATTAGACCTGATTCAACTCATCACCTCATTAGTGGAGACTGCAAGACCTGAAGTGGATGTGTGTCAGATATATGGAGACATACAAAACGTGCAGTGCTGGGGGTACTTCATTGCGAGGTTAGAGATCCACTGCAGTAGAGGATCTGGATTATCACCCCGTCCGAGAAGAGGTAGCTGGAGACAGTTCTTTTGAGTTCCTGGATGATGATGCTCCCTCAACAAGCACATCCTCTACTAAGCTTCCATGTTAGAAGAGAAGAAAAGGCAAAAACACTCTAAAAACAGTTTCCTTGTGTCACGTTTATGAACTTTTGGTTTCCTTATTTGGTCATCTTCCTTTTCTTGTTTTAGTTAATTGATTTATCCTCACCTGTCTCCAGTTCCCTCATCACCTGTGTGTTTAAATACCTGGTCTGTTTAGTTCTCCCTTGTCCGTGATTGTTGTCGATGTTTATCATTGTTGATATCGTTGTTGATGTGTTGAATGTATGCTAAATGTAATATTGTTAATATAGTCTGTACCTCCTTCGTTTTCTTCAGTAAACTCCTTATTTGTTCCAGATCCTCGTCTCTCCCTTTGTTTTACGTTTAGCACTACCTCACCTGTAACAGAATCACGGACCCAACAGTATAGTTTATTTTAGCGGCGTTTTTTCTTTCATTTATTTTTTGCTTTGTTTTTCTCCTCTCCCGGAATGGCCATCCCAGCAGTCCGTCTCCTATGCCTGGAGCAATTGGACCATTTGCTGGAAAACCACACCAGGGACTTTTTAGATCTGGCGTGCCTTACTCACTTCCCCCGCTCGTTCTCTAACTTTTTCTACACCGGCCTGAGCGAGCGGAGTAAGGCACGCCTACCAGCGAACGGTCCCCGAGAGGATTTCGCCGCTTTTGTGGAGTGGGTGCTGGAGAACAATGGATCTTCATGGACCATCAGCACCGCCGAAGAGGATATCTCCAGCCCCACTCCCGACTCAGAGACCAGCCAGCGCCCATCAAGCCACACGGAGCCAGAGCCCACCGCAGCCGCAGAGCCCGAGCCAAACCAGGACCTCGAGAGCGCGACTGACCAGGTGTGTGAGCCGGCAACACCGTGCATCGTGGGAGTCCTCATGGAGATCGAGGGCGTGGAGGAAAGCCCTGCCCACACTCCTGCGACTGAGGGTGAGCTATATTCGGTCTCGGGAAATATGGAGCAACTTATGGATCTAATGGACTGGTCTATGGAGGTAATTCCAATATCCCCTGTTTTTCCGCTGGTTCCATCCAGCCCTGATCCCCTTGAATACCCTCTCAGTGTCCCACTCCTACCTCCTCCAGTCAGTTCCTATGCTCCATTTCCGCTGGTTCTGCCCAGCCCTGAATTTTCTGTTTCTCCGCTGGTTCCGCCCAGCCCTGAATTTTCTGTTTCTCCGCTGGTTCCGCCCAGCCCTGAATTTTCTGTTTCTCCGCTGGTTCTGCCCAGCCCTGAATTTTCTGTTTCTCCGCTGGTTCCGCCCAGCTATGAATTTTCTGTTTCTCCGCTGGTTCCGCCCAGCCCTGAATTTTCTGTTTCTCCGCTGGTTCCGTCCAGCTCTGAATTTTCTCCGCTGGTTCCGTCCAGCTCTGAATTTTCTGTCTCTCCGCTGGTTCCGCCCAGCTCTGAATTTCCTATGTCTCCGCTGGTTCCGCCCAGCTCTGAAATTTCTGTGTCTCCTGTATTCCCTCCCAGCCTCCCTCTCCCACCTCCTCCTAAACCTGCTAGTCCCTCTGCTCCACTTCCGCTGGTTCCGTCCAGCCCTGATCCTCCTGTGTTTCCTCCCATCCTTCCTCTATCTCCTCCTCCTAGACCAGCCAGTTCCTCGTCATCCCTGCTGGTGCCAGTCAGTCCCGCAGCTCACCCTCAGTCCGCGCCATCTGGGCGCGATGGTTCGCCGCTGGACTGCCAGTCTCCAGCTTCGCCTTGGCATGTTAAGGCCCTGTCTCCACCTCCAGCCTCCGAGCCCTGGACTCCTCCTCGGTCCTTCGACCCAGCGGCTCCGCCTTGGCTCTTAGCTCCCTCGTCTCCACCGTGGCCTGTCATCCCACCTGCTCCACCGGGCTCCCTCATCCCTCCGGCTCCACCTTGGTCAGTCGTCGACCATCCGCCGCCTTGGGACTCCACTCCTCTGGTTCCACCTCGTAACTCCATCCCTCCGGCTCTGTCAGGCTCCTCCTTCCCTCTGGTTCCACCATCATCCTCCGTCACTCCGGCTCCACAGCAGTCTTCCAGGACCCCGCCTCCGCCTTGGTCGCCAGAGCCTTCTGCTCCACCTAGGCCCTCCGGATCCTCGACGTCACCCTGGCTCTGCGGCTGTGCTGCTCCATCCTGGGCTCCTCACCCACCGGTGCAGTCTCCTCCTGTCGGCCCCCTGGTGTCGTCGGCCCCTTCTCCACCGTGGCTCCTCCCGCCGTCGACTCCACCGTGGATCTCCGTCCTGGCTGGTCTCTGGTGGACCATCTGGCTCCTCCTGCTCCGGGCTCCTCCCTGGCTCCTCCCTCCATCCACTCCGCCCTGGTCCCTACCTCCATGCTCCCTCGTCACCTGCTCCTGGCCTGCTCCTCGCCCGCCTCCAGAACCCCCACCCTCCCTCCGCTGGTATTCCTCTTGCGGTGCGAGGACGCACCTTTCCGGGAGGGGGCGAACTGTCACGTTTATGAACTTTTGGTTTCCTTATTTGGTCATCTTCCTTTTCTTGTTTTAGTTAATTGATTTATCCTCACCTGTCTCCAGTTCCCTCATCACCTGTGTGTTTAAATACCTGGTCTGTTTAGTTCTCCCTTGTCCGTGATTGTTGTCGATGTTTATCATTGTTGATATCGTTGTTGATGTGTTGAATGTATGCTAAATGTAATATTGTTAATATAGTCTGTACCTCCTTCGTTTTCTTCAGTAAACTCCTTATTTGTTCCAGATCCTCGTCTCTCCATTTGTTTTACGTTTAGCACTACCTCACCTGTAACACCTTGAAGGAGCCAGAGGATACTGCCTCATAACTTACACTGCACAGCATTGCTGGTATACAAAGAAATGTGCATTTATCTAAAAAAAAAGAAATAATTAAAATCCTGTTGGACTACCACACTTGACCACGTGTTTCTTGAATCATAAAAGCATAAAATGTAATTATATTACTATCTTTAGCTATTTTTTTGTTTTAGTTTTTTAATTTTTGAATGCAGAAAGAATGTTGGTTTTGTTACTTTTAGTTATTTCTGTTGTTTATTTTTGTTTATTGTTTAAAAAACAAGAAAACGTATAATTTCCTGTGTTAAAATGAAAACCTGAAATATTTTATGGCATACTTCAATGAATAAAACTATTCTATTTAGATTTTATTTTAATAAATTGGTATTATAGTTCACATTTTCTGATCTTTATAGTACGTGAACGAATTCCGGCATTTTTACCATTAAGTGACATCTCAACCATTTGGTAGAGGCCGATATTACAAAAATTATGGGATGTTCTGAAAAAAAAAAAAAAAACCATTCAGTGTGGAAACTAGCGACATAAGAAGACAAGAATGTCTATGTATGTAATATGGCCGGCAGCCATATCACCCTGGAGCCCAAGACTGTTTTCCCACTGAAGCTAAGCAGGGCTGAGCCTGGTCAGTACCTGGATGGGAGACCTCCTGAGAAAACTAGGTTGCTGCTGGAAGAGGTGCTAGTGAGGCTAGCAGGGGGTGCTCACCTGTGGTCTGTGTGGGTCCTAGTGCCCCAGTGTAGTGATGGGGACACTATACTGTCAACAAGCACCGTCCTTCGGATGAGACGTTAAACCAAGGTCCTGACTCTCTGTGGTCAGTAAAAATCCCATGATGTCTTTCGAAAAGAGTAGAGGTGTGAGCTTGGCATCCTGGCTAAATTCACCCATTGGCCTCTGACCATCATGGCCTCCTAACAATCCCCATGTCTACTGATCGGCTTCATCACTCTGTCTCCTCTCCACCAGTAAGCTGGTGTGTGGTGGGTGTTCTGGCGCACTATGGCTGCCGTCGCATCATCCAGGTGGATGCTGCACACTGGTGGTGGATGAGGAGATACCCCCTAGAAAAGCGCTATATAAATGTAATGAATTGTTATTATTATTATTATTATTAAGAAATGCAAACAAATATATTTTTTAATGCATTTTTCTTGGTGTGGCTGTTACAGGGATAGGTATTAACATGTAATATACACTCTCAATTAGATCATCCAAAGATGAATTCATAGAGGCCAAACATGGTATATGTAAAGTTACATGAATGAGTGATAACAAGCATACATAAACAGTATACAATAAAAAAGACCATATGTGATATAGAACAGTAACAACATACACAATGACCTGAAGGATATGTGTGTTCATTCAAAGAAAGGTTTTCCTGTGAATTAATTAGAGAAGAGTCAATTTTATGAGAATTATGTGTCTGTTTTAGAGAGACTTGTGTAAGGGCTGCCCTGTCCGCATTCATTTGAGTCATAAAACTAGTCTTATCAGATAGTGTGTCTTTGGCTACCAATCGAACCAAAGGCCCGTTGGGCTTTTTGAGGTGTTAGTTGCATTTCGGGCAAGGGTCCATAGACCCTTTGGTTAGATGAGGGGGTGTTAGATATTATTTGTTAAATTTAACAAATAGTCGTGTGTCTGATTGGTCAAAATGCTACAGATACAAACCGAAAAGTGCTATACTAATTATTACAACATTTGCAATATTGTTCAGACAATCAAATTTGAAAAAAAAATAGAAATGAAAAGAAGTAACATATGAATAAAATAAATAGTGCTAGGCAATGATTAATTGCGATTAGTCGCATCCAAACTAAAAGTTTTTGTGTGTGTATTGTGTATATTTGTTATGTTAATACACCCACATGTATGTATATATATATATTTTTTTTTCTTTTAAGTAATATTTATATATGAAATGTATTTATATATAATATAAATTATATTAATGTAAATATATTAAAACAAGCAAATGTTTTCAAAATAATATATAAAAAAAAAAATTATTTTTGATGCAATTAATCGCAATTAATCATTTCCCCGCACTAAAAATAACATTAAAAATATTAATATGTACATTGAATAAATCTGTATAATATAATCATGGACATTACTGGAGTGTACTGATATTTTGAACTCTGGAAGTGCAGTGGAAGTGTAAGTGAGGGAGTTATTGTTTTGACTGTGACCCTGTGAATTCATACACATTCTGTTAATTTCTCTTTCTGTCTCAAATCTATAAGGTGTATCCCTACAGCGAGCCCTCCATCTCTCTCTGAATGACCTTGCCTTCCTCTCAGACCTGAGAAAAATCCCCACTCACACTCTCACATCAATAATTTAACTGAACCCCCCCACCAACTGGAATCTATAAATAGACTTTTTTTGTGACTAAATATTTCATTCCCATCTTTCTCTCTCTGTATTTCTCTCTCCATCTCTCTCCGTGAGATTGCAACATACAGGGCAGTCAAACAGAGCAGAAGCAAACAGAGCAACAATCTGTCGTGTGTTTCTCACCTCTCTCTAAGAGAGCCCAGAACACACTGGTTAAATGGAGTGGTGGGGGGAATCTCACAAAACCCATCACTATCACGACCACAAGCCAAGTACAAAAAGAAATAAAGATTACATTTAGAGAACATGGCTGGAAAATGTACTCAGTTGTAACAGAAAATATAGCTGCAAGCTCCAACCCTGCTCCTGGAGATCCACCTTTCTACAGACTTCAGTTCCAACCCTGCTTCAACACAGCTGTTTGTAATTAAGTAGCCCTGAACTCCTTCATTAGCTGGTTCAGGTGTGTTTGATTAGGGTAGAAGCTGAACTCTGCAGAGAAGACATTTGTTGATACAGCATTTTACTGCAAAATGGACACACTCCAAATCTAACTGGACCAATCTTATGACCTTTGGCCAAGTTATTTATATATGTTATTAATAGATAATTAATTTGTGCTGAAACTGCTCATGTTTCCTAGGGTCATGCTTGGTATGTACCAAGTTTGGTCAGTATTCACTATAGTGTTGCGGAAATATATAGCCTTATGTCAATTTTTGCGCAAACATAGTGAAATTTGTTAATGCACTTAATGAAAACGGTTTGGTCTGCCAGCATGGTCTGAAAATGAAAATTAACACATACAATAAGGTGAAAAATAAGGCGTACAATATGTGCCTAAGCACAGAAGGTGCTTAGCCCTTAATAAAGCATTTTGTAACATTTTACTATAAGGATTCATTTTAATGAGGTTAAATTAAGGTTAAATTAATAAATTAAATTCACTTATAATTATAATAACAACACATTTTTTAACAAATCAGACTTTCTTTCTTTCTTTCTTTCTTTCTTTCTTTCTTTCTTTCTTTTTAACAAAAAAATGTTTCCAAAATTTGTTTTTGTTGTTGTTGTTGATTTCCCCTCTCACATTGTAAAATGCACTTAAATTAAATGGAAAATACTCTATTGATTTAATTTATTGAACAATTAGCATTTTCATCAGCTATATCAGTAAACATTTTAAACTTTTTTTGCAATTCAACCCTGTGTGCTGTGTGTGTTTGTTTGTTTTTAGTTTGTTTGTTTTTTTCATTGGAAAACAAAAGTAAATATCAAATTATAAAAAATGGGCTAAAAATTAATTTTAAAAAATTAAATATTGAGAATTTGGGTGGAAATATGCTTGCTTATATTAAAAATAAAGACTTAACAATAAAGTTACATTTGTTAAAATTAACAATGAGCAAATTATCTGATTATATCAGATAACAGATTCAACTTTTGATTTTAATAATGATTTAGTAAATGTTGAAATCAACATTATAAATGTATTAGAATTATTTTTCATTGTTAGTTAGTTAACTAATGCAGTTCACTGATGTTAACAAATGGAACCTTATTGTAAAGTGTTATTCATTTCATAAATATTATTGTAAATATTGTTGCAATATTGTTCTGTTTTCCCAGTACTTATCATTATAGTACCACCAGTTTTAGGTGATGCATTATGCACCATATGCACCACTGAAACTTAATGACGATGCACATCTGAGACAAATGTTGTTCATTCATTTCCTTGAGACAGTGTGGGACAAAATGTGGTTTATGGAGGCAATGTTACAACTGGGGCAGCACAAACACGGCTCCCTTAAAAAAATAAAAAATAAATAAATAAATAAATAAATTTTTTTCCCTGTCTTTGCCACATCTAATTTAGCTTTAAGTAAATAGGAAAATGTATCTATGGCACTAGGGAACTGCCTCTAATTATTCACCAGTAAAAAGGAATGGGGTGTCAGGAGAGTTTCTGCGTCACACAGGCCATTATCTGCTGCTATATCAGGCATCAGTTCACACTGCTTTATTCCTGGGCCATTTAGGGATGTTGCATGTGGTGAATATTCTCTTGTGTCCTTCTATTCCTGGCCTTTTAAGGCTCCTTCATCAAATACAGTGTCTCATATGTCCATGACAAAAAAAAAAAAAATATGATCATTGCCTCATCTATATTTGTAGTTTTAACTGTTGAAAAGTTGTTTTGGAGAGCTGTGTGAAGAGTTTTGAAAAATGACCTAAGTACTTGAGAAATGTGTCCTAGAAATGCAAAAAAAAAAAAAAACAAAAAAAAAAAATTATATATATATATATATATATATATATATATAAATACAAATAAAAAAAGTGAAAAGTTCATCTCTCAAAAATAAATATCTGTGTCAATGAACATGTCAGTGCCATCAAATGACAAGTCCTTGTGTCATAGTTTATGGATAAGACAGTCAGATCACTTAGTCATGTTGTCAATATAACAGTGTACTCTGGAGGGATGTTCTGATGTAAACTACTGTATTGAACAGTGTGCCATATGCTTATGTATGCCATATATCCATTTAAAAAGTAAACATTTAAAAATTACTGTACTGTATGTGGGATATTGATTGAAAAAGACTGGATAGAATTCCCAGTTACACTTTTACTAGTGGTCTGACCAAAATAATAATAATAAATAAATAAATAAATAAATCCTTTACAATGTCATTGTGATATAGAAAAGGAAAAATAAATATGGGCACAAAGATGGAAATAAGTCAATTTTCAGAATTTGTAACTCTTGTGTTGTCCTCTGTCTATTCAGTATATGCTTTCCAACTGAAGATTCATGAGATGAACCTTTGAGCTATTTCAGAGAAATGGTTTATCATTGGGTTATCATCTACATTCTCTTCATTAGTAAAGATTCACTTGCACAATTCATGCCAAATTGACAAAAAGTCTAATAATAATGTGTAAAAATAAAAATAAAAAGTGTGCTTGGCAGTTTATGACAACTAGATGAACCATTTTGCATTGAATGATTTATACAATGAACTAGAGATTAGATGTTTTGAGGGGTAAGACTTTTACACAGAAAACTATATAATACATTTTGAGCGACATGACATTAGCAACTGATAATGTAGGAAACTGCAGATAAATGTGCGTAATCAATTGCATGAATGTACAAAAGCAAACGCAACTTGTTTAAAAGAATGAGAAACTGGTTTTATGATGTGTATAAATGACTAGATGATGTGGAGGTTGTACAAGTAGTTTTAAGAATTTCATTTCTGTTTTGAAAAATTCACCAAAGTGACTGAGAAAAACTGTAAGTCAAAGAATACATTTCCAGTGCTACATTTGTGTCCCAGAAGTGCAGACATTTACAGAGACCTTTAGAAAGGAGAAGAAGGTCTAAACATCTAATGAATTCCCCATCGTTCAGTATTATTGAACTGTGAGAGAATGCCGACCAACACTCGGCGACCCAACTGTCCACTGATGGAGAGGCAGAGACAGCTGGAGAACACTGACCTTGGCGCTAGAGAGAGGGAAACATCGATTTCAGCCAACTATGTAATAGATTTAATGAGCAAACATGAGGACTTATCACTGAGGATTGACCTCCAGGGAGGAAGTGTCACAGAGAACAGTTAAAGTTAATGTTTCAGTCATCTAGCAGACTTTTTGTGATTTGGATAATGATCACACTCCAGTCCCTTCGCTCAGTTTAGTGCTCTCGAGAAAATTCTCACTTTAAAAGTGTCAAATTCAAGGAAATCTTGGTAACAATTTAAATGAAGCTTCTATGTGCAAGGAAATATAGTTAATGCATTATAATGCACAAGCACACACACATACAAACCCTTGCATTTAAAAACAAAAATAAATAAATAAAAACATTTAGAAAAGAAAAAATTAAAAACTCAAGGCTGTGCATTAGTCATTTTATTGTGGGATTGAGCATAAGAACAGCCTTCACTCATTGCAAAACCACAATCATGGCCTAAAGCTATAATATGTAATGTTCAATATCAGCAGGTTGGGCCAGTAAATTTGTTGTTTAAAAAGTCCATTACACTGTGGAATTGTTTGTGATTGTATTATTTTTGTGGCTGAGATTTATTATAATAGAGTTCCCTATCCTCCTCGCTTTCCATCATTAGATTATATTCCAATTCTCAAACGCTATCTAAATGATTAGCTCGAGTAATCCTTTGGAGACATGCTGAAATGTTTGGTGGGGCATTTCCAATGAACTCTGATCTTATAAGGCTTTGTTTTTCATAGCTTTTGTTGTTTTACAGGCCCGATGGCTCAGAAGCAGCTCGCTCGATTCTGCCTGCAGGTAAATCCAAATGCCAGCTCTCTGCTGCCTTTGTCCATCGATCAAAGAAACTGCTGCCCAGGTTTCAAACCCACAGAATATTGCACATTTCTGCAAAGTCAAAGACTGAAGGTTATGAGCTTCATGATGCTGAGCTGACAAAGACGATGATGATGATGATGATGATGATGGCAGCACACCATTCTGCCACACCATGCACAATGAATCAAACCTTGATGCCTACAGCTGGCTTCTGAAGCAGCATCCGACTCAAAGAGAACCTCATAAGGGACTGTTTAGGACAACATGGGCTCATTACCTATGAAAACATGCCTCTACCTACATTTTAGCAAAACTCCAAACAACATACCTATACATGCAATTCACTGCAGTTTTTTTAATCAGACATGAACATCGCTGGCAGTAAAACACCTGCAACTTTTATTCATCTTCCCTGCAAATCATGATTACAGACTGGATTATTGATTAATAAACAATTATTTTTGCACAGTTCTTTACACAATACTATGATCTCAAAACACTTTTGCCATAATGCATAGATTCTAACCTAATGCCTTTTGACATTCGCTTCACATAATGAGTTCCATATGTATTGTTTTTCTGATAGTAAACTTGCTCGTAAACTCCCCTGGTGAAGCATTGCATTTGTGATGTGGAGCGCTTAGGTACGAGTCCCATGGATCTCAAATCACAATTAAAAAGCTCTCTAGAGGGCATGGTTGCCTCAGCAAATGTGTTTTAAGGTATGGTTTAGTGTATAGGTGGTATGATATTTTCAAACTCAATAGAGATTAACCTTTTAGTGCCACTTGCCAGACATTTTATTTTTGAACTGCTGTGATACATGCACAAAACCATATAATAAATAATTGCCAGCACACAAAAATATTGTGTAAAATGTTCATTTATTAATTAAAACCATTGAATATAATCAATGATTTATTTATTCAAATGATATATATATTATATTGATGAGCTTCAAGAGGTAGTCACCTGAAATGGTCTTCCAACTTGTTGGCCCTTTTGCCTTCTGTCTGCGGTCCAGCTCACCCCTAAACCATCTCGATTGGGTTCAGGTCCGGTGACTGTGGAGGCCAGGTCATCTGGCGCAGCACCCCATCTCTCTCCTTCTTGCTCAAATAGCCCTTGATGCCTTCAGTGTGACTCTACAATTTTCATAGTCATGAAAATAAAGAAAACTCTTTGAATGAGAAGGTGTGTCCAAACTTTTGGTCTGTACTGTATATTATTTTATTATTTTATCACTGAGCTTGACTGTGAATGATGCATGGAGATGGCCAAAACTGGACAATGTGACAGTACTAATGACAGTACTAATACTTACTTTCAAAAGAATTAATCATTCAAAATTCCAAGTCGTCGCATCATGTACACCAAGAATGCATTGCAACAACCTCAGTGAAAAATATCTATGTTGGATGAGAAGAAATAGCTAGAAATACAGACATATTTATAGTTTATTCAATACAGATTAACTGAAAGCTTAGCAATATGCTAACTCCAAACTTGGCAAAAATAAGTTTCAAGTCATCCAAGAGGAACACTATTTTTGTGATGCACAAAGATGAATAGAGATATTTTTAAATGCTTCACTTTCAAACTCCCATGACCTGAAAAAAAAAAAAAAGAGGTTTCTAATAATAGTAAGGGATGCCAAGCTTGATGTCTGGGATTTTTTAAAGAGATGATTCATTAACTAGACTTCTAAATATACAGTTGTCACACTGATGCCCAATGAATGACATTCCTGGGTTAAAAATAAGCTCATTATGCTACACAGTATGCTAATTAGCAGTACGTCGATTTTTCCCATTTACAGTTTTTCTCATTTGCTAAGGCCCCGTTTAAACAATGGGAAAACGCAGATATTTCCCTGCGTTTTGGCCTGTCATTTACACGAAAACGCCGTTTTTATCCCTGAAAACGATTATTTCTAAAAACTCTGGCCAAAGTGGAAATTTCTGAAAACGCCGGTTATGTGTTGCCGTGTCAACTGGGAGAAACGGGGTTTTAGGTTCTCAAACGTCACATTATGCGCCAGAAAATGCTTAACGTCATGTGAGCGCCCTATGTTTAGAGTTTGTTTGGGTAACGTTACTGTTTGATCATGGATGCTGTTAAGGTGGTACTCATTTTTACGTTTGTGCAAACGCTTTTGGTCTGTTTGCATTTGCAAACACAACTGCTGTATTATAACAACTTTTTTGAAAACGATGTTGTGTGCACGATGTTATTTTTGAAAACGGAGGGGGGGAAATATTCGTTTCTCTAAATACCCGGGTATGTGTAAATGTGGCATAAGACACACTAAATGAAACTGGGATCCGCTTGATCTTCATCATCACATTATTAGCACAGCAGAAGTCTTCTCTTGCAAATGTTTTAACACTTTTTCATTTGTTTCACACATTTTTCACACCCTTTTTCAAAACAGTTACCACAGATCTCATTGAAAGGTCCCAAACTCTATTGGATTCACTGTGTTGAACAAAAGAAAAAAATCTATTCACAGCTGATAGAAACTGCTTGCATAATTATAAATCTCTATGCACCTGTGTGAAACTCATTTGCACAACTCTTCAATCAGCAATCAGTCCTCATCCATCTATAAAAGATGCCACCTCTGTGTTGCTATTTGCAAGCATGGATCAAAGAGGCCATAGGCACGGAAGGACAGTAAGAGGCCATGGCAGAGGGGTCCGAGGAAGAGGAGTTTGTATGCGTGGTGGAGGAGCTGCAGCAGCAAGAGGACAAAATCGAGCTCAAGTTTCAAATGAAATTCGGGCAACAATTATTGACCATGTCATCAATCATGGCTTGTCCTTTAGAAATGCTGGACAAAGGGTCCAGCCCATTCTGAGTCGGAGCACTGTGGCATCTGTTGTCAGGCTTTTTCGGAATGAGAACAGGTAATTCACAGTGTTACTGTAATGTATACCACTGTGTATTTCAGCTTTACTGTATTGCCCTGTTAGCAGAACAAACTGTGTCTACAGTAATGCAGATGTTTTATCAATCCCATTCATGTGACTGTCATACAGTAATGTCAATGTTGACATGCTTTTTGCTTTTACTTTATAGAATCCACACATTGCCACACACTGGTGGCAGAGGGAAGATATTTAGTATTGAACAGGAGTCTTCCATTGTAGATATGGTAGTGGCAAACAATGCAATCAGACTGCGTGAAATCCAGGCAGAAATATAAACAGTGTGAGTTTGGCAGCTATAGATCGGGTCCTTAAACGAAACCATGTCAGAATTAAGCAGCTGTACAGAGTTCCATTTCAAAGAAACTCTGACATCGTAAAGGAGGCACGATTCCAGTATGTGCAGGTACAGATTTTTTTTTGTAATACCTTGTTTACCATAGTTACATGCGACTGGAATAATTTGCTTTATGAATTTGCTCTTTCTCTTAGAGAATAATGGAGCTTGAAGCTGAAGGGGCACATTACAAATTCATTTTTGTGGATGAAGCCGGCTTCAACATCTGTAAAGTGAGGTGACGCGGGAGGAACATCATTGGGCAGAGGGCCACTGTCACAGTGCCAGGTCAGAGGGGTGCCAATATCACCATGTGTGCTGCCATCTCCAATGATGGAGGCCTTTGCCACATACCAACTATTGGCGCATACAATACAGAACGCCTCATCACATTTCTTGATGCATTGAAAGAATTACTGATTCCACCCAAAGAGAGAGGGCTGTTGAGGCCTGGCATGACTCTGTATGTCATAATTTGGGACAATGTGGCTTTCCACCACTCTCGCCTTGTGAATGAATGGTTTGCAGCACAGCCTCGTATTATGATACAATTCCTCCCTGCATACTCGCCTTTTCTGAACCCAATCGAGGAGGTCTTCTCTGCTTGGAGGTGGAAGGTGTATGATCACCGGCCATATGAGCAGATGCCCCTCCTGGAGGCAATGAATGCTGGTTGCCTGGCAATAGGTGCAGAGGACTGCCAGGAATGGATACGCCATGCAAGGAGGTATTTCCCTCGGTGCATTGCAAGGGAAAACATTCAATGCGATGTTGATGAGAACCTGTGGCATAATCGTCAAGAACGAATGGACTAAATGTGAAAGATAAAATGTATATATCCTTTTTTTTTTTTTTTTTTTAAGTGTTTCCACCCATAAGTTTCCTTTGGTAGCTTATTTTTTTCCAGTATCCATTTGAGTTTGTAAAGTATCATATTTCATATTGATGGCTGCATTTTGTATTATGTTGTCCATTGTGTAATGATTGATTGAAAGAATAAATTAATTTGACCAAGTTGTGGTGTTTGATGGAAATATTTGCTTATGTTGCATGTTTTTAATGTTTTGTGAGTGTTAGAGCATTTTGCTAACAAAATGAGTCATTTTGGCCATTGAGCTTCAGTTTTATCCTGTGTGTTAACGGTTTTGAAAATGTGATGTCAGAGTGGGCAAATGTGTTTAAGCAATCGAGAAAAACTGTAAAGGCACATTCAAAAATGTCTCATAAATGGTTTTGAAATAAGAGATGCAAGCACTCCCCCATTGCTCAGGGTACATATCTGAAGCCTAAATGTGACATATGCAGTATAGATTTGAAATGCACAGCACTGTCAGCAAGATCTAATTGTCTTTACAAATGAAGGTGAACTTTTACAGTGACACTCTAAGCAAAAAATGAGCATAATACCTCAGTGGAGACCTCTAATCTGCTTAATTGGAATGTTCCTCCAAACATCTAAATGTTCCTTCTCTGATTTCATCTTCTTTTTTTTTTCTTTTTTTTCGTATACCCTATAATTGGACCGTGGCTATATCAGGGACCCTTTGTTTTAGCAGTGCAGGGAGTACGGTTGAAATAAAAGTTTCACTAACTTTAGAATTAGTGGTGTAAAGATACAAGGATCCCTAAGAAACGAGCTCATATATTAGGTTTCAACCTTTCACTCTTCCAGGTCTTATTTTCTTTAGGAGTTTAGAAAGTGTCCAGGTTTTTCCTCTAAATCCTGTATGAGTCTGCTGCATTTATTGGAAGTAATTGTTGAGTTTAAATTCAGGAGCATCTGGTGAGTAGGAGGACAAAATGAGCAGCAGATCAAGGCCTGCAGGAGAACAACGCTTTGTCAATCAAAGGTTAATGCTGTTTCTTTGAAAGTAGCGCTACAGCAGGGCTGTGAAATGTGGGTTGCTTTAAAATTCTGTTTTACCATTTTTTAAACCGAACAGTTAAGACAAGAATAATTGGAAAGAGTGGCGAGGTGTTCGATACATAACACAGAATGGATTCAAAACTGCATTTCCCATGTGAATACCTCAGCACAAGATGCATGGAGCACATGCTCCAACCATTAGGCTACAGCTCAGATTACATTAATTTATTGGAAAATGCTATTATTAAGTACAGTGTTAAGGATCTGAATACTATTGCAATGAGATATTTTTCAAAATAAATTTGCAAAGTTATCAGAAATGTCATTTTTTGGGGAAGGAGTGCAGATTGTTGAGAAATAATTTGCAAGCAATAAAAGCATTTTTGCATAAGGGTGCTACACAAAAAAATCTAAATCCAACTTTTAAATTAAAAGATAATGTCATGATCCGGTCTTTCAACTGCCGTTAATTCACTACACAGACTTTCACACTACACAGTACCCCCTGGACTACATATCCCATGATCCATTGCACCAATCACTAGTTCACCTGATAACAGTCACAGAGAGAAATCACACACACACCCATGCTTTCCCTTGGAATATTCTTTGTCTTGCCCTCTACATACCTGTTTGCCAGTGTTTGACCCATGCCTGTTACGACCACATCTCTGTATGATAAAAGCATGTGAATGGATCCGCACTTCTCATGACTCATCAGCCCCGTTACAGATAACAGCATGCAACTGACTTTTACTTTTGTTGGAAACTCTAGTTGTGCTCATCTTCTGTCTCTTCTATCACTTTATGTTCTAATAAAATAATAAAAAACGAGAAAATGATTTGTTCACGTTATAACCACATTTTTGAAACATACTTTGTAAAGACTGTACTAGGAGTACAAGTGTTGTAACCATTAAGTACCATGTTATATATCAAAGTACCTTGATATTGCCACATGATATATCACTATACCATAGTACCAGCACTGAACATTCTTGTAAGTAAGAAGTTAATGTAAAGAAGTAAAAGAGAATCTCACTGAGAGGCATGCCACACGTACTGCGAGGTAAACCGTGGCTAGCACCTCTCAACCCGCCTGACTGCGATTTCCTCTGAGGCTGCCAGACTGAATGTTTGAAACTATCTTGAGAAAAACAGAAGAGTGGAGCTCCAGGGAGTGATTTCTTTTCTGTCAGCATGGCTCTTTTTTGGGAATAATACAGCAGAATTCCCTCTCGGCACAACCTTTTCTCCTGTATATCATTGGTGTCAGCTAAACACAGGTGCCCAGCTGATGTTTATTCATTTAATCTGTATGTGCAGAGAATTAAGGTGTACATTTTTTTTTAAGTGTGTGAAAGGCTGTACATATGATGCAGTCTGAAGGTAATCTTAATTTGACATTTTTTTTAAGGCATTCATTTCATAGTCAGTAGCAATGTTTGTTTAGTAGCTACAAAACAGAAGCAGTGATTTGTTTGACATATTGATGTTTGACATAATCACTGCGTATCTGAGACCTGCTGTGAATGTAAAGGGAATAAATAAATGAAATCTGTGCCTACATGAAACTATGACATGACCTTTAGAAAAGATACAATGCACAAGAAAGCATGCTGTTGTAGTGCTTCTACTAAATTCAAATAGACACAATCACTGATATTCCCATCCGGACTGGATTTGATTTCTCAGAGGGTGCTCGAGTTAAAAGAAAAAAATTAGGTAATTAGTTTTGTAATTTTTACCAAGGTTTTTTAAATAAAAAAATTCAGGTCAGCTGGAATTGAAGTCACAAAGTATATCTACAAAATAAAACTTTATCTCACCTCAAGGTACACTCATGTCTCATTAGTGCCACTGTTAGAATTTTAATATTGTTTTGTTCCATGTTACTGCTTCTGTTTAATTCATTGGTTCTCAATCTTGATCCTGGAGGGCCCAGTATATAGCAGTATATAAAATTCATATAAAAAGCAGTATGTCAACATGGCAGGTGTATTATGTTCCTATTGATAGTCCATATTCATACTATATAATATGTGCTGTGTAGCTTGAAGGTGTGTCCTAATCCTAAATCTTTCCTCTACAGTGCAAAAGAGGCACCTTCAGTACCATGGAGAGTACCCCACTCTCAGTCTCTGCTATTATTGATGGTACTGGAAGGCAGATCTAACTAGAGATGATAAGGACCATGGAGAGTTCCCTGTAAACACAGGCGTGCAGCATTCCCCTGTATTTCTCCACTGAATTATTGCTCCTAATGCTTCCCCCTCTCATATTCTGTTAATAAAATTAACTTCTCTACCAATTTCCCCATCTCTTAGTGTTAAAACATGTTAAAATGTTTTTTTTTTTTTTTTTTTTTTTTTTTTTAAAGCTGTTACAGTGCATACTTTTTTAAAACACACAGTTATTCAAGCAATTATAAATGCATAGATACTCTGAGAGCACAAGATTCTGGGTCTCATTCTGATGGCACCCATTTACTGTATGAGGATCTATTGGTGAGCAAGTAATCTATTGCTAAATTTGCCCAAATCTGTTACAAAGAAGAAGCAAACTCCTATACATCTTGGATGACCTGTGTAAATTTTAAGCAAATCATTAGTTTTGGACAAACTATAACTTTTTTTTTCTGTTCATTCAACTGTTGTATAAAAGCAAATCATGAATCATGCTCTCTTCTGTTTAGAAATGGCCGCTGCCAACCTTTTACTGATGAAAAGTACAACCCATTGCAAATACTGTATTTTTCCTTATACAAATTCAGCTAATTAATCTATTACAATTTCATCCACTCTTCAGGCAGGTGAAATTAAATAGGTCATTGCACTAAGAGACACGTTTAAGCACGATTTATTAATCCATTCATAACAGTGCTACACAGATAACCACATTTCTAAACAAATGCAGCCCATCAGAATCATATTTTCCATGACCTTGAGGATTAATCCGTCTGGCGTTCTCTTCCTGAATAACATGTGACGCCTTCTCCACGTGTGACAGCCGATATGTGGATGTGTCTGTGTTTCAATCTAAAGTGTAATATTGTAGGCTTGGTTTGAGTGTGTGTCCTTTAGCTTAACTATGACTGAAACTCAGCTGGTGAATGTATGGGAGCTGAGGTCTTTACTGCAGTCGACCTGAACAATTGATGAGCAGGGAGCTCAGCTGTGAGGAAGAACAAACGGTGCACACAAGCCTGAAGAAATGGGGGGGGGGGGGGGGTGCTGGTGCATGTCTATTGACACTGAAATACCTTGCATCTTTTTTCTTAGCTGGATCAGATCATCTTTGGATGAAACTCTGGGCCTGTCATCTTTCTTGGCACATGTGCCCACAGAGAACAGTTGATAGGTAAGATGCATCGGCTAGAGATAACACATGCTGCAGTCTACTTTAACTTACAGTAAAGAGTGCATATGAGGGTATAAATGCAAACAGATATGGTGAATATTAAACTGGTTGCTTAATGCTTTCCAACCTGTTATACCTTGGGAAAACTAAAGGGGAAAAGTACAGAATTAGTGTTGCATGTCATCTCAATGTGGTCCATTCAATTCAAAAACCCTGAATTTACAATGTCACATGCAGTGAAATGTATAAATTGCTAAATATGTGATGATCTAGAACTTGTTTTTGTCAAGATGTAGGTTAATGTTGTAGTTTATTTAAACCTTAGCTGGTGATTGTGTAGGGGGTTAACTAATACTGTGCCATAGGAGCAGCTGGATTCCATGTATCATTCATGCCTAGTCAATGGCCAATCACTGGTTCCTCTGGTCTTTTTCAACATATTTCAGCCACATTTTCTTAGGTCCTTCTCCTAAAATGCACAGGAAACTCTCGCCAAAGGTGTTTGGGTGGCAGCCGATTGTTGTTCATTCTTCAGAAGTAGCCAAACCATCACAGTCTGCTTTTTTGGATTCGTTCTTCGACTGAAGGTTGGTTGGTCACCCTTTTTATGCTAATTCTGCTATTGTGTTGAGTTTCACATATAGGGACAACCAGAATCTGTCTCAGGTGTCTAATTTGGTGGACACCATGCGACTGATTCCCATGCTGTGGTGGTAGATGCCAATTTTTTTCTACTGCACCAAAATGATATTTGAATTCTTGGACCTGTTTGATTTGGACTTCAAAGGTGAAAACTGGCTTGCAAACCATCTGTCATTTAACTCTGGTCTCATCTGCACTGATTCTTACACCATAGGATCGAGCAATGTGGTTAAAGGATGTTGGAGAATATGGCACTGCTGTCTACAAACATCAAGTTGGTCAAGAAGCTGTTTATATTGTACTGAGCCCCACATCTGTTCTTGAATGCTTTGGCATCAGTCAAAAGTGACATCTACCTGGCAAACCCCAGTTTGGAAATAGTTGGTTTTGGAACTGCACTCTGCTAGTTGTGCAATTCATATGCATGAAAAGAATTTGGTGATGATAGCCAGAGGGGAACTGTTTTCTCCTGCTACCATCAAAATATAGTTTTTCATTGTTTGTCACAATTGCCTCTGCTTGCTCACTGGGGGATTAAGCCATAATGTGTTGACTTTCTAGGAGCTCCCTGTTCAAACTACTTGGGGGAGACAATGTAACTAAAATCTTTAAGACTGTATGATAAATGGTATGCATCCTACTTGCTCTTCTCCGCTGGTATGTTCACAATGTATCAGTCAGGTAGCATTCTACAAATATAAACAGTTTTTAGTGACTTGTTAGGATAAAAACTATATGGAAAGCAAAATGGAAAAGATCACATTTATCACATGTTGCAGGGCCGGGTTGTTTCTGGTTATGACCCGGTGTAACCTTCAGTTTAACAGTATAATGAGTAGGAATGTCCCATGTCTGATGTTGAATAGAACATAGTTTCTGAGTTTCAGAGAGTGAGTCAGTCCCTCTTCCGGACGTCTGATGAATGGGTATTATCACTGGGCGGTGAAGAGACGTCATTATGACAGTGAAGGGCCTGTGAGAGCTTTTGATCTGAGCTCAAAGTGTCTGGGTTGAAGTAGGACCATCAGAAGTGCTTACGACCTGAAGCAGATGGGAACATTCACAGCGGGCCACTGCAGCTAAATAAGACATTACAGCACATCCGCCAGCTCATCATCTGCATCACAACAGTTCCGTCACCTGATGTGACTCATAGCCACATTGAAGGTGCGTCTCTCTGACTGCTGTGGCATATGGCTTTTCAGTCAACTTTGCTCCAACAGGCATACAATGATTATGTATGTCCAACTTCTTATTAGCCCTCACAGCTTATTTTTTATTAAGTTATTCACGCTCACTATTAAATCGTCAAATTTTATTTGCAAATACAGTATTTCTACCTCGTCCGCAGCTTAGGAGAAAATGAGATGTATTTCAGCTTGATAGAGCTGGTTTCAAATCAGCAGTTTTTAATGAAGCAATTAAAGAAAGTCTCTCCTTTCCTGGGGCCTCAGTGGACCTATCAGCCCTAATTGCCAAAACAAATAAAACGACAGAGTGTGAGCTTGTGGCATTTTATGTAACTAATGTGCTTATTTGAGTCAGGGTCTTGCCTGCAGATTCAAAAACGTGATTTCATTGCTATTCATAGGTGTTCGTAATAAAATGTCTAAACAACATGCATATTTTTCTAAGTTCTTTTTTTTTTTTACTGAAATGCACAATACGAACATATTGACTACATTTAAAACATTAAAGTTTAATTGAATTATAACTTGAACATTAGTTTATTGCCATTGCATTTATTTAAGACATTAGGTTATAGCATTTGACATTATAATAAACTGGTGCATGCAAATACACATACAAATATGTAAATGAGTGAAATTCATGTTAATGTTTCAATGTTTCACTTATATTTCATAATTGTTGATCGTTGATGATCATTAAATTCATCCTTACAAAGATACTTTGATTAATTCCATATTGATTTATTTATGTTTAAAAGTGTCATCTGTATAAATTTTGCTGAAGACAAAAGAAGACTGGTAGCCAAACTGGTAGCTGGTAGCTGTTGCCTTCCATGGTATGGATTGTATAGTGCTGTCATCATTAACATGTTAACGCATGTGATTCATTTTACAATCCTTAACGTGTTAAAACAATTTAACGCAAAATTACTGAAGCACAGTTTCTATTTTAACCATTTAACCTAATTTTGCTTCTCTACTTGCGATCAGATCATTTTGAGCTGTTAAACTCTGGAAAAGTTTTCAGTCCAATGATCCAGGAAGCAAATGTGTTTAAACAATCCGACAAAACAGCGCTAATATAAAGGAAACCAGGCTGATTGCATCAGAGATTATAGAGCTCTGTCATACATATATATGGCACTATGGAAGTCAATGGCTTCCAGCAATTCTTTGGTTACAAACATTATTCAAAACATGTTATTTTCTGTTCAGCAGAAGAAAGAAACTCATACAGGTTTGTTACATCTTGAGGGTATGAAAATGGCAGAATTTTGATTTGGGGTGAATTGTACCTAAGTAAATATAAGTGTAAGTATAATGTATTGCAAGTAACACATTATTACTACCTTACTCTATCTAAGTACAGTAAAGATTCTTTCATTTAAATAAAAAAAGCTATTTCAGCTAGAATTCTTTTTAAAGGTTAGGCCACAGAATTTACGTTTCTCATAATCTTTTGATCAAAGGCTTCTGGTTAATGCATGCACTATTAAAATATTAATTTCTTTATTTAAGCCCTTTTTTCCTCAGTGTTGGTGCAGCACTTTTTAAATCTAGATGACGAGAAGAAGACAAGGGAGTAGAAAAACAGTGACACTCGAGCACTCATGGGAGAATTGAGCGTGAAGAGAGTCTGACTTTATTTCCAGGGCCGTGAGTGTGTATGTTTGTGTGTGTTAAGAGGAAAGGGAATGTGTGTTGGCTCCACAAAACACTCCTGCGCAACAGTCTGTCTTCCTGTAATAATGTGCCACTGGTAGAAGATGCAGAGAGCTTTGACTTTTTTATGGTAGAGGTGTGTGGGAGAGACGCCCATCTCCTCCAGCAGAAAACCTATAAACAGTGTACTCTTATAGATGCTCAGATTCTGGATAATCAAATCATAGATGGAAATGTGAGTGTCTGTGTGTCTGTGAAAAAGAAAAAGAGAGAAAGAATCACACAAGATATGAAATATTATATTAGAAATGGTCCCACTTTATATTAAGTGTCCCTAATACCTGTGTACTTGCATAGTAACTAAATGTGTATGTAGTATGTAACAACAGTGTAAGTACACATTGTGCATAGTGTCCACAGCTGTAATATTTCTGTAACTACACATACGTAACAACCCTCAGGATGGTTTGTGTAAGTACAAATGTGTAACGGGACATATTTAACTACATTTTGTAACAACAATATGTTTAAGAGTAAATGGAACCATTTGATCCAGGGGTGGAGATGGGTAGGTTTAGGGATGAAGTAGGATCCAGGGGGTGGAGATGGGTAGGTTTAGGGTTGAAGTAGGATCCACGGGTTGGAGATGGGTAGGTTTAGGGTTGAAGTAGGATCCACGGGGTGGAGATGGGTAGGTTTATGGTTGAAGTAGGATCCAGGGGGTGGAGATGGGTAGGTTTAGGTTTGAAGTAGGATCCAGGGGGTGGAGATGGGTAGATTTAGGGTTGAAGTAGGATCCAGGGGGTGGTGAATGGGTAGGTTTAGGGTTGAAGTAGGATCCAGGGGGTGGAGATAGATAGGTTAAGGGTTGAAGTAGGATCCAGGGGGTGGAGATGGGTAGGTTTAGGGTTGAAGTAGGATCCAGGGGGTGGAGATGGGTAGGTTTAGGGTTGAAGTAGGATCCAGGGGGTGGAGATGGGTAGGTTTAGGGTTGAAGTAGGATCCAGGGGGTGGAGATGGGTAGGTTTAGGGTTGAAGTAGGATCCAGGGGGTGGAGATGGGTAGGTTTAGGGGTGAAGTAGGATCCAGGGGCTGGAGATGGGTAGGTTTAGGGTTGAAGTAGGATCCAGGGGGTGGAGATGGGTAGGTTTAGGGTTGAAGTAGGATCCAGGGGGTGGAGATGGGTAGGTTTAGGGTTGAAGTAGGATCCAGGGGGTGGAGATGGGTAGGTTTAGGGTTGAAGTAGGATCCAGGGGGTGGAGATGGGTAGGTTTAGGGTTGAAGTAGGATCCAGGGGGGTGGAGATGGGTAGGTTTAGGGTTGAATTAGGATCCAGGGGGTGGAGATGGGTAGTTTTAGGGGTGAAGTAGGATCCAGGGGGGTGGAGATGGGTAGGTTTAGGGGTGAAGTAGGATCCAGGGGGTGGAGATGGGTAGGTTTAGGGTCGAAGTAGGATCCAGGGGGTGGAGATGGGTAGGTTTAGGGGTGAAGTAGGATCCAGGGGGTGGAGATGGGTAGGTTTAGGGTTGAAGTAGGATCCAGGGGGTGGAGAGGGGTAGGTTTAGGGATGAAGTAGGATCCAGGGGATGGGGATGCATAGATTTAGGGGTGAAGTAGGATCCAGGGGGTGGTGATGGGTAGGTTTAGGGGTGATGTAGGATCCAGGGGGTGGAGATGGGTAGGTTTAGGGGTGAAGTAGGATCCAGGGGGTGGAGATGGGTATGTTTAGAGGTGAAGTAGGATCCACGGGGTGGAGATGGGTAGGTTTGATTTGGTGCACCACTGTTATACCACTTATTATAAATTTTAACATTCTGGACACCGACCACAATTTCTATGTAAAGCCTAACTTGCTGCCTGCTGCTTTGTAACATTAGAGTAATTACATGAAAAATCTAATATGTAACACTTTCATTCCACATTTGTACTTTCATTCCTGTTACACATTTGTACTTACACATACCATTCAGTGAGTTATTACATGTGTAGTTACACAAACATTAAAGCTATAAATACTATGCACCAATGTGTACTTACATTTTGGTTACAAACTATGAACACGTCTAGTTACTATGTAAGTACACAGGTATTAGGGACACTTAATATAAAGTGGGACCTTAGAAATAAATAAGGTGCCATTAAATGCTATTTCACGTTTGAGAAATCAAATGTTGTGTGACCAAATCAGTGTTTCAATGAAGTCACTAGCTAAATCAGCATACACACCTCTCCTCAAATCTGTCACACTGATTTATAAATGTTGGTGCTATTCATTTGATGCAGTTAATTATTATCAAAAGAAAGCTGGCAGTAAAATTTGATTTAATATGATCTTCAAATTCATCAAATATTGATAAGTCTGTTGAAGTGTACTTTGAATGGCAGGAAGATGATTTTACTTAGTTAAAATTCACATTTTTGTCAAACAAAGAAGTTATTTTTGTTAGCCACAAGATTTGTGAAAAAACATTGATAATTACATCATTAATTATTGATTCATTATGCTTATTTACTATCTGCCATGTAGAATGCTATGCTATGTGCCACTTCTATGTTCCAACTAATATATAACTGACATATTTCTCTATACACAGTTTAAAATTGTACAGTTTTAAATGTAAATCATCACAAAATACACACAATATCTTTAAGATTTTATGATGTGTGTGCATAGTTTGCTACATTATTATTGCTTCTTAAAACTTAGGTTTAATTAAGCCATTCTGGGAAATATTATTGTTCCAGCATGGTAAATAAAATTAACGGTGAAATAAAATCTAATCATTGAGTTAAATTATTTCATCTAATATCCATCTAAGATCAAAGGTTATGTGTATGTATATATATATTGAAAAAATACATAAAAATTATTAAAAACTAGAGAATATCACTTGTTTTTAAATGAATTTATTATATTTAAATTTGAGACAGTTTTATTTTAATATAGTTTTTTTTTTCATTTAGTTAATTTTTATTAGTTTTCCAAAAAGTCTTAGTTGTATTTATTTATTTAAATTTGTGTTTAAGTTTTATTTATTTTATTTAAAGTATTTGATTGATTAATTGATTAATTGGTTTAGTTTTAGGCATCACTAATAACCCTGATTTGAATCCCAATTCTGCCTCAAGTTATTCTCGTGAGGGCTCTTAATCCCTGACTGCTCTTCACTCCATTCTAGTGCTCTACTCTTAAACTTGACCTGGCTTCAAGTGTACTACTATGAATTTCAGTGGTCTGTACACTACAAAATCCACTATCAAAATGAGTGTGACTGCTTCCATTTCTCCTGAGTGTCCAGGTGTGTGTTGTACTGAAGCAAGTGTTTCTTAACTGAAAAGAGTTAAACTCAATCAGCAGTGAAAAAAAGCAGCAGGGTCTCTGTGAACAGTTTTTTTTTATCTTATAAAATAAATCAAATTAATCCTTGCAGATAAATTGGCTGTAGTCACTGCGGCACTGTTGAGTTTAAAGAGGGCTCTGTTCGGGAGTGCGGCAGACACGGCAGGATATTTATACTGTGGAAGCCTAAGGGACAGTATTTAAAACTGTTTGCTGCTGTAGCATTCACAAAATGTTAGCCAAGGTTGTGTTAATCTGTGTGTGCGTTCGTGTGTCATATGCCTTTCCCCTTGTGTGAGGTGGTCGAGATAGGGTGTATATCTGAAATTGTCTACTATCTGTTTTCAGAGTTATTAAATGCGAGGTCACCACTAGTGTTGGTATATCAGGCTGTACAGTGACAGGCCTTACAGCATGATGGAGTGAATCCGGTCTTATAGATATTGAACAATTTAAGCTAGACATCTATTTTCAGGCATATCTGAGGGCTATATTGATGTCTTTACGCCACGGTCACAGTAGGTCCGTATCTAGGACAGTGGTTCACTGGTTTGAGAATGTCAGAAAGCCTTCACTGGCAGCTGCATAAAAATAAGCTTTAGTTGACATGAAGTATAAAAAAGATCACAGAACAGAAAAGTGTATAATGTTGTGTGTGGACACAAAGTAAAGTAAAACATAAAAGTTAGTTGGCTTTACTTGTTTTGGAAATGTTTGTAAAAATATCATTACTTCTTATTTAGTTCCAAATAATATTTTATGAATGAATGAATGGTTCCACTTTATATTATGTGGCCAGTAATTAGACAAGAACAAATGTTAGTAAATCGTGTTGCGTGATTCATTTTAATAACCTCCTTGCACAAATTTTGTGTCTGGAAAGGTAACTCTTACAAATGCATATCCATTCAGGTCAGGCGCAAACTGTTAGTAAATCTGGCCCTCATTGTCGTAATTGTTAAAATTTTTACAATGCATTAGCATTAGCTTGCTGTCAATCCACCATTTGAGGTATAAAAGTGTGCTTTGGTCTGAATAAATACAGCAGATGGGTCAATTGTAAATGCACATTCATTCATACTTTTAATAAATTCTTGTCTTTCCCTCCCTGAATTTAAGACCTCTTGACTTTCTCATACCAATTAAGACTTTTTATGGCTTTAAATGTAATGCAGCAAAATCCAATACTATTTAAGACATACTGAAACCCTGTATGAGATTAGCCTGCATCCACCAAACACCAGCCGTCTCTCCACACTATGGAGATGCGTGCTCTTATGGTCGCTTGGGATGTCCTGACTGGACCAGGTCAGGAATGAAGATGTACAGAAAGTACTGGGAGTGGCTCCAATCATAGAGAAGATGAAAGAAGCACATCTTTATTGGGATGGCCATGTTGTTCACAGTGGAGAAGAAACAAGTGCTCGACAGCATTGTGCCTTAGCCCTGATGGACGGCAACCACGTTTGGCCAAAAAAGAGATGAATGGACAAAAAAAAAAATTAAACAAATCAAACACTCCCCCCGACGATGCCCCAGACTGGAAGAAGTGGATAGAGGCATGCCAATAAGTAGAGTTGCCACTAAAAATTTTATTTTACAAAGTGCAATATTTAAGTACACTTAAGTTGCCTTTTATTTCAGTACAGTTTATCATATATATATATATATATATATATATATATATATATATATATATATATGATAAACTGAGAATGTGCGCAGGTGGTGCGCGGCTTGTCATGAATGTCAGTTGGTAAACCCACCGGCCACCGCAAAAGTGCCTTTGCGCCCCCTCCCATTAATGCAGGACCCCTTTGAGAGAATTGGCACGGACCTCATCGGGCTATTAGAGCGATCAGCACGAGGACATCGTTTTGCATTAGTCATTGTGGATTATGCAACACGATATCCAGAAGCAGTGCCTCTCCACAACATTTCCACTAAGAGTGTTGCTGACGCACTGTTTTCTTTAATCTCCCGAGTGGGGATTCCTAAGGAAATCCTCACTGATCAGGGCACGGCGTTCATGTCACGGACATTAAGCAAACTTTACAAATTATTGGGTATTAAATCGATTCGAACCAGCGTCTTTCACCCACAAACGGACGGGCTGGTCGAACGTTTTAATCGCACGCTTAAGACAATGATTCATAAATTCGTTCAGGAAGACGCCAAAAATTGGGACAGATGGTTGAAACCCCTGTTGTTCGCTGTGCGAGAGGTCCCGCAAGCCTCCACGGGGTTTTCCCCCTTCGAGTTGCTCTATGGTCGCCAGCCCAGGGGGGTAATTGACGTCATAAGAGAGACTTGGGAGGACTGACCTTCTCAATCTAAAAACGAAATTCAGTTTGTGATGGACCTGAGAACAAAACTCCACACTTTGGGGCGGCTCTCGTGGAGAATTTGTTACAGGCCCAAGACAAACAGAGCCAGCTGTTTAACAGGGGAACCAATTTGCATAAATTTGCAGCGGGAGATAAAGTGCTTGTATTACTCCCAACGTCAAGTTCAAAATTACTTGCAAAATGGCAAGGACCATCTTAGGTCAAACGGCAAGTTGGAGAGCTCGATTATGAGGTAATAGGCTCAGATAGGAGAGGAGCGCGTCAAATTTATCACCTCAATCTTCTAAAAAAATGGAATGAGGGAGAATCAGTGATGCTGGCGACGGTGATTAGTGGAGAGGATGATCTTGGACCAGAAGCGACTATAAAAAAACAATCTCTCGCTCTGGCCCCAGGGGGAGATCATCTCTCGCCCTACCAGCTCATTGATTTGACTACATTACAGGCGGAGTTTGCTGACGTGTTTTCTCCCCTACCTGGCCGTACAAATCTCATTCAGCACCATATCGAGACAGAGCCGGGCGTGGTGGTTCGCAGCCGGCCATATCGCTTGCCTGAAAACAAGAAAAAAAATAGTTCAGGAAGAATTAGGTGCGATGCTTGAAATGGGGGTAATAGAAGAATCCAACAGTAACTGGGCGAGCCCGATAGTTTTGGTTCGTAAGATGGACGGCTCAGTGTGGTTCTGTGTGGATTTTCGCAAGGTGAATGCTGTGTCGAAATTCGATGCATTATCCAATGCCACAGGTTGACGAATTGCTTGACCGGCTCGGTAAGGCTCGTTTTTTTTTCGACATTGGACTTAACAAAAGGTTATTGGCAGATCCCCTTGTCTCCATTATCCAGAGAAAAAAACGCTTTCACGACGCCGTTTGGATTACACCAATTTGTTTAGTTTAGCGAACCCTGCAGCACGGGAGAGCATCAGGAGACGTGCGGTGAGTGTGTGGGTTAAGCGCAAATAATGAACACCAGGAGAAACAGGAGCGGGGGAGAGAGAGAAGGACTGCTGGCTGCTTCACTCCTGGACCACGAAATTTGTGTTACTGATTATTATTTTCCGTGCCCGTTTTTGTATCATTTTTTGTTGAAATAAAAGCAGTCTGTAGTAACAGCCGACCCTGCCGTCTTCCTTCCTACACAACGAACATTGTTACAATATACAGTACAGACCAAAAGTTTGGACACACCTTCTCATTCAAAGAGTTTTCTTTATTTTCATGACTATGAAAATTGTAGAGTCACACTGAAGGCATCAAGGGCTATTTGAGCAAGAAGGAGAGTGATGGGGTGCTGCGCCAGATTACCTGGCCTCCACAGTCACCGGACCTGAACCCAATCGAGATGGTTTAGGGGTGAGCTGGACTGCAGACTGAAGGCAAAAGAGCAACCAAGTGCTAAGCATCTCTCGGGGAACTCCTTCAAGACTGTTGGAAGACCATTTCAGGTGACTAGGTAGTTTTGATGTCTTCAGTGTGAATCTACAATTTTCATAGTCATGAAAATAAAGAAAACTCTTTGAATGAGAAGGTGTGTCCAAACTTTTGGTCTGTACTGTGTATATATATATATATATATATACTATTAAGATTTAAAATACACTACAGGTGAACACAATTTAGACCATTTATAAAGCACACATTTATTTCAAGGGATGCAGAGGGCCTGTTTGGGTTTGGTGGGGTCTAGGAAAAGGATTGTAAATAGAGTCAGCAGCAATGGAGAGGGACTACAGTGTGTGTGTGTGTGTGTGTGTGTGTGTGTGTGTGAAAGTGTGTGAAAGTGTGTGAAAGTGTGTGAAAGTGTGTTTGTGTGTGTGTGTGTGTGTGTGTGTGTGTGTTTGTTTGTGTGTGTGTGGGGGGGGGGGGGTTGGGTAGGTGTGGGTGGGTGTTTGGCATATTGTTCTCTTGTGCCTCTGCTGGCATCACGGCAGGCTCATGCAGCAGATGGTCTGTACTAGAAACATGACAGCCGCAGAGCCCCTGGCTAGAGATGATGACACACACATACACTTAGATTGTGTGTATAAACATATACACACACCCAACAGAGAGTTACAGATGGGTCTTGATTGACGCAATTTAGTCAGGTAAATGTTTCTGAGTGAGACCAGAAAAATCTATCAAAAAGAATACTATATATCTCAACCTGTGGAAAATTATTGTTTCACGGTTAACCCTAGACATCTGAGCACATCTGGGGTGTTTCAGTTGTTTTCTAACTGCATGGCTCAAGCATATATAATATGTTGTTTGCAAGTGAATATTGTAATGTTCTCCGTTTAAGGTGTCATCCATCCATGACTGTAGCACAAACAGTGCAGTTGAGTGTCTGTTTAACCAGGTTGTATTCACTTTGAAAAGTTGTAAATCTTCTCTTTGCAACTACTTTTACAAATAAAACGTACTGGTCTGTGATAGCATGACCTCTTCATGACTTCCATTCCCACAAAGTGCTCGGGAAATCTCTTGTGATTAAAGGGAATTACTCCTGTCTGCTACTTCCCTGAGACCACCAGACTGTGTTTTGACCAGCCAGGTTTTAACCCACTCTGTGGATCTTTCACAATTTGGCTTGTTTGGCATTTATCAGCAAGCTCAAGGGCTTTGAGAACATATATAACCTTTGAATAGAGCGCACAGACAGAGAGACACTGCAGCTAAAGCTGTACCGTTCTCTAAAACCGATTAACTCTTGAGTAATTAACAGGGCCCATAGGACACGTGACCTGTCTACATTATCAACCCCTTATATCCGCATCAGATGAGGAACTGCATATTTACACACACACACACACACACATACAGGCACATGAACACATACAAATTATATATACCTACTTACATAAGAGCATTTTATGGTTATATAACCTACTATTTTTGTTTTTGTTAAATATCATTTCTACTAAACTAGTAGCAGTTTATAACTGGCAGTTATTTTTTCTATTTTCACTTTTTCTATTAGCTTACAAAGCTGTATTTATTTTATTTTATTTTTGTTACCATGGAGTGTGGAAAATATAGAGGGAGTACTTATCATTTCCATGAGTTTTAAAGAAAATATTCTTGATTTCAGAAAAGAAGCTATGAGAGTTTTTGCTTTACAGTAATTTTACCGTGGTTAACCAGGTCACACAATGCATTATATTCCTTTATGACTTTTGTTGAATCCTCAGCAATGTTGCAAGGTCTAACTTTACACAAAGAAGGTCAATGAGTGATTTTTTCATAGTACACTCTCTGTAATCCATATGAAAATCTTGTGATTAAAATTGTATTTCAATCATTTGTTTTTGTAGTGCCGCATTGACATTCATTCTACAGTAACTGCAATACTGTAAACACTTTTTTAGCTTATTTTTTTTTATGAAAGACAAGTGAATATTATAATAATCTCAAATGCTGTGCATAAATTTTGTATTGTGTTGAATTTGGAATATTAATTGCTTTAAATATCTGAAAAAGAGAGATGAGGAAAACAGCTTAGCCACCATTGTCCTCTACCATGTTATCCTTTTTTTTTTTTTTTAAGGTAAAATACTGTAATAATGCTATGGTAAAAACCTTTAAACTGGTTAACAAAAATGTCTATTATATACCAGTCTAACATTTTAAGTCATTTTATAGTAAAATACTGTTTAATGTACAGACATTGTAAGTAAAAACAAACATTAATATTAAACTATATTTTAAAGCGCCATCATTCTTGGTAGTTTTTTTATGTGCATTTAGACTTTATGTTGCATCTTAAGTTGTTTAAATAAAGTTTATTGTAGCATTTTCATTACATTTATACAGCACTTTTCTAGGCACTCAACGTGCTATTGTGGGGGGGGGGGTCTCATCTTTGAATCAACTGTGTTATTTTTTTATCTGTATTTTTAAGTTCAGTCTTGTAAACCCTAAAACATTGCTAATATATTTCACATGGTAAAGTTATTCCAACTACAACTTCTTTTTACAATAAAGCACATTTTTCACCTTTTCCAAGTCATGAAATAAATAAATAAAAATAAACTGAAGTTCCTGTTGTGGATCAAACTGTGTGAGCCCTTATTCCTAAATCAGTAAAAACACCTGCATTTTCTCCTGGGGAAGTAATTGTTAGTAGCTTGTAACTCCTTTATGTGATTAAGTGGCTTTCTTTCATTTCTCATTTACTTCGTGGAAATATGGGAATGTCTTGAGAAGTAAATCTATTAAACCTGAAGGTTCTGCACCCTGAACAGCTTAATGAAATACTGCAACAGAAGGCAAGTTCCTTCAAAATCATGGGTGGGCTTGGAAATCTGGCAAAGCATGTGTGTGTTTATACGCATCCTCGTGAGTCACTCACAAGTCACACCTTGATCGCTTGTCAAGGAGAAACCACACACTCTAATAAATCAGTCCGTATCTGAAAATAGCAGTCTAAGTCTGTACTCTTAACTCTTGCTCTATAAACAGAGAGAAGGTTGTCGGGTGCGTTTGGCTGTACTGTTTTTTACTACGGTTTAGTCACCTTGGCCTGACCTGACCGACTAAAGCTGCTTAATTCCTGTTGTTAACAACAAACAGGAAGGAAATGAAGTAAGCCCGTAATAGCATGAAACTCTATCTCTGTGTGAGCATGTCATAACAATTGGTGTGAACAATAGTCTCAAAACTAACAGGATAAAACCCATCTAATTGCAAGCCACCGAGACCCTAATTAGAGATGGTTGAAAAACGGCACACTTTTAAACAAAGGCTCTTTAATGGTGCTGTGGCATGCTGAAAACCCAACAGAGGTGGAAAGAGTACAAAAATATTCTACTCAAGTAAAAGTACCATTACATTAATGAAATTTTACTTAAGTACAAGTAAAAGTACCAGTCTAAAAATCAACTCAAGTAAAAGTAAAAAGTAGCTCATTTAAACTTTACTCAGAGTAAAAATTACTTAGTTACATTTTAACAGTTGGAGGGAGTCAAAATGGGACAGGCCAAGGGTGTCAAACTCAGTTCCTGGAGGGCCACAGTCCTGCACAGTTTAGATATAACCCTAATTAAACACACCTGATCCAGCTAATCTAATCATTTAGGTTTATTTGAAAACTACATGATATGTGTGCTGGAGCAGGGTTAGAACTAAACTCTGCAGGAGTATGGCCCTCCAGGAACTGAGTTTGACACCCCTGGGATAGGTCTATTAATCTCAAACTAGTTGTTTTTAATTAAAGGAATCAGTTATTTAGAATAATAAGACATTTGGGCTGTTACCAGGCAAATCAGTATCAACAAACTCATCTTTTAATGCAGAGGAAATGCAGAAGATTCATTGGAAGTGGCATTTAGATGTATTACACTGTTTAGTGCAGGACAAGAATGCATTTAACCTGCAGTTACCAATGCATGAATAATGTTTTGATATACAAGACATAAAATGTTGAATACTCATTTGAAATGATAAGAAATTAATTATTTAAAAAAATCAAAAGATACTTTAAATGTGAAATTAAAATGGCCAGTATGTGTCAGCAAGTCACTGTTAATAAGTGAGTCATTGCGATTGAACCGAATCATTTAAACGGTTGATTCATTCAGGAACAAAACACTGTCACGTTGCTCAGAGACGCAAAACTGTGCTTTGGTGGCTGTGTTTGGAATTATTTTCTGTTGTAGAAATAGAGCTAAAAAGGCAATATGGTATCTAAAACGCAAGTCTCTTAATTAACTTGTTTACTAAACTGTTATATATATGTATGTATATATTCATGATTTTTGGAGGAAACGATGGCATTCTTTGTGTGATTTTGATTTAATATATGAAATTATGTAATTATGTGAATTTTCTGCCCCTATATCTTCAATTTTGTGATCATTCTAAATGCATTTTAGGAGACTGAATCACACAGTGAAAGAACGCACTATAAATGCGCGCGCACATCATTAAAACAAAAATAGCACACTCCTCACCACTGTCTTTTTGGCTAATTTGTGCAAAACCTCTTGCTAATATGTCAAAGCTTCATTTCAACCACCAATGCAACGATGCAATTATTTAGCTTACCTCTAAATTCTTGCGCAGGGTTGATGTTTTGTCGAGATTTTATAAGCTGCTAGTTTGGTCTTCCTAGGCAAGTACAGCTTACACTGCATAATAGAGCATACATATGCCCATGGGTTCACTTCATTTCCTTCGAGTTCAACTGCAGAATATGACGGGGTTTCGTTTTCAGCGGTGTCTGCACCACTAACGCCTGTTTTGTCCGTCTGCATCTTTCTTGTGATTTTAGCGCCAGTTTGCCCTCCTGCCCATTATTTACTGACGTAGTTTCCAGGGAGCGATTTTTTTTTTTTTTTTTTTTTTACTCAGTAATTAATGTGTTTCAAAATGTAGCGAAGTACAATACTTCAAACAAAATATACTTAAGTAAAAGCAAAATTACAGATTTAAAAAATTACTTTAAAAAGTATTAGTACACAAAAAAGCTACTCAATTACAGTAACGCGAGTAAATGTAATTCGTTACTTTCCACCTCTGAAACCCAAACCATAAAACATTTATTATTTGAAATAAAAGTAAACAGTTTTAAAAATGAACACCAAAAGTTTGAATAAAATACAATTAAAAATACTGTATAAGTGGAGGGATACAAACAGTGAAATAATTGAGTGCTGTTATCACTAGAATATTCCACTCCTGGAAAGGCTCTCAGTCAATTAGATCAGAGAACTAGAGAGAACTGTTGTGTGTGTATATATATATATATATATATATATATATATATATATATATATGGCTGTTTGAACACAGAGTGAAAACTATAATACACCTCTGCTCCAGTTCAGAAGAGATTTACCATTACAGTATGTGTACATTCTTCAAATATCTCTCTCTGGTGTGTTATAGTGCAGCACACTTTATTACAGTGTTCAATCCGCTCTTGCCCTGAATTAGTTAAAGAAATTACATAATTCCCTCACCACCCATGAGGAGGTGTGGCAGGGTCATTCCTCTCTCTGGTAATCTGTGTTCTATGCGATATTCTGCTTGATTTCCCTCATTATTCACGCATCTAGTGATGGGTGTGGTCAGAGAACCTGGCCGCTGCGAGCTGCAGCCAATCCAAGAGCTCGACGGGTGACAGGACATGAGATAATGATACAAATGCTCTGTATGCTGTGCAGAGGTCACGGGTTCATGAAAACACACCAAATAAAAAATTATGAATAGAGGCCCCAAAAACAGGGACTGTATATGTGAATACAGAAACAATGTAATGAAAAAAAGCCTTTAAAGTTCTTTGTTGTTTGAAATCTTTTTTCGGTGAAACTTTAGAGAACTACTGTAGTTGCTTATTAGCATGTATTTTACAAGCATATGTACTGATTATTAGTACTTATAAATCACGTGGTAATGCTTTATTCTACAAGTCCATATTTTAGATCCCTACCCAATGCCTAAAATCCACTAGGCTAGTGTTATATATTTTGTCCAGCTGATTACTAACAATATCTCTAATGTTTCCAATTACCTGTAAATCATGAGAAAATTCCCATTCTAAACAGTGACACGGGGCAGTGCAGTTGCCTGTCAATGACGTTAGTTCTTCTTCTTCTTTTTAGTTTTATGGCAGATTGTAACCATGGCTTATCAGGCGCATACCGCCAACTACTGTATCGGAGTATGTAGCATGGATATGAATCTAATGACATTAGTTACCCTTTGTTACCGCCTTTACTGACGTAGCAACCACATGACAACAGTGTCGTGGACAACTGCGGAAGTAGCTTTGCGACAAACTTCAGCTAGAAAGAGATGCCGATCTCGCTTGTGTTTTACTCGACAGTAGAGTTGTTTTGATTCATATCTTTACAGAAAATGTATGCTATTATAACAATCAACAAGATTAGTATTGTGGGGCATACACAGCAAACGCGGGGGATCGCGTCTCTAGACCCGTGCGAGGAAGCGTCTGATCCATAGTCTGATCGCGTCTTTGCATTGACTTTGAATGTAATCTACACACGCAAATCGTTGAACTCGCATTAAAGCCATGATTTATGTTTCCGTCTGATTTGATGGCCATCAGCGGTTGGGTAGAAGACAACAAATCCCATCATTCCACACTACTTCTTAGCGTCATCAAACCACGCAATTGTTATTGTTTTGATAGTGCGCCCTCTAGTAGCAGGTCCTACAACCTGTACCTTTAATAATCAGCTAATTATTTTTTGTTTATTCAAACAAAAGTCGTAGTTAAAAGCGAGTATTTGCTCTCTAATCTAAAGTGTTATTATTATTTATATATATATATATACATATAAATATTTTAACTCACAATTCCTTCGCGAGTCTGAAAAGAGCAATTATTGCAACTAAACCAATATATTAAAAACGTCTTGTTTTCTTACTCATGTCAGTTATGTCTATTCTGTTTTTAAAAACTTGGCCAGTCTAGTCATAGGAAGTAGAAAAGATACTAATATCCCTAAACCGCAAGAACAAACAATAAAAGTACTTGTCATTCAAACCTTGAGCTGTTTCTGGCCGATGTAGCCCCTAAAACTCTGGAGATCCTTTTGAAGAATGCCTACATTATTAAAATCAGCTTTCCACAAAATCCCAGATCATTAGAGTCTAATCTGAACATTTCTTAAAACCAGCTGCTCTTATTGAAGGTTGGTGCAATGCAAACTATATTGAGCCAGGTGAGTAACTGCCACTGAGATGAATGGGAATGCCAACAGCTAGCTTTCTTCAGGTATCGTAGACCTCCTTGGTTTAATTCACAGGGTCAAGAAGGGTGATAAAAATTTCATAAATCAACATTTTGGCTAAAAAAAGAAACCTGACTAATAATATATAAGTTGACATAGAGGAATATGGTAATAATGTATGGTGTGGCTGTTTTAAAACATGTAGAGTTGAACGGGTCTAGATGTGTGTATTATGGGATGATTGTGAGTTATGGCTCCTGCCTTTAATTCTCCATGAATCAAAGCTGACTTGTAGACAATGCAGTGATTTTTTTTTTCCTCGTGTTTTTTGATGAAATATGAAACGCAGCCAAGAAAGTGTGTGCTGGGAGAGAGGGAGTGTCCCTGCAGTATATTACTGAGCGTGAGTCGTGATTTACAGCCATCTATGGCCTGCATTCACACATTAGTAGTGCAACACTTTTAATTGGATGTGACTACATACTGTACACACACACACACACACACAAACACACATTTAGGAGGTGAGAGGGGATTATCTTTGTGTAAGCTCCCTTTGCTCTTACACACCTCTCATCTGCCTGCTCAGACAAAAGACAAACACGAAAACATGGCCACTGTCCTGACCTCGCTTTGTCCTGCATATGTGCTGATCCTCATTTCATCCCAGTTCAATTACACGGTGTGGTACATATTGTTCCAGAGCAACTGTACAGAAAAAAGGCACCGCAGTACCTGAATCAGTGGACGTCACTGATGCCAAACTTGACACATCTAATGATGCCACATTTATTTTGAGAGCTCCCACAATGATTTTCAGTGAATGAATCAGTGACAAAAAAGGTTGTCAATGACAAAGAAAAATCTCTCTTTGTCAAATTCTCTCTTTGTATTCCATTTCCAAAAATATATGCAAAAAAAAAAAAAAGTAAAAAATGAAATAAAATAAAATAATGAAATTAATAAAATATAACGTGGTGTTACTATCAAGTAAAAAGTCATATTTTCATATAACTTTAATTAAATAGCAGCATTGTTTGTAAGCCCATTTCAAAGACTGATTTAAAATGTTTAAAAAGGGTTAATTGCAACTTTTATCTCACAATTCTGATTATTTTCTCTGAAATGTATGATATAAATTTACATGTCTGACTTTGTTTTTATCACAACTGCATAATATAAATTTACAATTCTAAAAAAATAACTTGCAATTATGAGAATTAAACTCACAATTCTGAATTATTTGAGATTTTTTTGATATGCTGTACACATGCAATTGCTAGTAATAAGGTCCAAATCTAGAAAAACACAAAAACAACTTTTCTTACAATTTCAAGTTTAAATACTTCATATATGAATCTTGCAATTCTGACTATATAATTCAATTGTAATTGTGCTTATATCATATACAGAATTGTGAAAAAAAAAGTCAGAATTCTCAGAGGAAAAAGGTCAGAATTGTAAGATAAATGTCAAAATTACCTTTTTTATTTTGTTATTCAGTTGTGAAAGCTGGTTTCCATAGCATTTTATGTACATATTATTCATTCTTGTTAAGTTTTAAGAGTGTGTTTGTGTGGGTGTGTAGGCTATACATAATTTCGACATGACTTTGTGTTCCATAGAAAAAGGAAGTGATTCAGGTTTGGAATGACATAGAATTAATAAATGATGACACAGCAGGGTTTCTAACACAGTACTCTGTTCCTGTGACCTCTACAGGGATATCCCACAAACCCATCCTCACAGTCAGTCTATTCGTTTGTTTGCTCTCACAGGTCAGTTCCCCTCGTATCACCCACCAGCCTGTCCGCTGCCTGACCCGGCCGATGATCACGCTCACAGCTGCACCACGTAAACTAATCCCTTGACAACACTTTTATCTCTGTAATGACAGCTTCATCAGATGTACACTCAGTTCAACGGGACAAATTAGCATATGAATAGACAAGAACACAAATCAATGGTCAAATCTGAACCTTGGCTGTCTAGCTGCTGATTTTTTAATCTCGCTTTGTATGGGTTAAATACAACATAAGCTCTATCTGAGGCATGATGTCGATTGCCATTGCCAACGACAATCGTTTTAAACTTGAACCTCAATTTGTAGAATACTAACGTTAAAAGTGTTCCCATTAATATGTTTTCAAACTTTGAGGCAACTGATTGGACATTAAATATACTGTGCCGTTTTAAACACATAACCAGAACACTTCAACATTATATGCACAATTACTTTATAACTCAAGTCATAATCACTTTTAAACTGATTAAACTAATTTAAGAACAAAACTTAGCTGAGCTGCACATCTCTCCATTTAAACCATCCAGTGCGTCTGTATTTCAAACTTTCATTGACTTCATGGCAAGCACTGATCTTATCAAAGTGATAACATGCAAACATTGTTGTCAATGGACACACTTATGGTAAAAGACTGACTAGTTTGCATAATGAAAATATGTGCTTTGAATTTTTTGAGTCATGTAAAACAATTACTAAATGATCACTAAACATTTAGCTTCGTTGGCTGAAAAAAAAAAAAAAAACTCTGCTTGCATAATTAATTTCTTTGAAATTCTCAATCTTGTATTTTATAAAACAGACCATGGGCAATAGTCCGGAAACACAAATATTATTCTGCATGTCTTTTTCAGACCTGGAAATTTTTAAGATCGAATGTCATATTATTTTTCCGTGCAGGAACCTTGAGAATTCCTCTGACACCCTCCAACTCCCCCAGCTCCACCTGTCTAGATCTGATACAAGACTTATAAACAGGGTGCGATTTGCCGGGGGGGATGCGTGGGATTTCCCCCTTTCTGGTCTATGTATCCCTGCCTCTGCTTAATTATTTTTATCCCCGGTGGGGATAAATTTATCCCCCCTCAAAGTGATCAGTGCTACTACACTATTGGCGAGACGGATCACAAAACTTATCACGGATCCGTGGTTTGATTAAAGTCAATTTTTATTTTAAAATGCGCTACTTTGGCTGGCTCTGATATAGCTGTAGCTGCCGTGCAGCCTCTCTGTATTCACCACTCTGCAGACTTGCTCAATGTCCCGCCCACGGCGCTATCTGATTGGTTGCACCCCACAAGTAATAGCCTATCAACACTTGTGAGACAGTTGAAGCCGGTCCGCTGGGCAGTGAAGTTGATAACTTGGCGACCAGCGACAAATCTAGGGACTTTTTGGACAATCATTATTTAGTCTCTGAGATTCTCTGGTGCTGCCGTACGAGCGCTAGGTCTCTCTTTCCCAGTGCGAGCCTCTCTCTCTGTATCTGCTGTGTTTAGCGAGCGCAGAGAGAAGCAGCACTTTCAGTAAAAAAATAAATAAATAAGGTTATTCTGTTGCTTCTAACTCTATTTTACAAGCAAGTATAGCCGACATCAGTCACAGCACAACCACTGACTCGTATATCTATTTGATTTCATTAGTGCAGATTAATGTTTGAGAGCTGGTTATGTAGTCTTAATGGACCGCGTTTCAGTCATTGTAATATTCATTCCGTTGTCTGACAACAGAAACATTCAAATATAGTAATGAAAACAGTTTTATTGAGAATTAAATTAAATGGCTAAATTAAAAATGCAGTAGTGAGTATAGGGAGGCAATACAATACGACGACGCACTTACGTCATAAATATGCTAATTAGCGCATGACGTCATATAGTTCATGTTCTCATGATTTATTTTTATTAATTAAAATGTTTCAAAACATCCCCCCTCTGTTTTTTTTCACATATCACGCACCCTGCTTATAAATGCCTATTCATGCAGCAGCAGTTTATCTCATGGTAGCATGTCGTGTATCTACTGGCAGCAGCATGTGTAGCAGATCAAGTCATTAACATTAACATTGTCGTATCCATTAGCATGCTAAAACTACTCAAGAGAGTTGTCCTGATTGAGCTATTAATCAGCCTCTATCATCAGCAACAGCTAATGATGCGATTTCTGTGATCAGGAATGGGTGGGACTGAATACAGGAGACTCAGACCATAGCAATTCTCCAGGATTTCTACAAAGAGGGAAAGGACCATCATTTGTATCGAGGGGGCCCAAATGCATAACAATGTCTAGTGTTAAATAATGACAGCTGCTGTATCTCATTGCTCTTGCAGTCACTTTTCACTCATCAGGGTTTCCACAAACATCTCCAGCCTCGGTTACACTGCTGTCACCTTCAGACTATTTCTCATTTCTAAACAAGCCTGAACCAGCATGGGAACTGATTGTGGTCACAGCTGGTCTTTTTCAGCAGGGATATAAATGTGAATGCCAAGAAGACATGTCATGGTTTATTTTGCTGTGATGTTCAGCTGACTGCACAATATCCTTTACTGCTATGACTGATTCAGCTTTTTTTTTTCTTTTTTTTTTTGTCATTCAGTCTTGGCAGGGGCTGGGTTCAGCAGTGCTGTAGTACAATATGTGAGCATCTCTAGGTCAATGATGGTGCAGTCAGCGCTGGAGAAGAATTGGAATGAGGGATTATGAAGGACTGTTAGTGCTCCTCCATCCGTCCGCTCCCTCGGGACACGCACATTAGAAAGGCCTGAGAAAATCAAACAGCACTAGTCTCTGGCTCTCATAAGCCAGAATCCCAGAGGTCTTTAAAGAAGGAAGATGTACGGATGAAGAAAACAGTGAGATGGGTAAGTCAAAACTGTGAAATCAAAAGAAAGTTTACACAATACAGTCTGGAGGGAAGCGGTACCTGCAGTTTACAGCTCATTCTGAGATCGAAGGGTCACACATTCTGGGAACCTAGATTTGGCAAAATACGAACTTTAATAAATGATTTTGTCTTGAAATTCAAAGAGCTGAGTCGACCATTCAGGACTTGAATTGAATTAGAATGACAGTAAAATTAATTAACTGAATTGCAATTAAGAGAAATTCAACAATCAAATAATAGAGGAATTGGATGAACATAGAAAAAAATAAGATTAAATCATAAATTGTCACTAATTTTGAAAAAAATTTCCTCAACTAAAAAATCCATTTCAAGCTATGATTCCTTAAAGGTGTGTTTTCTGCGCACCAAAGCATTTATTTGCTGAAATATATATATATATATATATATATATATATATATATATATATATATATATACATATATATATATATATATAAATATATATATATATATATATATATATATATATATATATATGTATTAACTGTTTTCTGCTTTAATATTTTATTAAAATGTAATTTATTTCTGTGATGCAAAGCTGAATTTTTAGCATCATTCATTGTCACAAGATCCTTTTAGAAATCATTCTAATATGCTGATTTGTTACTCAAGTAACAAAATTACTCAAGTAACAAAGTATTTTTTTTATTATTATTATTATTAACTGATGAAAATGTTTTGGCTTTTTTTTTGTGAAAACCCTGATACTTTTGTTGAATATAAAGTTCAAAATAACAAATATTATTTAAAAAATAAAAATCCAAGTAACATTGTTATTTAATATGACTAATTTTTAATCAAATTAATGTGTCCTTCCTGAATAAAAGTGTTCATTTATTTAAAAAACTAAAAATAAATGAATAATAAACGAATAAAAATGTAACAATAGAGTAAACTTTTTTCAGTTTATGGGTAATTCATGCTAAAAAAGTATTAAAAACATACAGTCGTTATAGGAATTTCTTTGGAATTCATTAAATCTGAAGTCTTCCTTAATTCGAAATCAAGCTCGGGACGACCATAAAGGTAGTTTGTGTAAGCACCTTATAACGACCTATATTTATGTTTTAAAGTTAAGCGCCCTCTAGTGGACGTAAAGATAATGACAGTATCGTGTTGCGTCTGTCGTCATGAAATGACGTATAACATCATTACCAATCAAAATGCATGTCTATTTAAATGCAGTGGACTTTTTACACTGATCTCACAGTAATTTGTACATATTTTACTAGGTGGTTTATTCATTCGAATGACCACACCTAACCCAACCCCTCACAGAAATCATGCAAACTTGATTTATAGCACATATACATTTTACAAGCATGTCCGTTTTCTGGGATCGAACCCATGATAGCATGATTACATATCGTCGTATAACGCAATACTCTACCAACTGAGCTACACCAAACACGAATTACAGTGCAAATAAGAGTCCAAAACCTTAATATGAAAATGACCTTTTGCTGATAGGGACACAATTGTAGTATACGCTCTGATGGGTCGTATTTCAGGGATTTGGACAAATGACCTATACGAGCGTATTGGTTTGAGGACAGGTTGAGTTCTCACTGTGATTCTGGTGCACAAAGCTGCTGCAGCTTTTCCTGATCTTCCGACCTTTAGTGATAAGAACATGTCTGAACATGTCTGTATGTGAATACACGTGTGCAGTATTACACAATGGTGATTTTAAAGTCTGAGTTTATAACTCATACCACCGTGTGTGCAGAATCTCCTTTGCTCCTAAATGTTTGTGTCAACTTGTAAGCCTGTGATGTAACACTGAGCATACTAGAAAACTTACTGTTAGCCAAGAGTAATATATTCCAACAGGACTTGGGTGCGTATGTGTGTTAAGGTGGTTAAGACCGATCGTGTGGCAGCCTGAGCACAATCACACACACACACAAACACACACACATTGCTTCAGGCCAAAGAGAGTGTGGCACACCGGCATCAGATTAAGACCTGAGATTTGTGCCCTTCAAATCCTGCACTGTCAGAATATCAGCAAGGGAGGTCCGAAGAGAGCAGTTACATAACACACTGAACATACAGCTGACACCAGCTCTGTTCAAAACCCCAGTGAGCTGCCTGCCTGTCTACTGTCTACATAGCCTGCTAGCCTCTTAGGGGCCATTCACACAGCATGCGTTTTTGCATCCAAAACAGCTAAACAGACCGCAACGGATTTGAGCAGAAAGTACGCTCTGCATAGGCAACACCTCTGCCTGTCAGACTGTCCACAGGATAAAATTACCTTAGCCTTGTCAAATTTAGAGTAAAAAGGAAGCTAGGGATCATTATCATGTTGTTTACACACCCTGCTAATTATATTAGTCTCTTAATAAATACTATCTTTTTATATCAAAGCCTGAAAACAGCACAATGAAAACAAATGTTACAATGAAAGAAAACAAATGTCACACTACTATTATTATTTCTGCAGTAAGCTTTTTTCACCCATTTAAGTGGGACTTATATTAATATTTAATTTTATTATTATTTATTGTTTTTGAAATATAGTCAAAATGTAGTGCCAAATGTACAGACAAGTTATAAACAAAAATATGCTTTGATGGTATTTATGATGAATGTCATGCATTTGTTATTACACATTTGTACTTAATTAGTATGTTTAAATATGTTAACTTAATATTGAATAACCCACCAGAATTCAAATTATAATAAGTCAAAATAAAAAGATTTATTTGTTTGTATTTCATCAAATCCCAACAAAATGATAATTAAAACACATTAAAAAAAGTGTAGTTTAAGTAAAACTTTTAATTTGACATGATTACAAAGTGCACTTGTACTGTAAATGTGTTAAGAAACATAGTTACCTTCTATTATCATTAACTATTATTAACCTCTACAAGAAGTTTTTTTTTTTAAATGCACTTTTAATATTTGATGTAAACTACATTATACTAGACCACAGATTCAGTTCTTAATTAAAGGGCTCAGATGCCCCAAATCCCGCTGCAATTTGCATACTAGATTCAGAGGACAGTAACTGATATCCACATCCAAAATCTGAGTGTCTGTCATCGCAGCACACCCGAGATTGCCTTTCTGTCACGTGTGACACATTCCCACCTGTGTCAGTAATCCTGATAAGTCACATTCACTCCGGCCTGTTCTCAATCCAGCCAATCAGCTGTACTCACAAGCACTGCCCCACAAATCTGTCCATCCTTTCACCTGGATTTATTTGGTTTTGATTCGGTTAAATCCACATAAAGAGGAGATTTGTATTGACAGAGGTGAACTGCAATGATCCGCAATGCGTTGTGGTAATGATACAGCACAACTGCCCTATTTCCATAGTGATGTGACTCTATATCATCAATGACTAATTAACCTATATTAAAAACATTTACTAGAATTACTTTCTGATTTGTTGTATTTTAACATTCCTTGCATTAGGACACAAAATCAAAAATATAATGGATAAAAGCACTTTTAGTCTTTGTGCTTCTGTGACAGCTGCACCCTTGCAAAGAACAATAGCTAACACTTTTCATTTAAGAAAATTACGCTGAATATTTCTACATGATTGCATTTGTTTATTTAAATCTGTAATTGTGATACTGTAAAATAAAGGCATGTTGGATGACTTCCTATCAGCATCATACTTTGTCTTATGAACATCATAAAGCTCTGTAGAGACCAAAAGCTAATCATGGAACTTGAAGGTCAAGTAGTGAGGTTAATTCTAACGAGTGTCTTTAATGACACCAGTGTTGTGTTCTCACACAAGTGTAGTTTGATAATGCAATGAGTTAGTGTTCAGTGATGCATCGAGTTTGATTGTGCTGAAAGCATTCTGTTATGCCTGACCAATGTATGTGATCGACTACTGGTGTCTGAGGACAGAGAAGTTAAGTAAAAGATACTATAAGTTGATGTTACTCCCTGTGTCAGTGTGATCCTTATCAAACGTAACATTTGGCGACAAGGATGGCTGATATTGCACTACCACCTCCTGCTCCTCTCCTTGTTCTACCCAGCAAGCCTCCGATTCCCTGGTCTCGCTGGTTACAGTCCTTTGAGACTTTCATTTTGGCAGTGGGGCTGACTGATGTGAGTGCAACCCACAAAAAAGCGCTGTTACAGCATTGCTTGGGAGCTGAGGTTCAGCGCGTGCTGGAAGCGCTTGAGTCGGGCACCACAAGCAAGTGCACATGCAAGTTCGGTGCGTTGCAGGATGAAATGATTCAAAACCAGTTAATTGAACATACCAACTATACAAAAGTGTGTGAAACTCTGCTGTTAGAACCGGATGATTTATCACTATCTCGGGCAATCACGATTGCATTAAGAATAGAGAGTGCAGCTGCATGTGCGTCGGCTCTGACCAAACAGCAAACAATCACAGACTACTTGGCCCCCTCCCACATGCCAAATATGCCGCAACTATGGTAAACGCAATCATTTTGCTTCAGTCTGCTGCTCTGCTCCAGCTGTGTCAGAACAAACACCCACTATCATTCACAATGTCTACTCTGGACCAGTCTCATTTAAAGCCTGTTCAGTGCGCCTAAATGATGTGTGTATCCCACTGCTTTTGGACACTGGTGCCAGTGTGTCTCTCCTGGATGTGCACACATACAGCACTTTTTTCGGAGCACTGCCACTTTCGGCACCTTCTGCTTCACTCTGTGGATATGGCGACTCAAAGATTGACTTAGTGGGTTCCCTGCAAGTGACTGTTGGGTATGGCAACAAGATGGTGCCCAGCTTTACCTTCCACATTGCCCTTTGCGGGGCCAACCTGATCGGTCTGGATTTGTTCTTGGCTCTGGGATTTTCTCTTGTTGACAGGAAGGGAGCTGCGATCCTGACAGACTCCATGCCCTGGCAGGAAAAGTGGCCATCCCTGTTTGAAGGCTTGGGCTACCTTACTACTTTTGCCCATCAACCCCTCCTGAACCTTTCCATTAAACCAGTCATCCAACCACTCCAATGCATTCCCTTGGCTCTCCGTGATGGTGTCTCCGCTGAGGTTAAGCAGCTGCTGGATGTTGGCATTTTTGAACCAGTGGATGAATCACCCTGGGTCTCAAACCTGGTAGTAGCTCAGAAGAAATCAGGGGCCCTACGGGTGTGTGTCGAGCTGTGAGCGGTGAATAAGGCAGTGATCCCAGACAGGTTCCTTCTGCCTACCTCAGAAGAGCTCATTGCTCAGTTTCATGGCTCAATAGTGTTCTCTAAACTGGATCTCAGACAGGGCTACCTACAAGTGCCTCTCCACCCGGACATCAGAAACCTCATAGCCTTTGTGACACATGCAGGTGTTTCGCTACACACGTATGCCGTTCGGACTCAGCTCAGCCCCCAGCTGTTTCCAAAAATCATGATGTCGGTGTTGGCTGGTATACCAGGGGTGGCCATTTACCTGGATGATGTGGTTATTCATGGGCCCATCCCAGAGAGTCATGATGAACACCTCAGCAGAGTCTTTGCAGCCCTAGCTAAACACAAACTAACCCTCAATGCAGAAAATTTGAAAAAATTGAATATGTGGGATTTCGGCTGTCGGCAGATGGCATCACACCACCTCAATCAAATGTAGATGCCATACTGGCAATTCCGAACCCAGCTCAGCTGCACAGGTCACCTCCTTTTTGAGTATGATGGGCTACTACCTGAAGTTCCTCCCACATTATTCTGCTACCACTGCCCCACTACGGCAACTGCTACATAAGGATGAGCCATGGGTGTGGTCACAGGCATGCTCTGATGCTGTGCGTGTGTTCAAGGTGCAGCTCACCACAGCCCCAGTGTTGGCTCACTTTGATATCTCTAGCCCCACCTGGGTGACCTGCAATGCATCAGCTACAGCCATAGGAGCAGTGCTGTCACAGACTCAGCAGGGTGTTGAGAAGCCCATCACATTTGCGTCACGGGCCCTCAATCAGACGGAGCAGCAGTTCTCGTGGGGGAACGTGAAGCATTAGCCTGCATCTGGGCCTGCGAGAGGTGGCACTTGTATCTCTGAGGCCGCACTTTTACCCTAAGGACAGATCACCAGGCCCTGACTGCATTACTTTCCACATCGGGGACAGGCCACCGGCCACTGAGGCTACACCGCTGGTCCGACCGTTTTTGCCAGTATAACTTTGATCTGAAGTTCACCCAGTGCAGAGATAATGTTGTGGCTGAACTACTGTCCCGCTCCGCTCAGCCACACCCCACCACACACACCCATACCGACACAGACCAGGTGGAACGGGACATTGTCCAGATGTTACACACACCCGTCCAGGCCATCGTATCATTACAAGAATTGAAGGAGGCATCGGAACAGGACCCGGTCCTTTCTCAGGTCCGAGTCTATATTATGAATGGCTGGCCTCAGGGTGTACCAAAAGGGATGGCAGCATTTTACAGAATAAAGCAGGAGCTGTCCTGCTGGAATGACACCTGTGCACAGTCATCCTCAGGTCCCTAAGTGAAAGTGTCTTGGCGATGGCTCACGAGAGCCACCTTGGTATCGTGAAGTTGAAGCAATACTGCAGGGGCTGGGTTTGGTGGCCAAGGATGGATAAAGACATTGAGGCCCTGGTGAAAGACTGTGCTGCCTGTCTTATGAGCGGTAAGACTGGTCACCAGGCCCCTCCACCCTTACAACCTCTTGCTTGGCCATCGCAGCCTTGGGACCACCTGCAGCTGGACATATGTGGTGAGATACAGGAAGTTCCTCATCACCAACACTTCCTATTCGTTGTCTATGACCTGCATCATTGCCACCGGCTCTGTGACCTCTCAAGTCATAATTAACTTCCTTGACTCTCTGTTTTCCCACTGGGGCCTTCCAAACACTATCATTACTGACAATGGCCCACAGCTGATCTCAGCCGAGTTCACAACATTCCTCAAAAACAAAGGTATTCATCACATTCGCACGGCATAGTATCACCCCCAAGCTAATGGTGGTGTCGAACACTTTCATCAGTCACTGAAACACTCTCAGAGAGCACACTTGTGCCAGGGATGGAGCTTCTTCCTTTCTTCTTTCTTTCTTCGTTCGGGCCTTCCATCCAACATTGCTCTACTACAGGGCCACCCAACACTCTACGACGGGGGTCTCTCAAGCTTTTCTCATGCTTGGCCATGAGCTCCAACTTCCCCTCGACAGGCTCAGCCCCGCTGCTCCACTTCAAGTTATTCATCAGTTAGGCCCAGCCACCTTCTTGCTCAGTGACGGCACATGGTGGCATGCAAGCTGCCTCCGCAAAGTGCTGCCCCCGGCACATCCAGCAGGCATCGCACCTCAAGCCCCTGTTTGGCAGGACACCCCAGCACTTCAGCTGACACCTCAGACAGCCTCTGCACAGGTCCCAGACATGCCTATCAACCTGCCAGCTGAGATGTGTGCCTGCCAATCACAGGCTGCCCAGCCTCATCCCTGTGTTTCTTCACAGCCTGTACGCATTCGTTCTCGCCCAGGGCACTTACAGGACTTTGTGTCAACATTTCATGTTTGAAACCCCGTAGGAGGGGGGGGAATGTTGTGTTCTCACACAAGTGTAGTTTGATAATGCAATGAGTTAGTGTTCAGTGATGCATCGAGTTTGATTGTGCTGAAAGCATTCTGTCATGCCTGACCAATGTATGTGTTCGACTACTGGTGTCTGAGGACAGAGAAGTTAAGTAAAAGATACGATAAGTTGTTGTTACTCCCTGTGTCAGTGTGTCCTTATCAAACGTATCAACCAGACTGTGTGGATCTTTTCTTATCAGCAGTATGTTGATGTTTGAATTGTTGTGGAACGAAGTGGACCATTGATTTAGCATCAGAAATAGTCTAAAGGGGTGTTTAAAAACAGTGTTTTCAGGTAAAACTGTCTGGTTTAAATTTGTCTGTTTGTTTACAGACTGTCTTCAGTACAAAGTTATTGTGTTAATATACCCCTAAGAAACATCCTAAACCAAAGATGGCCCAATACAAACTACTTCCGTGCTGTATTACCGTTCGTATCATTCAGATTATTATTTTTCTTTGTTTGTTTATGCCAAAAATCATTATATTAAGTATCGTGTTCCATGAAGTTATTTTTTAAATTTCCTACTGTAAATATATGATTAGTAATATGCATTGCTAAGAACCTCATGTTAAATGTGATTTTCTCAATATAAATTTCTTCTTTTTTTACCCTCAGATTCCAGATTCCAGACTTTCAAATAGTTGTATTTGAGCTAAATTATTATACTACCCTGAAAGCTTATTTATTCAGCTGTGGTGTTCAAGCTTTCCTCTAGCTTCAAGCTACAGGAAACTTCTTGGCTAAATTATTTTGAATAAGGGCGGACAAAACTTTGGCTGGGCACAGTCTTGGAAAATTGCCCTGAATGTGTGTTTGAGAAGTGGATCGTGTGTCTGAGGTCTGCATGTTTGGAGGCCCTAGAGATCTCTGTATGCCAGGATCCACCACCGTGGCTTAAATGGGTCAGTATGGTACTGCCTGCGCTTCTTCTTTATTAATTTAATTTGTATCTAAACTTGGTTTCGACAGCTGGACCAAGTTGACCAGCCTACTGGGAAAAGTCCCGGGACTACTTAAGGCCAGTCTCTTCCTTCTAAACCTTATTTTTTGCCCATCTTAAAGCATAAAGACATCACTCACTGTCAAGCGAATTAAGGATTCAGGGAACATGTTCCGTTTAAACAAAGCATGGCAAAGCTCTCCTCCAAAAAAAGAAAAAAATCGATATTTAAGAAACTCAAGTAGCTTTGAGAGTCAGTCAGCAAGTGCACTTGTCTTTTTGAATACCCAGCAGCTCAGATGATTTTATTATTCCAGATGCAGCGGCATTGTTATTCATCATGTTCACATAAAGACTCGGTTTTATTTCGACCGCTGACCTCATTAAACTCACGTTTGGTAGCTTTGTGCTGATTCACGTTGCTATTTTAATATATTAATATTTAATCCCGATTCTGCTCTGCTACTAGTCTTCTAAAATTATATTTATTACAAAGGATTAACAAAAAAAAGTTAATTTAAATAAAGGTCCCTTAATTCCCTTTGGTGTGATACCGTCTACGTGCTGCTCGTCTCGAAATTGTATTTAGAACAAGGACGTTTTATCACTAATATTGGTGTTTGGAACAATTTAGTGATGATGTCCATCTGAGTTTAGGATTTCATGTACCTAGAAACCTGATCCATAAACCCAGCAAATCAAATCAGTTTCCCAGACATGTCTCGTTTCTGCTTGAGAAACACATTAAGGCCCATTCACATCGAAAACAACACTTATAAAAGGAAGGGTTGTAAATTATGAAAGGGAGTGAATTTTCAGTCATACCAGTTGTCTTCTAAGCCAATATATTATGCTTTAACTGATATAAATCACAAGCTAGACTTTTATTGAAAAACCTAAGTAATATGTATATAGTAGACAAATGCAAAGTAACTGCAGATAATAAAAAAAACATGGACTTTAAATCAATAATTGGGACACCAAAACTGATGTAACATTTTTTAATTATTACAAACAAACTTCCTTTCAACCACGTACAGTACCTATATTCTAGTTATGACCATAACAGCCAGCCAGAACAATCTGCTCTAACATTGAATAGCAGGATATCTTGGCAAGGCCCTAGAAACCAGCCAGAACAGCTTAAAAACAGAGCTCTGTTATATCAACAGTCAAAGTCCATCTTAAATGACTTTCCTGGAGTTGTGAAATCTCTGATCTAGTGAGGGTTCACTCTTAGTTGATGATGACAAACAATGGATCAACAGCAAATAATAGAATTTAATGTAAATTCTGTGTTCTGCGATGTCAAAAAAGCAATCATATGCATTTGCATTCAGTGTGGAATAGGCATAGCTGCTTTCACATACATGAGTTATTATTTTAATGCTGCTGGCTGCATTTTAAACAATGGGACATGATCTGAATACATGAGCCGATGTATAGTGAATTGATTCTGAATCTGTTCCTCATTGTTAAGTTCCCTCGTTAAAACATTGTTCTGTTCTGTACCCATAGTCCAAATACAAACAAGGCATAGCTATGGATAAATGGCTTGAACCATGATGCCAATGTTTTTATCTTAAGAGATGTTCACTCCTTGTCTAACCTCACATAACTCTCTCTAAAGTTTACTGGAGAAGTCTGAGAGAAGGAGCCATGTTCTGACATCCAGGCAATCCCTCAGATTTCCCTCGGAGGGCTGACGGCAGACAGAATTTGGGTGGTTTGTTTATTTTGTTTTGACTTGGGGGTTTCGAGATGATTGGAGGAGCAGAAGCAGAGATTAATAAAAGATTATGTGTTCGTGTGCACAGCAGCTGAAGAGAATGCGGGGAAACAGCAGAGCCATATCAAAGACCGTGCATTTCAAAAAATCTTTAAACTCTGCTGCTTTTTGAGCATACTGACATCTGCAATACCAAGTAAACAACTGAGGCAAACTGTTAGGAAAATAAACAACCCATGAAAATTTTAGAAAATCGTGAGAAAAGGACAAATTCAAAAGAATATGGGTAAATGGTTGTTTCTCCAAATTTATTTTGACTTTAATACCGTGTGAAATGTAATTACATGAGTAATTACAATGTAATTATAAAGCTTAGGTTGGTCTGACACTTTTTTTGTGTAAAATGAATAAATTATTGGCAACTTTATCTTTGTTGTTTTAGTTTAACATTAACATTGTGGAAATCATTTTAATTTCATTTCTGATTCATTTTTTAAGCAATATTTTACATGGTTTTAGATTGCTTACTGGTCAATGAGGTAAAAGCTAAAGAAGCTTTGCGGCTAGTTTTATGGATACTAAGCATCTTCAATATGAGAAGTCTCAGGAAGTGATATGGATATGATAGATGTTACATGGTCGATTGAAATTTGGTTGGGAAAGCTGTCCTGTGGTCATGTTTCATTCAGATCTGCTGCTGTCTGTGGAGCACATAAGGGAGGTGTTGTGCAGTCATGTATCCGTGTTTCAATCAGTGGGTGTTTGCTGATGGGGGGTTGTATTTAATCGTTCCCTGGGGTTGGTCTGTTTTGCATGAACAGTTCATTCTCTGCTTTCTCTATAAAACGCCATTAGGCCTTTAGCTCCTTGGATATGCATTAGGCGTTTATTTATCCCACTAAATGTTTGCAGCTTGTGTCATCATAAACTGAATGAAGTGAATGAGGTGTCAAGCCCAGTCTAACTCACTAGACTCGAAGCTCCATTTATTTGCCTTTACAGGCATGCCACTGCTGGAGACCCGACTGACGCAAACTCATGCAATTTTGTCTGTTTGCTAACCTCTGACCTGTGAATTCACATAGCACAAAAATATATGACCAACAAAGGATCCAAATGTCATGGACTGACCCCTTGAAGTCATGCAATTAAGGAAAGAAACCCCTGGTAAAATAGAAAAAGGAAAGAAACACACAAAAACATAATGGATATAGCCATATTTACCCAGCTGATTGATTACAACGTTTTTCTGAAATGTTCAAATGTTTAAATATGCAAAATCTGCATTTTTGAATAAACATGCAATAATATGCATATATTTCTAGAACAGAAATCTAAACAAAAAGCCAGTTTTTTTTTTTTGTCAAATATTGTAAAAGAGGGGGTTTTGAATATTGCTTTATATCACTCAAAATAAAATAAAATAAAATAAAATAAAATCCACTGATAAAACCTTGCTGCCCAAGTTCAAACAGCAGCACCAACAGAATCATTACTTTGTTGAAATTTCTGGATCATTGATGGAGAGTAAACTGCATTTATAGAACCATACTCTAATTACAATCAGCATGTAATTAACTGATTTATGGACTGAATAAATGACTGAATGACTAACTGAATGAAGGAACAAACAAACAAGCACACTTAAATTAAAATAAATATAAGTGTTTTTTCACTAATTTGAAACAATGCTTTATACAAAATAAATAAATAAATAAATAAATAAATAAATAAATAAATAAATAAATAAAATAGCCCAATGTCTCAAAACTGAACAAAGCTCTGAAGGAGAGAAAAAAGAGAGTAGTTTCTCCTTTAATAAACACGTAAGCATAAACACTGCATTGTTCGTAAATTGCAAAAGTATAAGCATATTATATGTGTAAAATAAGTATTGAATGCATCACCATTTTTCTCAGTAAATACATTCCAAAGGCATTTTCACCAGATGTTGTGAATAACCCAAGTAATCCATACATACACAGATATCAAATCACATAAGTTCAGAAATGATGTTATGTGTAATAAAATGGAATGATACAGGGAAAAATAATTGAAGACGTGAAGAAAGGTAGGAGCAAAAAGACATGTAGAGGTCAGACACCGACTGAAATCTATCAGTAATTAGAAAGCAATCCTGCCCCTTGTCAGTGGAAATTAATATTAGTTGGTTCAGTCCCAACACCTACAGTACCAGGATGATGAAGATGAAACAAGGGTGGACATTTCAGCAAGACAACGATCCCAAACAGAAGAAGAATGGACCAAAATCAGACCTGAGCAATGCATATGACTGGTTTCTCCATACAAGAGGCATCTTGAAGCTGTCATCACCAACAAAAGCTTTTGCACAGAGTATTAAATCGATTTCAGTAGTTCAATTCCTTTTCCGTGTCATTCCATTTTATTACACATAACTTAATTTCTGAACTTATTTGTTTTCTTTTCTTTGTATATATGGATTACTTGGGTTACTGCCGACATCTGGTAAAAAATTCATGTCAACGGCACCTTTAGAATATATTTACTGGGAAAAATGGTGACGTGTTCAATAGTTATTTCACCCTATGAATGTATGTGTGTGTGCATATATATAAATATATATATATACATATATATATATGTGTATATTATTATTATTATTATTATTATTATTAATAAAGAGCCCTTCTGCATACTGTACACAATTACAGATGACAGTATTCTCTTCTGAGACTGTTATATTGAATAAATTACTAAACATGTTGTGTTCTCACATCTAAATGTCTACATCTTTGCCTTATTAAAGTAAAGAACAAGTCTCCTTACATAATGCTTTTGCTGTAAGTATAACGATCATTAAAGTTTCACTTCATCCAAAAGTTGCGTCTCACTTTCAGTGTCTCAGCAGGTTCGGCAGTCGATGGCTGTGAACAATGCTCCTGTGGGATCTCCACACCCACAGCCTCCAAAGAAGCGAGCATGCGTCCCAGCGGCCTACTCCTCCATCCTCTGCGTCTCCTGAGCTACAAGACTGCTGGAGCCTGAAGCTGCCCACCCTCCTGCACCTTTGACCCTCCAAACAACCACAAACACTGACTCACTGAAGACTCCTCATGCCTTCCGACAAACCGCAAACCTCCACACTTCGTGATTTTTAACAGCTTCTGATCGAGGAATTAAAGGAGCTGTGGAGCGGAATCAAAGAAGTGAGTATAAAGCCCAAGCGGCGTGCATCTTTTACACACTCTCATGAATTTCCAGACTGACTTTCTTCCATGCAACACCATAGAAGATGAAGAAGTCTGAGCACTGTTAAAATTTTAAAGGTATAGGTAAAAAAAAAAAAAGCCCCTCATATGAATAATTCTTAATAATCTTAATAAATATATAATCTTAATGTACTTAATACTTAATAATCTTAATATACTTGTATAAAATGTTAAAAAGTAAACTAACAAAGTAGATTTCAGTTTATTATATTCAAATCGCTATTTGTGCTTTAAATAAGTGCATTTATTTTGATTTGTTAAACATACTAAACCATGTGTAAACTACTTGATTATAATTTGACATTGTTTTATTCAACGTTACATATAGTTAATATATTATAAATGTTCTAAATAACAACTGCATCTTCATCATTACAAATGTGTAATAATTCAAATACTTCATGATGTTTGTCAGTACATCCTGCTGTACAATTTTCCCTTATTAAAAAAACAATAGAAGTAATTATGAAATTACATAATTATACAGATGTACTTCAGTCCTAATTAAATGTGTCAGAAAGACATTATAATGTTCAGCTAAAAGCATTTGTCATGAATTTAAACTCTTATACATTTTTATTTGATTGCAATTAATTAGTAATTTAAGAGTACAAAACATTGCATTCAGTTTGCATTTAAGTATATTTTATTAAAAGTGCATAAAACATTTACCATTTAAGAATGAATCGCTTTAACTTTCATGTAATGTGTTAAAAAGTCCTACAGAAAGTACTACAGTCTTAGTATTAACTGAAAATGTATTCAAAGTAGACAGAATATTTAATAAATGATCGACTTAAACATTGTCTTTGAAGTCTTTGAAATCATTCAGAGTTTGTAATTTCAATTTTTTTTTTTTTTTTTTTTTTTACATTTGTAAAATTCAGACAGCAACAAAATGCAGTTGTCTGTCCTATTTGGAGTGCCAAATATGCCTCCTTTCACACTTGTCAAATACTGACTGTGAATATAGCCATTTATAATCACATTTTTGTCACAAGTCTTGCAGAACGACATAATCTGCACTCTCATTTCTTCAATTAATTGTTTCATTTTTTGCCCGTCTTCCCCCACTGAGATTTACTGTCTATTACCCCATTCTTATTCTGGTTTTAGACAGAATTCAAACTCGTTTATTGAGCTTAACACTTAAAAAGAGCACAGCTTTCCATTTCTTTTAAACTCCAACCTCTGTTTCATGCCCTGTATGGTCTTCTCCGTCTGAGATTTTTGTAATTTAGATCACGTACCCTTACACTAAATCTCTCTGGACCAACTCTATGGCCTGTCAAATATCTCACAGTTAATACACCCAGCGACTCTTGTTCCTCACAGTTTCTGAGCACACTAGTTAGAGCGTCCAGTGGAGCCTGCATGAGGAGCTGTGCAGATGGAGATTGTCCCAGGGCTGGAGGGGGTCTATATGAAAGCTTTAGTCTGTCTTTCACAGCATCACTCCTCTTCGCATGGCCACAAAGCTTGACCTTTCATCTTGGACAAGGAATTTCATCTTGGTTAGATCTACATTGTAAAGGGATAAATCCATAAATGGCTTCTCTTGTGAATACAATTTATCCTGTTAAAATACTCTTTTTATGGAAATAATGTACTTTAAAAAAAATAGTAACGCTTTAGTTTGGGTACCAATTCTCATGTTTAACTAACATGCATATTACTAGCATATTGCCTGTTATTAGTACTTATAAAGCACATTATATATATATATATATATATATATATATATATATATATATATATTACACTGAAATTACTGACAATTAAGCATTTAGTAAACTAAAATATACTTAAATGTAATTTTATGTTCATGAAAGATTTTTATGTCATGTATTTAAATATGCTTGTAATTACACATTTGTAATGATGAAGCTGCATAAGTCCAAATACATTAACTTTATATGTAATATTGAATAACAATTCAAAGTGTTATAAGATACTTTTTGTGCACCCTAGTACTGTATGTTAGTCAACATCCAGTTTAAAGCACTCATTTTACTTTAGTGTGTTAGTCAAAATAGTCATGAAAAGTGTATTTTCCTAAGAACACTTAAAGAGCAGGCCATATGGTATTTTAAAGTGTCCAAAAATTCTGTTGGAGTCCCTTACAACAGGTTTAAATGCATCTTATATCAGAAAACATTATAATTTTCTGAGAATATACATTTAATATTAGAGTCATTTGCCAATGATTTCAAAACAAATCATTCAAGTTTGGAGTAAACCCTGCTCTCCATAAGCCTACTCTGCTTTGATTGGTCAGCTGGCCAAGCCTGTTGTGATTGGCAAAGAGAGGAGTGCTTGAGCAAGTTAGCGAGTGTAACCATTAACAAAGCACCCTTACATAAATCAATAATCCAATCCGTTCTTAAAATAATGACATTACAATACAAAAAACATGTATACAAGTGAATTGTTCACGCAGCTCATGACCAATGCTGATACGATACACATCTTGATTCATAGCCAACAATACGATACATTTACGAGTTTACACTTACATATAATAAACTTAGAAAAGAATATGCGTATTTGACGTGCTTTCCGGGGAGAGGGCTCCAAGCTTGGTAATTCCTCTCGAGCCCCGTGATTGTGCCAAGTAAGACGTGTTCCTGGATCAACATTATTGTCCAAAAATATAGACCTAACCCAAACCTGAAAAGATTTATATAAATTCTGATTGGTTGATTGGAATCTTGTTCCTGGATCAACAAGGATGTTGATCCAGGAACATGTTGTACTTTGTGAAATCACGCTCGCCGTCCGAGGGAGAGGGGTCTGAGCTGGGCTTTTAGCCCCGTGCTGGGTTAGGAACGGGCTGAAGGTGAGGAGTCGGGGTGGTGGAGGGTGATGACAGACTAGAGATAATGAAGGTAAGGCTGCTTTGATTATTTATTGGGGTTCTCTCTTACTTTTGATAAACCTATTACAATAGTCCCTTTACATATACTGCTATCATAAAAATAGTCTTATATGTAGGTTTAAAATTCTACAAAAGACACATTTAATGCCCAACAAAAAATATTTTAGCTAAATGCATATTTTACTCAGAATTATTGTGCCTCTATTCTATTACGCTCCATCTTTTTAGCACACATGCGTGCAGCAGCGCTCATTTAGTCGCGTAAGCTTTGTCCACTCCTGACAGCAAAATGGATATATTTGCGTGACTTTCTGACATTTACAGAAAAAAAATATAACTTTTTTTTTTATATTTTTCAAAAACCCATATGACCTCCTCTTTAAGCATGCAACACAATTAAGCACACTTCTTTTTCAGAAAGATTATTCTGCATATTAAATATAGCCCAAAGTCAAATACTAATTAGCATGACTACCATGCTTCTCTGATAAAAAGTCATTGAAATTCATGCACTTCTTTCAACAGCTGCATCAGATATCATATTTACTTTGGCCGAACTGCACACACAAGATCAAAGGCAGCGAAGGATACATTACGCTCCCTTCTAAAAACCAGCTATACAAAGGCATCTCGGTAGGCAGGATGTTATGTGAAACATTGAATTCGGATGAGTCTTGATGTTTTCCTACTGCCGTATACAGCCGGAGAAGGCAGCGTTATCCATCTTTCAGACACAGCCTTTGGGTCCAGCATGCATGTATTATGGGAAAGTAATCGTGCACTGGATCTTGTTTTCTTTCATGTGGCTTTTAATAATGTATGTCAAGCAAGTGCATGTTGTCAAGCAAGCAAAATTCAGCCTGCTTAAAAAATGTTTACACAACAGCGAATTACACACTATGCCTATTTCTACGGCAGAAATTATTTGCCTAACATTGGCAAAAGACTACCTGCCAAAAAAAGAAAAAGAAAAGTAAAGAAAGAAAGAAATAGATGGCATGCTTCTGTGTTTAATTTAAAAAGATATAGAATAAAGTTTGGCTTTTTACCCTGGTAGAGGGTCTGAAGGAGGAATATTTATATCATTGTCCTCTGCTGATTAAAATGTAAAAACACACTTCATCTTGCAAAGGATCATTGCTATTAGTCTATTAAATGGCAATACACTAATTAAAGCGACTCTGAGTATAATTACCAAAACCTGCCTCTAAACTACATTCACACACAAAAAAAATGCAAGGACAGACCTGGCAAATGGTAAATGTCTCTTCACTGGCACATTGTAAAGGCCAAGTTCATCCGGCATGCAAGGACAAAACATGCAAATAAGCTGAAACAATTAAGTGTAAATGTAATTAAATCCATGGTAATGGTTTTATAAGATCTGACTGGCTCATGTATTTATTGTTCTAGCATCTAAGCACCTTCACAACACTAAAATTAAATATCACAAAAACAGCTCAGGGCTATACAAACTAAATTAAATTGTACTGAGATGTGTGTTGTGCCATTCATTGCTGTAGTTCTGATATGAGCTCAAAAGCCGTGTTGGGCATCTTAAGTTTCCAAAAAAAATAAAAAAAAATAAAAAAATTATATATATATACTTTGTACTTGTTACTTTGTGCACCAAGATCCAGATCATATTTTATATGAATTTGATACACACAAATTGAGGATATTGGCCATATACTGTCCACAGTATCCAAAGTATTACATTTATTAAGAAAAAAATGAGGTCAAACAAGGAGACGCAGACTATCCAGTCCGACAACTGCAGCCACACACACACACACACACACACACACACATCTGTGGTGTCCTCAGTCGTGGGACAGGCATGCAGGTATCATTAAACACCATTCACAGTGCAACATCTGGCCTTGCTATTTAGAAATTAATCCCTGTGTTAAATACATCTGTGCTTTAACCAGATACATGCATGAGAGGAAGACAAACATGGCGTCCACTATGTTTTATTCCCTCACCGTGACTTATTATTCCAGCGGCACGCCTGCATTGTGATTAAATCCTGTCACACACATGCCACCTCTCTTAACCCCTTGAGGATCACATGGAAAATCACGACTATTTATATTACTGTATATCCAGTCTGGGAGTAAAAATACAAGGAAAAAATCCCATTCTTAGTTTTTGTGCATTAAATGAAGGGGTCAAGAGAGGTGGCATGTGTGAGAGGATTTAATCTTGTCACACACATGCCACCTCTTTTGACCCTCTCAGGATCACATAAAAAATCATGGCTGTTTATATCACAGTTCATCCAATTTGGGAGTAAAAATACAGGGAAAGAATTTAAATCTTGATTTGTGGGCACAGATAAATACAAACTTTATTAAAGAAATAATATGCTTTAAATAACATACTGTATTTATGTTCCTGGATAATCTCTGGGAACCTGTGAGTGAAGATTTATTTCTTATTAGTGTTAAGGCCCATGACATGCTCACTACAAACAATATAATGCAAATATTAAATAACAGTTAGTTATACAAATTACTTCCAGAGCAATGCTACAATTTATAAATACTGATTGTTATCTATAATGATTGTGAAACTGAGCATTTCTCTGGGGCTGACTTAAAATTGCATGACAATAAAATAAGATAAAACAATGTCTATATGTTTAAGATTCCTCACAATTTTCACTTCGGTTTAAAACAGACTGAGAGTGATTAAATAATGATTGATTGAGTGTTTGTTTGTGTTTTCTTCTTCTTCTTTTTTTCAGGTGAACTGATCATTGAATTATTAGTTTGCATATTAAAAACTTTCGCTACCGAAAATTCTTGTTGTTAGTCACACCACCTACATGCCTGATGAAATCTGAAGTTTATTTCTTCCCAGCATTCTCTCTTGGGTTTCCTCCAACACTCAGCTCAGATTTATTCCTTTTCTTTGGCGTTTTCACTTTGTGGTAACCCTCCTCTCTCGGTTATCTTATTCTCTAACTTTGTAGGTGCTGCGAGCTGTGATTTGTTAGATCTTAGCTCTTTTTTTAATAAAGTGGAGAACTATAACTGAGTGCCTCTGCCTTCTAGCCAGACTCTTCCAGTCCCTGGTAATGAATAAATGTTGGCATTCTCATTGTGAGATATTGCAATATTGCGGTGAAGCTACATGATTTTCATTCAGTGAGCAAGGCATGAGCATGATTAAGTTCTGTGAAAATTTTGGCTCTTACGAAACAGTTAGGAATCACACCCACTAGAGGCTAGTTCAGGGCAGCTTATTTGATGAAATTACAGTGTCACGATCAATAAAACCCACTGTAAAAGGGAAAGAAAAGGTAATTATTCTTATGTACGGAAGGAACAAGTTTAAAAAACTTTCTTTACCAGTAAAAGAGTCTACACCAGAGGTAAATCCTTCATTCTGATGCTTAGGTAGCATAGGCTACACGCTTTGGTATGTAAGACTAAAAGGACATACTCCAGATCTCTAAGCTATGAACTGTCATCTCTCAAGTTTTCATCTCTCAAGTCAGAGATGAGCCTTCAATAAAATCAGGTTTGGATCAAGTGGGACTTCAACCAAGAAGAAGTGCCAGGAATGACAGTTCATCATGTGGAAATCCTACGCACAGGAATCTTTAATTAAAGTGCATGCTACTTGACCAACTGCATGTCACATCCATAACACACACTGGTAAAACTCTTATAGTGTCTTCATATACAATATGACAGCAAGAACTGTGATCATCTATAAACACATGTTGGTCTCAGTGACAGGGTCTGACATGTCATGTCAGTGCTAGCCGAGAGCCTGTAGGTCCACTGAGCTGGAATCTCACTGCAACTGACCAGTGTATTCGATATAACTCGATTGAAGTTCAACATCTAAAGTACTGTCCAAATGACACTTTGCAACCCTCAAAGATTTATAAGTAAAAACAAGTGCCTTGCAAAAGTATTCAGACCCCAGTATTTTTGTTCTATGTTGTAGCCTTGTGTTAAAAAGTTTAGATATTTTACTCTAAGTAGGTGTGATGCAGCAATCACTGGCCATCTGGATTTGGGAGTGCTACTCTTTTGATTTGGAGAGCAGTTTTCATGTTTCTTCTGAGATTCTTGATTTAGGTAAAATTCAGGCTCTGGTTGGGCCACTCTAGCACATTTACAGAGTCCTCCCTAATTCACTCTTGCATTGTCTCGGTTGTGTGCTCAGGGTCATTGCTGAAAGGTGGGCCTTAAGCCCAGTCCGGGGTCGTGAGTCCCTGTTGCATGATTGGGATGGTTTTGTGCAGGTGATAAGCAGAGACTGGTTTTCTCTAGAAATGACACTTAAAAATGAGGTTCACCAGACCAGTGAATCTTGTTTCTCCCAGGTTATTATTATTATTATTATTATTTGCTTTTTTTGCTTTTTTTGCTAATTCTTCTAGGGTTCTAATGTAGCCACTCTCCCATAAAGCTCAAATCATTGTTCCACAGATGGTTATCATATATATATATATTTATTGTTAACCAATTGACTGCCATTATTTTACTTTTTAATTAATTTATTTATTTTTTCATATTTTGGAAATCAGTGGCTGCCAGCAACTTCCCCAGATCATTTCCCAATCCTATCTCTGAGATCTACAGGCAATTCATTTGACCTCATGTCTAAGTTTTTGCTGTGATATGCATTTTCAGCTGCAGGGCCGGCACGTGACTATAGACCAACTAGGCAGCTATTTTGGTCATCCACCATGTGAGAAACATTGCAAGTGGAGACATGCTGGTTATATAGTGATTTAGTGTAGTAACTAATGATACAACACAGGAGAGAAGAAAAGAAAAAGGGCAGTACCCATAATAACTCATCCTGTAACCTTGATATTCCAGCACGCAAACAAGCTGACACCCTGTTTCTTACAGTCTAAATGTATGTGTTTTACCTCAAAGAAGAAGCTACATGTCAGTTTAGCAATAGCTAAACCTTATCCTACTGATTTCAGCTCCAAAGCTGCAAGCTTTCTCATATCATTATTGCAGATTCCAGTTCTTTTTACTTCCATTTCCTGCACTTTAGCTTGATCCCATCCGGAAATCATAACTACACTGTCTTACAATTATGGAACTGCAGAACAAAGCTATTGAGTAATATGGACTTCCATTGATTTATTTAATCAGTCCCAGAATGAAAAATGAAGAAAATGTATGATAGAGGGATGAGGAGAGAGAAATGCAAATAAACAGTTAGGCCTCTTAGATTTTCCAAATGCCGCAAAACTAAAGAGGATAGAGCATTTGTTGTGCAGGACCTATAGCCTAATTACCAGACTGGTAATTCACAGACTGCCTTGGGATATTAGAATTGCTGAATCAGGTTCTTTTGTAAACTCTCATCTAGACTTATAGAATTACATTTACTACTATGCTTTATGAAACGTTCCTTTTTTCATTCTGTTCTTCCCCAATGGGAGTCTATGCCAGCCCTATGAACCGTATATAAGAGAGTGATGAAATTTGGTACACTGATTGGGGTTGTGCTGAATACTAATCTGACCAAATTTTGTGTCTCTGGGACCAAAACTATAGAACCATCACAATTTCAAAAATTCACTTTTCTTTTAATCATAACTTTTCAACCCCTTTGCCCAAAAAAAATAAAATAATAATAATTGCATTATGTTTACCTTATTACTTTTCTCCTGTTGTTTACAATCTATGTCTTACATTAAGACTCCACCTATTTCAGTATGCACCATTTTTAAATGTACTGCATTCAGTTTGTTCTACTACTCTTCCCAATCCTATAGCTTTTACAGAACTTGACTCAAATGACTCCTTGTCTTTTGTCCTAATAATATTTTTTAAACTCTTTCACCAGTACAAATTTAACTAGTTCACAATCTTATGAATGTGCCTGAAAAGTTTGAATCTAACTTTTACAATGCAACTTATTGTTGTTCAAATGTATTTCTCTGTTGTTACTTCTGTCGACATCTCACAAAAATTTGCTCTTCCACTATTTTGAAGTATATTTTTTTTTTCAGTACTACTCCTACACAATTTATCGAATGTGGTCCAAAATGAGCTCAGACTATCTTCTATTCTATGTCTATTCTATGTTAGCTTTTTATGCTTATTGATTTGCACGCCTACCACTGGCAATTCTTTCTAATGTAGCTCTTCAGCTTTTAAGTTAACCACGAGCTACATTAGTTATGTTAGCTTAGCATGCTCATTGTTTATCCTGCCAAGTAGGCCTACTGCTTTTGCATGTTCCTTCTCACAGAAAAAGCTCTCATCAAAATATGTGCAAATGTGTCCTCTACAGGTATGTGACACATGTATGCTTGTGGCTGGCACATTGTATAGCCTCTGAATATTTCTTGTGTCATTTAATGAGATTTCTGGGTTATCTGTTCCTTCAGTGCTTGGTCCCATAATGCTGCTTGAAGCTGCATTTTATTTTCCATCAAGATTTTAGGGGGTTTAAAATCCCTGTGATATTAATGCAGTCGTAGTTTTGAAACCGAATGTCCAGTGAGGTTATTAAAGTTATGAGCATGTTTGACTTGCATAATTGTGCAAAATCAAACAGAGCCACTTGAGTGGTCTCTGAACGCCAATGGGAGTATAATAGAGCATGACAGCTTGATTACAGTGCAGGCAATGGGACGTGCTATTATGAATAATGTATCTTAATTGCTCTTACTCTTCCTTGTGCTTCCTCCCAGGTGATAACACACACCAAAGCATGCATTCTTATTTATAGAGTCATTATAGCAGGCATGCCAAAGTTACATTTGCATGCATCAGTATTCATGGAGCTCTATAAATATGACGCCTTTTGTCAGATAGCAGCTCTGCGTCCAATTTAAGGTGTGCATGCTGGCGTGAAGCAGCGATTTTATGTCCTGCAGTTTTCAAGGGGGCAGTTATGTGCTGCTTTATCAATTAGACTAATGGCTGACCAGAAGAGAGTGTGCGTGGATCTATAGGAACATCAGTTGTGTGTGTGTGAGATGTATCAGGCAGTGTTCAGTATCAGTTGTGCTCTGCTACTGTGGAGATGCTGCACTGTCCTCAGCTGTCTTTTCTGTCAGCTTGGATTTGCATAAGTGAAACTCTATATCACTCCGAGTGCTATGCTGACAGCTGTGTCAGGAGATAATATTTATTTTACTGCACTGCCTCCCTTTCAGCTTCTTTTGTATTTCCACACCCTTATCTTCTCACCCTGGCGCCTTTCTAGTAATCTGTCTTTCTGTTTTTCTGTCTCTCTATCTTGCAGTCACCCAGGACACCCCGGTGATCCACAGATTCAACAATAAAAGAAACATTTTGAACCACAGATCACCTCGAATCTGGGAGAAACTATCCACTAGCTCGAAACAGTTGCCTTAAGTTTCAAGTAGAGTAAATTTGCACCTATCCAGACCTTATATTTTGAAATAGCCTCACTTTTACTTTTGCTAGAATATGGTTTTGATTTATTTCATAAAATTCATGGTTAAACCCCTTGTGGGAGAGGCATACTTTTAAAAAGAGTATGCATTACACAAAGAAATATACTTTAAACACTACACTTAAGTGAAAACTGAATGCATTTATTCATTTATTTATCTATCTATCTGTTCTTGTGTTTTTTTTTACCTGTTCATTGATCAAATCAAAATGTATTATAGTAAATATATTTCATGTAATTAGCTTAACTTTACTTTTTGACCCAATTAAGTATGATTTAAGGTTATCTTTATATGTAATTTCATAATTACTTTTGTTAAACATAATGACATTATGAAATTTTTCCATGATGTTTTATGAGCTATAATACACTTTAATGTCATTTCAGTAGAAAATCACATTTATTTTAATATATTTTTAATTACACATTTGTAATGATGTAGTGCCAGTATATTTAAAATATATTAACTTTAAATGTGTTTGACAGCATAACAAAATAAGTGTAAAACTTTTCAGATTTGAAGTACACTACAAGTGCAGATTTAATACAGATGTGCATTTCTTCATCCACAAGAGGCTGGACATCGCAGGAACTGCATAGCACCCAGATTATTTACCATCTGATTATTTCTGTACACCATCCTAGCATTAGCTTTTACCAAGGTTCTGACACATTTCAGCGCTGATTGTTTTGTGATCCTGTCAAACTATGTAATCTGGAGAGCGGGTGGCAAAATGCGCATGAAAACAAAATTATAACAAAAGCCTTGGTAAAATCATAAGGGAACCACAAGAGGAAATGAAATATTGTCTGCCTTTGATAATATGTGTGAGGCAGTCGACAAGTACAATACTTTATGCTCCCTCAGGGAAAGTGTGCAGAGTCTGAAAAAACTGAATCATGAATTCATCACACAGAGAGGGTGTAAAATTAAAAATAAAAATAAAAACGTTCTATTAAGCATTCTCTTGTAGATGTATGGTTAAGAAGCTGATCTCATCTCAACTATACAGACCGCTTTGGTCTTACATAGAACACAGAATATTTTATGATTTTTCAGTCGTGATGTAAATCATATTGACAGAACCTTCCGACAGAACCTTCACTATTTCTAAGTCATTAATCATATAAGAAAAGTCTGTATTAGATTAGAAAAATGCAATTAACATCCATTATTGCTAGATATTTTTGCACCCCACTGTATACAGTATGTGTAATGTATTTATTCATGCTATGTTATGAAGACAATGAGCGCATAGTCAGTGGAGCTAAAGCTGGAAAGCAATTAGAGCAGATTAGTGTGCTGCCACTCTCAGGAAGTGAACCTAATTAATGGACGTGTTCTTTGTCCTTACTGCTAAATTCTCGCTGATGCATTCCCCACTGCAGTGCAAAAGGACAATCCCAAGGGAAAACCCCCTTTCAAACTTGTGAGGCTGCTATTTTACTGAACAGTGAGTTAATGATAATTATAATAAATTGAAATACAATGAGACACTATTACGTGACAACTGATATTTGGTAACACTATAATTGCACAATTTGCTGGGATTAATTGACAAATTGACACGTTTATACTGTATGGCTTATGTTTACTAAGAAATGTAGGCATGTACTGTATCTATTCTATTAATTTCTATCACCACAGAACAGGAATTACGTTCATGTTATGCAATTAGTTTCCAGACTGTTTAACTTTTTTGAATAAGTTGAATAAGTTCATATTTTTCCCCAGGGTGTCATTTGAAATCTACAAAAATGTCATCTCCTTTACTAGTCTGGTTGCTATATATTTCTGTGTGACGTGTCATTATATTAGAGGCACTGTTACCTGGCGCGCTTCAATATTTTAGAAAAGGATATAGGCATGAATTAATAGAGTAATTTTGCTGTCAACAACAAAGTACTTTGTTGGATGAATCCATTTGCGGTTATGAGTGCTGTCATAAAAATTTATAATTTTGAGTCCCAGGACAAAAGTAGCTCTGAATAGAATCTTGAGTTGTCAGTTATAATGGCTGCACCCAAAGCCCCAATGTAACTCACTGACTTACAGGCAACAACCACAACAACAAAAAGATTGAAACGGCTGTTTACAGTTAACTAAGCAAATATTTAAATACTGTAATCATTATTTTTTTCAATAGGAATGAGATGACAAAACAATAAAACCTATTACAAACAAGCCAGTCGTTGCAACCAGTGGGAACATTATTACTTATTATGATGACTTACTGTCTTTTTACACATTGCGTTGAATATCGCGCCGCGTAAACATAAAATCATGTCTGCATTTTTGATCGGAGAAATGACAAACAACAAGTGGTACTCTACACTACTCAAAACTCGCATTTGAATCATCAGTGGCAAATCCTTAACATATGAAAACCTACTTATATACCATGAGTCAGAAGCGCTAGATTTTCCTTGCAAAGAGTGAGGAAGTGGCCAGTGGTTTGAGTGAGGAACAGCCGGTGGCTTGAGTGAGGAACGACCCGCGGCTTGAGTGAGGAACAGCCGGGGGCTTGAGTGAGGAACTGCCAGTGGTTTGAGTGAGGAACAGCCAGTGGCTTGAGTGAGGAACAGCCAGGGGCTTGAGTGAGGGACGGCCAGTGGTTTGAGTGAGGAACAGCCGGTGGCATTAGTGAGGAACGACCCGCAGCTTGAGTGAGGAACAGCCGGTGGCTTGAGTGAGGAACGGCCAGTGGCTTGAGTGAGGAACAGCCAGTGGCTTGAGTGAGGAACAGCCGGGGGCTTGAATGAGGAACGACCCGCTGCTTGAGTGAGGAACAGCCGGGGGCTTGAGTGAGGAACAGCCGGGGGCTTGAGTGAGGAACTGCCAGTGGTTTGAGTGAGGAACAGCCGGTGGCTTGAGTGAGGAACGACCCGCAGCTTGAGTGAGGAACAGCCGGTGGCTTGAGTGAGGGACGGCCAGTGGCTTGAGTGAGGAACAGCCAGTGGCTTGAGTGAGGAACAGCCGGGGGCTTGAATGAGGGACGGCCAGTGGTTTGAGTGAGGAACAGCCAGTGGTTTGGGTGAGGAACAGCTGGGGGATTGAATGAGGGATGGCCAGTGGTTTGAGTGAGGAACAGCCAGTGGTTTGAGTAAGGAACAGCCAGTGGTTTGAGTGAGGAACAGCCGGTGGCTTGAGTGAGGGACGGCCAGTGGCTTGAGTGAGGAACAGCCGGAGGCTTGAATGAGGGACGGCCAGTGGTTTGAGTGAGGAACAGCCAGTGGTTTGAGTGAGGAACAGCCGGGGGCTTGAATGAGGGATGGCCAGTGGTTTGAGTGAGGAACAGCCAGTGGCTTGAGTGAGGAACAGCCGGGGGCTTGAGTGAGGGACGGCCAGTGGCTTGAGTGAGGAACAGCCGGAGGCTTGAATGAGGGACGGCCAGTGGTTTGAGTGAGGAACAGCCAGTGGTTTGAGTGAGGAACAGCCGGGGGCTTGAATGAGTGATGGCCAGTGGTTTGAGTGAGGAACAGCCAGTGGCTTGAGTGAGGAACAGCCGGGGGCTTGAGTGAGGGACGGCCAGTGGTTTGAGTGAGGAACAGCCGGGGGCTTGAATGAGGGATGGCCAGGGGTTTGAGTGAGGAACAGTCAGTGGCTTGAGTGAGGAACAGCCGGGGGCTTGAGTGAGGGACGGCCAGTGGTTTGAGTGAGGAACAGCCGGTGGCTTGAGTGAGGAACAGTCAGTGGCTTGAGTGAGGAATGACCCGCGGCTTGAGTGAGGAACAGCCGGTGGTTTGAGTGAGGAACAGCCAGGGGCTTGAGTGAGGAACAGTCAGTGGCTTGAGTGAGGAACAGCCGGTGGTTTGAGTGAGGAACAGCCGGTGGCTTGAGTGCACGGCAGCTGGCGGCTAGAACAAGGAATGGCTGGCAGAGTCGACAAAGGAGTGGTCAGGGTTGCAGCAACCACATGTGACAACACCGGGCTGGACTTCGCTTTGTTTACAGTGAAAGCCGTTCCGGCGATCCACAGCGTAAAAATGTATGTATTTCCTCAGCAACCAGCACGGATCAGCAATGATGAAGGCATGATGAAGCGGATATCATGCTCTTTTGGAAGGCCAAACAAAGTAGTTTAACTTTCAGAATGAAAAACACAGCTTCTGCACGAAATGTTGCACCACTTTGCAAATCTTCCCACATAGTGATGTAGAGATATGGGAGGTGTTTATAAACAAGGGGGCCTGTTTGGAACAAGTTCTTTGGACAAACACTTAACTATACACAGGATTGTGGGATACCAAAGGAGCAAATTATACTGTTCTGTATGCTGTCTTCAGAAACCTATCAGGTGAAGGCATTGTATTAAATAAGATGTTAAGGATGGAATAAATTGAACAACTTTTGCAAAGATTTTTGCCCTGATTAGGACAAGTTGATGTTATTTGGTAAAAAATTCAGAGCAAGTTTGTGAATTTTGGGCAGTTGATATTGACATATTTCACAGTAAATCATGTAGTGTATGATGGGCAGTTCTGACCTCCGTATTCAGCTCTCAAAAACAGCCATGGTTCTGACAAATGCTGCTTTAATTGCAAATGTACTCTGATCTTGAATCTGATGAATGTTCTCTTTCTAGCATGCAGATATGTTGAACAGAAAGAAATGGAAATTAAGATTAAGTGTAAGCGCATGTTTTGAATATCAAAGTCTTTGAGTCTGTACCATGAACTGTTCCATGTGTGAAATTCATGTATGTTTGACGTGTGCTGCAGTATCCTGTGGGAAAATGTCGAATCCTTTCTTCTCTCCCCTCCCATTCCTGCTGAAGAGGGCTTGTCGTGGTTTTTGGATGTGCAGATGGTAGGATGGATATTCCACCAGACTGTATGTTAATGTTATGTTTTTCAGCTGCATTTTCTCTCCTTCTCATCTCGGTGGAGCACAGTTAATTAAGCAGTGTTCTGATTGGCCAGTACTGAGTTGGGCACATCATCATCAATGAGCCCACTGCAGCACCTCACATGCATGTTTTATAAGAGCTCTTGTACTGCATTCAGCCACATGAGACCAGCCCCCATACATACATTACATAAACATGACAGGATGCACATTGATCTAAATATTTAATAATACATTAAAAATTCCATTCATGCATTGACCTCATATTGTATGAAAAAAAAAAGTTTTATTTCTCAATTAAAATTCATTTAGACACTTTAAAGGAGTGTAAAGCAAAAATGTGAGGTGGTGCAACTGTCCCGAAATATGTGGCCATGGGGTCATAAAACATTGCCACTTATTTTTTTATTTTATTTTTTTATAAATGAGACAATTCAACCCAGAAATGTTGTCATTATTTTCTCTTAAAGGTCAATCAGCTACCAAAAGCTGTATGGTTACCAAGATTTTTTCAAAATGTCTTTATCTTGTGTGTTCAATAGAACAAAGAAACTCATACAGGATTGGAACAACATGAGGATGAGTGAATAATGATGTAATTGTACTTTTTAGGGAGAATTCTCAGTTTAAATCCAGTTTATTAATATAGATAAATCATAATATTATATACCACCAAAGCAAAATCATAAAAGTCATCATATGTAAATCTACAATTTTGTGTTACTACGAGCTCTAAAGTCATATAGTTGTATGTAGGAACAATGCAGAATTATGGTGTGTGTTCATTTAAGTTTGATGTATGAAACTGTGCCGATACGCATACCTCTGCAACTAATTCCCTTCTCTAGCTAATATTTCAGTGCCGTCAACACTAATGAATGAGCTCAGTGTTAGCAAGCAGCACCTCAACACAAGATGAAGCCCAGTGTGACGATACTGTACCAGCCATTAATACATAATTACTTATAAAGCATACGCTGCTGGGCAAATACAGTCATAGAGTTTCTCAGAACCGTGCATAGAGTCAGAGGCTGCGTGACGCTAGTAGAGACGCACTCCGACCTCATAGTGGAAAATTAAAATGCAAATTAAAATTCAGTGTCTGCCAAAGCAAGGCATACTGTCATGAAATAGTGCCTGCATTCTTCAAGGGAAAAAATGCTTTTGTTTAATTTAGATACATTTTATTTAATCATTTAAATAAAAGTTTAATGATCACATCTTAAAACATTTAAGAAATCATACATCTCCTTTCTCCTACACTAGCTACAGTTAGTAGTTAATATTTCAAATTCATACCCATAAATATATTTTTGATTGTTTGATCTTTACACGAATAGTTTGTGTCATATATAAATATTACATAATAATATAACATAATAATAAAATTATAAAATGGTAATGAATAATATAAAAAATATAACATTATGAAAATATGATGATGAAAATAAAAGCTAAATTAAGTCAAATGTCCTTCACTTTTTTCCTTAACAAAACTTATTAAAATGTAATGGGGTCATACAAATTAGCTGAATTTCCAACAAAAACTTTTGATTTCAATACAGCATTTCAAAACTGTATTTTCTTTAAATCTATCAAATAGTTTTACCACTATACTTTCATTATCTGTGATTAGTCATCTTACTCTGAGTGAGCAAACATAATATCTCATTCAGATATTCATAACTAATTTGTCAATGTGTGCATTTAAATCATAACACGTAACACAATTACAGAGGGATGAAATGGATTGGGCTCTATGCTGATTTGATATTTCATCTTTGCCCAAATAGATTGTCCATAAATGAGAGTTATAAAATGTTCACTGCCTGCATAATGGCTGATCCTAGTCACATATCTTACATCAGAGTTATTTTCAAGCTACTGGGATTCATCTCATCTTTATGTCTAAACCTCTCTAAAGCTTCTTGTTTTTGTCAGAATGACTTGTTTGTGCAGTTGCAGTGATTCATGACGTTATTGATCATAAGATCAGAGAGAGGTTATCCTGTGGGTCTAAGAGTCATCTGGCTGGAAATGAAACTACAGCTACAGGCCAGAGAGGCTAATGAGTAATTAGTGCCAATTTTGGAAACTCTGGGGATGAATTCACATCACTATAAAAGCAACAATAACTACGTGAAAACATATAAATGTGAGCCTGTGTTTCTGTCTTGTGTGTGATTTGCTCCCCATGTGCCTTTCTTGCCCTAGTTTCTCCATGCCCATATTTGGTTAGTTTCCTCTTCCTGTCCTGATTACGTTGATTTAGTTCTAAATGCTAAGGTGTGTGTTATTAACTATCACGTTTTTCTCCTGATTGCTTAAGCCATGTGTGTCCCTGTTTCTAGCGTCAGCTGTCTAATGTTCCAGTCTGTATCCCCACTGGTTTATTTATTAAAGTCTGTTTTCTTGAAGTTTACTCCTCGTCTCCTCGCTCCATGTTCCAGTGAGTCATGACAGAAAAGCAAACCGTTAAATTTGTGCGATTGAAATTGCATTTATTTATGACCAATTCTATATTTTTGGGAAGTCGTGGCCTGAGGTGGTGGGTTCGAGTCTCGGGCTGGCAATACCATGACTGAGGTGCCCTTGAGTGAGGTGCCCTTGAGCATGGCAACGAACCCCCAACTGTTCTGTGTATTTAAAACACATATTATTAGTATTGCTAAAATCTTAGTCAGACAAATATCCATCACTTTAATGCATCTAAAAAAAATATTTAGTTTAAATTTAAAACACCTCAATGATGGATTTGTTTCTTACAATTTTTTCTTTTTTTTTTTTCTTTTTTTTTTTTTTTTTACAGATTTTTGCTTTCCAAGATGTTAATAGATTAATTTAAGGTGTGTGGATTACTGTGATGTTTTCATCAGCTGTTTGGACTCTCATACTGATGGCACCCATTAACTGCATTTAATTCAGATTTAATGCTAGATTTCTCCAGATCTGTTCCCATGAAGAAACTATGAACAATTCTTTAGTTTATTAGTTTATGTTACAACTGTGTATTCCTAATGAATGGAAGTTTTACATGCAATTCAAATGCATACATTTTACATTTTGAGTGTGTGAATATCATGGGGCAACAAAAGTAAATCAAGCTTTGTCTGAGCATCAGCATACAGAAAACACACTGCATGGTGATTGGCCTTAACAACACACATGTGTGACTTACTGTACACCTCAAGGATCACAACATGCCACTCAGTTTTACAAAGTCCTATCATCAGACTCACGACTGGAACAGAGCTGGCTGACTGGACTTTTCATGCAGTGTGGATCAGAAATCGTGAACAAACTGACCCAACATACTGAGACTCTGACACTTGTCTTCCTGAGGAAGAGAAAATCAATCAAGAAGTCACTGCAAACAGACCTGGCAAAGTACAGCAAAGCAGCAACTCCATGTATCAACCAAACAGAGTTTTTGAGTAAAATTGAGTAAAATTTGTTTTACATTTGATTTCAGTAGCTAAGAATACTGTAGTCATTCCCCCTTTATATTAAGTGGCCTTAACTACCATGTACTTACATTTAAATTAATAATTTAGTACAATGCACTAATTGTGAGATGTTTTTACATTTTACTTATTTTTTTTAATACTTGCATTACAGATGCTGGTCATATAATTAAAATATCATCAAAAAGTTTATTTCACTAATTCCATTCAAAAAGTGAAACTTGTATATTATATTCAATCATTACACACAGACTAATATATTTTAAAATATATATATATATTTTGATGATTTTAACTGACAACTAAGGAAAATCCCAAATTCAGTATCAGAAAATTAGAATATTGTGAAAAGGTTCAACATTGAAGACACCTGGTGCCACACTCTAATCAGATAATTAACTCAAGACACCTGCAAAGTCCTTTAAATGGTCTCTCAGTCTAGTTCTGTAGGCTACACAATCATGGGGAAGACTGCTGACTTGAAAGTTTTCCAAAAGACGACCATTGACACCTTGCACAAGGAAGGCAAGACACAAAAGGTCATTGCAAAAGAGGCTGGCTGTTCACAGAGCTCTGTGTCCAAGCACATTAATAGAGAGGCTAAGGGAAGAAAAAGATGTGGTAGAAAAAAGTGTTCATGCAATAGGAATAAATCCACCTTGGAGAGGATTGTGAAACAAAACCCATTCAAAAATGTGGGGGCGATTCACAAAGAGTGGACTGCAGCTGGAGTCAGTGCTTCAAGAACCACTACGCACAGACATATGCAAGACATGGGTTTCAGCTGTCACATTCCTTGTGTCAAGCCACTCTTGAACAACAGACAGCATCAGAAGAGTCTCACTTCAAAATGGACTGGACTGCTGCTGAGTGGTCCACAGTTATGTTCTGTGATGAAAGTCAATTTTACATTTCCTTTGGAAATCAGGGTCCCAGAGTCTGGAGGAAGAGAGGAAAGGCACACAATCCACGTTGCTTGAGGTCCAGTGTAAGGTTTCCACAGTCAGTGATGGTTTGGGGTGCCATGTCATCTGCTGGTGTTGGTTTTCTGAGGTCCAAGGTCAACGCAGCCGTATACCAGGAAGTTTTAGAGCACTTCATGCTTCCTGCTGCTGACCATCTTTATGGAGATGCAGATTTCATTTTCCAACACTTGACCTCTGCACACAGTGCCAAAGTTTACAGTACCTGGTTTAAGGACCATGGTATCCCTGTTCTTAATTGGCCAGCAAACTCGCCTCACCTTAACCCCATAGAAAATCTATGTGGTATTGTAAAGAGGAAGATGCGAAATGCCAGACCCAATGCAGAAGAGCTGAAGGCTGCAGTAATTCAGGCAAAAGGAGCCCCAACTAAGTATTGAGTGTTGTAGATGCTCATACTTTTTATTTTCATAGTTTTTAGTTGGCCAAGTAGTCTTAAAATTTATTTATTTCTATTGGTCTTAAGTAATATCTTAATTTTCTGAGATACTGAATTTGGGATTTTCCTTAGTTGTCAGTTATAATCATCAAAATTAAAAGAAATAAACATTTGAAATACAACCCGAATTCCGGAAAAGTTGGGACGTTTTTTAAATTTTAATAAAATGAAAACTAAAGGAATTTCAAATCACATGAGCCAATATTTTATTCACAATAGAACATAGATAACGTAGCAAATGTTTAAACTGAGAAATTTTACACTTTTATCCACTTAATTAGCTCATTTAAAATTTAATGCCTGCTACAGGTCTCAAAAAAGTTGGCACGGGGGCAACAAATGGCTAAAAAAGCAAGCAGTTTTGAAAAGATTCAGCTGGGAGAACATCTAGTGATTAATTAAGTTAATTGATATCAGGTCTGTAACATGATTAGCTATAAAAGCTTTGTCTTAGAGAAGCAGAGTCTCTCAGAAGTAAAGATGGGCAGAGGCTCTCCAATCTTTGAAAGACTGCGTAAAAAAATTGTGGAAAACTTTAAAAACAATGTTCCTCAACGTCAAATTGCAAAGGCTTTGCAAATCTCATCATCTACAGTGCATAACATCATCAAAAGATTCAGAGAAACTGGAGAAATCTCTGTGCGTAAGGGACAAGGCCGGAGACCTTTATTGGATGCCCGTGGTCTTCGGGCTCTCAGGCGACACTGCATCACTCATCGGCATGATTGTGTCAATGACATTACTAAATGGGCCCAGGAATACTTTCAGAAACCACTGTCGGTAAACACAATCCGCCGTGCCATCAGCAGATGCCAACTAAAGCTCTATCATGCAAAAAGGAAGCCATATGTGAACATGGTCCAGAAGCGCCGTCGTGTCCTGTGGGCCAAGGCTCATTTAAAATGGACTATTTCAAAGTGGAATAGTGTTTTATGGTCAGACGAGTCCAAATTTGACATTCTTGTTGGAAATCACGGACGCCGTGTCCTCCGGGCTAAAGAGGAGGGAGACCTTCCAGCATGTTATCAGCGTTCAGTTCAAAAGCCAGCATCTCTGATGGTATGGGGGTGCATAAGTGCATACGGTATGGGCAGCTTGCATGTTTTGGAAGGCTCTGTGAATGCTGAAAGGTTTATAAAGGTTTTAGAGCAACATATGCTTCCCTCCAAACAACGTCTATTTCAGGGAAAGCCTTGTTTATTTCAGCAGGACAATGCAAAACCACATACTGCAGCTATAACAACAGCATGGCTTCGTCGTAGAAGAGTCCGGGTGCTAACCTGGCCTGCCTGCAGTCCAGATCTTTCACCTATAGAGAACATTTGGCGCATCATTAAACGAAAAATACGTCAAAGACGACCACGAACTCTTCAGCAGCTGGAAATCTATATAAGGCAAGAATGGGACCAAATTCCAACAGCAAAACTCCAGCAACTCATAGCCTCAATGCCCAGACGTCTTCAAACTGTTTTGAAAAGAAAAGGAGATGCTACACCATGGTAAACATGCCCCGTCCCAACTATTTTGAGACCTGTAGCAGAAATCAAAATTGAAATGAGCTCATTTTGTGCATAAAATTGTAAACTTTCTCAGTTTAAACATTTGCTATGTTATCTATGTTCTATTGTGAATAAAATATTGGCTCATGTGATTTGAAAGTCTTTTAGTTTTCATTTTATTAAAATTTTAAAAACGTCCCAACTTTTCCGGAATTCGGGTTGTATAACGGTCTGTGTGTAATGCATGAATATAATATACTAAATATATATAATATAGAATATAATATAGTTTCACTTTTTGAGTGGAATTAGTGAAATAAATCAACTTTTTGATGATATTCTAATTATATGACCAGCACCTGTATATTAGATCAGTGATTAATTGCAGTAATTACATTTGCATTTACACTGTTGACCCATCCCTTACACATTTGAACCCATCCTTAAACCTACCCTACTACCAAACCTGTCCCTAACCTTACCTGTATCCCACCTCAATTTTGCAATACAAAATGAACACTATGAGTACATTGTACTTTACTTTTATTTCATTTTATTTTATTTATGAAAGTAAAAGGTAGTTAGGCCACCTAATGTAAAGTGGGACCCAATAGTTAAAAAAAAAAACATAAAACTACAGGGAAAACTCAGACATTAGGTACAATGTGACAAAAAATAAGCAATTTGGTGCAGCTGCCAAAAGATGAAGATGAGAGAGGAAATGAAATCATCTTGGATGGATTTTTCATCAAGCTAGATTTATAGCAGAGCTTACATTTTCTGCAGCATTAAAAAAAAAAAAATCAATTGAATCCATTTTGATTAGCCTGAAGTCTGGTGACGTTTTCTCCAGATGCATTTGTGTGATCATGACAATAAAGAGGTTGAGACATGACATCAGTGTGTTTAATAAGAGCCGGAAGCGGTCTGGCTGATGAGGTTAAGAAAGATCATGGATCAGTATGCAGGACATTTGGAGGCATGTATCAGCAGCAGAGCATTCACTGACCTTTGAGTGACTCAGAATGAGAGTGTCACATGTTTGTGGGAGCAGCAACATATGATTCTGTCAAGCTGTTGTATATTATCATATTACAGTCTTATTACTCATTCTTATGTCTATTTATGTGTTCTGTAGGATGCTTTGGTTTGACCTAAACCTATTTTGAACACAGTCCTCTTAAAAGTAATTCTCGCTTAACTTTAGATATATACCCGCTGCTTCGAACTTGTACTTTGATGTAGCTAGGATACTGTAGTATTTATAAACAAATGTGTATATACTAATAATATTCACACTCTAGAAATCTTTTTTTTTCAAAGTTGAAAATAAAACAAAGATAATTTTAATACATTTTAGAAGAAAATACAGTTTCAGTCTTTCGAAATGTCATGTTTAATCAAAGTCCTTTTAGCCAAGTCGTGCCACCTGGCCGCCATCTTGGCAACGCCTCCGGGCTATTTCGGAATAACAAGACCAGGCTCCTCTCTAAATGAATGGGCATAGAGTCAGAACTGCACTTTCACTGGTCACTGGGACATAAAAACTGCATGTATAAAAACAGCAGTAAAATATGATAAAAATCGTGGAAAAAGTTTGATGACTTTGCCCCAAAATAAGGTTTAAAATGCCTTTTTCCCCACAGGTTATACTTTTACTACGCATGCACAAGGGTTCACCGACACCAACTTCATTTACGTCTCTATCCAGAATGCCAGTGTTGCACTTAAACAAATGCTCAATGTCATTTGTTTTACAGTATAATATTTCTATGTGGATTCCATCTGATCTTGAACACACCACAACTCGCTGTTGCCAAATCGTCTCTGCTGTCGCAAAAACCTCAACTGTGTGCATGCATCAGTGGAACCAGACAATAGGCTTAAATGTTTCCCGGCTTGACTGTTAAAAGCAGATGATTGGCTTTCCTGCAGGAGGGGCGGGACATGTGCATACTAGCGCCATATTTGCCGTTACGGGTTTTCCAATGTCTTGGTTTAATTCAATGTGTCACTTGTTTTACTAGCAATTTTTAAGTTAAATTTCTCCAAAGTAAAAAGTTATGTTGAAATTGTGCATTCAATTCTATAGTCAACTTTTTTTTATGTAATTTGTATTTTATTTGATTTTATTTTATTTGATTTTGGGGTTTTTAGGAATAAAAGAGTAGGCCCAACTTACCCCATACAATGTGCCAACAGTTGAGACATGTTTAAAGGCAGGGTAGGTGATTTGGTTTAAAAACATTTGTACTTTTATTTATTTGTTTGTTTGTTTATGTTGTTTGAAATTCTCTTTTCATCCCAATAGCCCTAAAAATCCCCAAAAGTTAAGTTGTCCGAATGTATTAAGAACCATAAAATGTTCGTCCAATCACATCCCTCAGTCCGAGGGCTACAGTAGGCTATTTTACCCTCATCAATGTATTTATTCGCATACCTTCACACACCCTGTTCAGAGTGATTTTACAGGGAGGATGGGATCTTATGCTTTCAATAATGAGTGCGAAAAGAAGTTTATTAAATAATATTTTATTTCAAACTTGAATTGCTGAGTCTTCCTTATGATGGAACCAAAGAAGAGGTGCAGTGACTGGGCTACGAAGTAAGGCCCAATGCATGCTGCAGGGAATGGTGGGATTGGGATTAACCTGCTTTCAGTCTGGTGTTCATCTTCATTCAGAGAGCAGTTTAAATCCAGATCTGGCTCCTCTCCACCATCTGTCCCGTAATCCCACCGCCCTCCAGAGCAAAGTGACGCTGGTCGAGCGGTGCGAGCATCTGCATGATTTTCATTCACCTTCTTGCCTGCCCTCATTCTCACACCATCATCATCACTCTGTTACAAATTGGTGTAGTGCTAAACGAAAGACTAAAGTGCTCAAGGAGGATATGGAACAAATGAGGAGTTTACTAGAATACGAAGGAGGTTACAGACTATATTAACAATACAATATAACAAATAACAACATTAACATTCAGGTTAGGATACACATTCACATACGATACATTCAATCACTGACAAGGGAGAACTGAACAGACTGGGTTGTCGTTTACATCAACCCGCATAAATACGCCGTCAAGCGCCATCATAACTATGCCAAACCTATGGGCGGCAGTGTAGGGAGAAGGATAAATCCATGCAAGCCAATCAGAATCCTCAAAATCGAGCAACTTCCTGTTCCTTTCAAAACAACACAGACATGTACTCCTTCGCCTCTGCTCCTCTATATAATACAGCAGTTGTGTTTGCAAATGCAAACAGACCAAAAGCGTTTGCCCAAACGTAAAAATGAGTACCACCTTAACAGCATCCATGATCAAACAGTAACGTTACCCAAACAAACTCTAAACATAGGGCGCTCACATGACGTTAAGCATTTTCTGGCGCATAATGTAACGTTTGAGAACCTAAAACCCCGTTTCTCCCAATTGACACGGCAACACATAACCGGCGTTTTCAGAAATCTCCACTTTGGCCGGAGTTTTTAGAAATAATCGTTTTCAGGGATAAAAACAGCGTTTTCGTGTAAATGACAGGCCAAAACGCAGGGAAATATCTGCGTTTTCCCATCGTGTAAACGGGGCCTGGGTATTTAAACACACAGATGGTAATGAGGGAACTGGAGACAGGTGGGGATCAATCAATTAACTAAAACAAGAAAAGGAAGGTGACCAAATAAGGAAACAAAAGTTCATTAACGTAACACACTCGCTCTCTTTCTTAGGAAGAGCAGTGGCCTGTCGACGGTAAACAACATCAGCACTTTACACAAACTGCGGCCCATCAGGACTAAGTCATGCTGAAAGTTTCATGAGCTCTCAACTTCTGCTATAATATGAAAACAAAATGAAGATCAAAGCATTGCAGCCATTCAGCTACATTACAACATTATGTGAGTGTGTGACGGTGCCAATAAATTTATTTCTGCAGTATCTACACTTATTTTCTGCAGCCATTTCAGCCCAGCAGAGGAGTTGAGTGCTGCTGACAACACTTTTATTCTGAAGAACTTTATTGCTGAAGGTTTTTAATATTCATTGCGGTTTTATTCAAGTTATGACAGTTAATCAGGACCAGTGGAAAGTCTGCTTTTACTGCTTCTCTGTTTATAATGCATCTGTGCAATATGAGATTGTTCAAGAAATATTCAGTTGTTAAATAGAAATTGTTTCATTGTTAAAGAAAAATGGCCAACATATCTGTACTAGCTATGATCGTGAATAATAATTGTGACGGAGATTATTAAATATATTCTAAATGTATATTGTGTAGATATTTCATGCATACAGTACATAAATCCTTGTATAAAGCAGATGACAGAATTTTGACAACCAAAACACCAAATTGACAATTTGTCTGGAGTTTGATTGACAGGTGATCTGACCAGTCATAATGCTAATTCAAAAAAAAATTTCCAGCGAACAAACCAGACACATACACATACATTTTGTGGATTTAAACTTGAAAAATGGTGAGTATTTACATAGATTTGCAGTTGAAACAAGATCCCTTCTGATGTTCATGTATTTTATTATGTGCTATTATTAGTACAGACTAGTAAAGAGGAAGAGAAGATCGATTCAAGTGCTGCTTGAACTGAGGCACTACAGCGATCTGCCATGACGCATTAAACAGCCAGAAATTATTTATAATTTTTTTTCAATTTCTTAAAAAATAACCAAATACCTAACGTAACCTGCATTTGTCTTGTCGGCGCATCACCAGTTTCTTCTTCACTACACGATGTATGTTTTTTACTGCATGAGAACATTATATGTAGTGTGAGAGAGGCATGGCTTGTCGGACATAGCAACAATAACTAAGGGGGACGGCTTTTTGCGAAGGGTCAATTGCACAATGAATTGGTAATGTAATTTAGGGACTTCTTTAAAGAATATGAGGAGTGATAGAAGCATGTATCTTAGATATAATGGCTCACATTTAAATTTAACCCCTGTACATTTTTCCTGAATAAACTGTAGAATGCTAACAGGATGAATAAATCATAAATATTTTTTATATATTTTCTTAATCTTTTGTTGCTTGCCTGAATGGCAAAGAGTATAAGCATGCATAAAACAAATAAAGTAAATAAATAAATAAGATTTTAAAAAAATTATATATATATATTGTGATTTTTATTTTCTTTGGGAGAAAAAAAATAACTGTTGTCATGTCTACTCAGAAAATAATAAATACTGTAAAATAAAGAGTTCTGGCATGAAACTCTTGATGGTGCAGTCCAATAGGTCTAACTCAATCTGACATCATTATCACGTGGCACAGCCCTTATATCAGTAACCAATGAGCTCACTGATCAATATTCAAATACCTGGCTTCTTTTTGATGTAGCAGTCTGTTGCGCACTCCAGAAACCCTCCACCTTCCCAGCTCCACCTGTATAGATCTGCTATGAGGTGATTCATGTATGCTATAGGGGTTATTCATATGTATTATATGTGCAGCAGCAGTATTTCTGCTGTATTGCAGATGTATTGGCAGTGGCAAGTCCTGGTACTTTCTCTGCCGCAGCAGCAGCATAGCAGATCTATTCCACCAAGACCAAATCATTAACATTGTCATGTAAATTACCATACCAATCCCTCTGAGAGCTGTCTTGACAGAAATAATAGTTTTATTGTTGAACTGTTATTACTGCTTGATTGTGGCACCGTAGACACCCAGCAGGCCAACAGTGTGAAAAATGTTTTTTGCCTTGTTGAGGGGGAATCCAAAATCCAAGGACAAGGACCAGGGGAAAATGTCACAGCCTTAATTTGGAAGCGCTGAGGCTGCACCCAAGTGGCTCTCCTCCGAGCAGTGGGAGCTGATTAAAAAGCGTGAAAATAGCTTCCAGAAGAGCTCTTGAGTAGAGTAGCCTCAAGTACTCAGAGGTCATGTTCACCTAGCACATTCACCCACTCTTTCCTCTGTTTCCTATTGTGCACTGATAAGCCAGAGCTTCCAGGCTATATGACCACTTCAGTATATAAACCTCTCACCCAAGGGATTGTACCCATTATATGTGTCATACGGCTTGAGTTTGTCCTACCATGTTTTACATTATCAGATATCTGTGAAGGTTTTTAACGGTGCAAATGATTCCTATTTCTGATGCAAACAGAATACAAAATAGTCAAAGCTGAAGTGCATAACTTCTGCTTCACTGCTGTGATCAAACAGAATTGCAAAAATGATGCTCAGACAAACAGTGCCGTGTTTTAATAGAATCGCTGTTTTAAAACCCACATGCGCTGTCTTGCCGCCTGCTTCCTGAAAAGGCAACATTAAATAGAATCTCATATTTGATTGATTTAGAAAGTCAGCAAGTGTGCAGCACTATTCCAGTACTTAAACTTTTCAGCAGAATCAACATATTCTTGAATTACTTATAGATATCTCTGTATGCTGATAGGATGACGGGTTTTAATGTAGGAAAAAATGGCATTCACATTGTAACGACGCAGAAGAATTTATTTAGGCAATACCGTTATAGAAACGAAACCGAAAAGTAACAAAATGTACTGCCGGCAGTTATAGCTGCACTGCTAAACATGCTGACCAAACGAAACAGCAGCAACTTCATCTTGGTGAATTTTAGATGTCACTTTTTCACAAAAGAAGATAAACTTTTTAACTAGTGTTTTGAAATTATTTTCAGAGTGCTAGTCCTTCCTAGATAGCTTGACTGAATTTGTGCTTGAAGAGACCTTATTGAAACCTCTCAGATTTATAAACACAACTAAAAATCTGTCTAAATTTATGAAACCATTAGTTTCTATCCTGGCTTCTAAATGGTTAATACACTTTAGTGTTTTAGCTATAGTAAAACTATGATATACAGTAATAAAAGCTTTGAATGAGTCAGGGTGTGCCTAACAAACCCATTTAGCGTTTTGTAATTGTGATGTTTATTTACCACAAAGTAAAAAGTATGTCTAAAAAGTGAAAAAATAAATAAATAAAGATTCTAGGATTAGTAATTTCCTGCTTCACATTTAAGTGTCAAAAATGAATAAAATCTAAAAGATTTCATCCCTTCAAAAGGCATTTAAAATGATAAGAATACTCATCCATATCTCATTATAAACCCATGCTGTTGTTGTTTCAGTACAATAGAAAATAATTGTAGATTTGAAAAGAATTGTAGTAATTGTATCATTGGAAAATGTCTGTCTGTTCACTTAAAAAAATTTAATAAAATACTTTATGTAACATTTACACACCCTCATGACATTCCAAACCCAAAAGTCTTCAAAAGACAGTTATTTGTATTACTTATCATTGTTATTTATTTATTTTTTTTTAAGATATTTTGGTAACACTTTCTCACTATTAACTAGTTTCTTATCAGCATGCCTATTATTATCATATTGGCTGTTTATTAGTACTTATAAAGCACATATTTTGCATGGCCATATTCTACATCACTGATCCTACCCAAAACTTAAACCTAACAACTAATTCATAAACTATTAATAGTGAGGCAAAATGGCTTGTTAATAGTGTGAATTGGACCTTAAAATAAAGTGTGACCAACAAATCTATATGAATCAAGCAGTTTAACCCAAATCTTGTGAAGAGATATGGTCACATTATGCTTAAGCATTGCACATTTCACGAAGCCTTCATGATCATTTTGGATCAGTTTGTTTACACTATTAAAAATAAAAGTTCTTTATTGGCATCAATAGTTCCACAAAGACCCTTTACCATCCACGAAAAAAAAACAAAAAAAGTTTCATTCCACAAAAGGAACTTTACAGTGGAAAAAGTTATTATTATTATTTAAATGTCCTACACACTAAGAAAAAAAAAAGGTTCTTTGGTTTACTGAAAGGTACTTTGGGGAATCAAAACCATGGCATTGATGTGAAAACCCCTCTTTTGGAACCTTTTTTTTTTAAAGAGTGTATCTGGATTTTCATGAGAGTGATGGAAACTTCACAGGTTTCATTTAAAATATCTTAATTTGTGGTTTGCTGATCAACCAAGTCATAATAAGAATTAGCATTTTTCTTTTAACTATCCCTTCAGTGGTTGTTGAAGAGACAGGCTGTATTAAAGTTCTTCCTACATTCTTTTTTTGTGTGTGTTCCCCAGTAGAGAATAGACACATGGGTTTAGAACAACCTGACGGTGAGTAAATAACAACAATTTTTATTTTGGTGTGAGCTTTTGGTTTGACAAAATCACTGAAAATAGCATGACGTGTTGCTGCGCGGCTCTACCGCAGGGATGTTTCCTGAAAGCGCAGGCCCTGCCGCATCCTCACGGCTGACTTTGAGCTTCTGTTGGGGGGTTGTGTTGGGGCTCTGAAGCCTTTGAAGCAAGCCTCACTGTGACACTGCCACCCTCACACTCCTGCCGACACGTGGCGAGGTGGATCCCTCCGCTGTGAATTCATGAATAAATAACACGACTGGAGGCTCTGACAAATGAGGGCTGATCAGACAAGCTCCTTGGCAGCTCAGCAATAGGGTGAATGGAAAGAAGAGGTTTGAGAGAGAAATACGGAGAGACATCAGAAGACCAGAACACAAGACTTTTGAATAGGACAGTGGGTGAAGATAATCCCAGTGGCGTGTCCACCTTTTGAATTGAGAAAATGTACATGCTATAAATATTACCAGTGGTCTTTGGGAAAGTTACTGCAATTTAATGCATTAAAATATTGCGTTACTCCATAAAAAGTAACTGATTGCAATACTTAAGTTTAGTCAAGTAATGCATTATGTTTGCTTAGCATTACTTTTTAAGTGCTTAAATGTTCCCTCACAAAACAGATTGTAGAAAGTATCATGGGAAATCTTTGAGAAGATTCTTGTGGTGTGTCTATTACTGGAAATGGGGGACACTGGTTCTGGTGTTTCACAGTATGCTACATGGATGTTGTTCTCCTCATGTTTTCATAAGAGGGAGTGGGAGCTAATGACCCATTAGCTGTTAGATGTATGAGACGATGTAAACATCATCCATCAGGACTTCACCGGCTGTCGTGTTAGTCGTTCTCTCATCAATGGCCCGTCAGAGAAGGGCAGCACATGATGGAAATGAATAATGCCATGAGTAACAAGCTGCTTCTTCCATTAAGTGCATCATATACATTTTTGTACAGAAGCACATTAAACAGCCAACTTAATTTCACTCAAGCAGAAATGCAAAGTGGATTTACCATAAAAAAAATGTAGATGTCAATGTTTTAGATCCGATTTCAAGTGACAACAGGCCTCAATGTAAAATGTTGCATCTTTAGTCAGTGTTTCTCAGCCATGATCCTAGAGGCACATGAAGACCGGTTCTCCTTGCATTCTTATGCCTCATCATCCACTGTCTTTCAATTCCACTACTCAAGAATGCAAGTACAAAGAATGTGTACAATTTCCTGGAGGTTCTTCTTGATACTGATGATTCATCAGATGGGTACTTGAAGTCCCAGAAGTCATTGCAGCACTATGATCACAGAAGCCAGGCTCGCGATTTTTTCTTCTTCTTCTTCTTCTTCTTCTTCTTCTTCTAGCTTGTAAATAAAAATAAAATACCTTGATTAAGTACTATACAATATACCCACAGTGTGTGTAATATAATATATATATATATATATATATATATATATAATATAAAGAATATAAAGAATATAATGAATAATAATATAATGAATAAGAATATATTCTAAATGCCAAAATGAATATATTGCCAAAATGAATATGCCAAAATGTTGCTGTAAATATAATACTTTTTTTACAACTCTTTACAACTTAATTTTACCATCAACAAAACCTAAATAATGCATAATATAAAAGTATGAAAATAATATGAAAATCATTTTTATTTCAGATCAAATTGAAAAATGTTTGCTTGTCATTCAGTTTACTTTATAAAGACAGCTTTGAAAGGCCTTAATGGTTAATTTGATTGTTTTGTTAAAATGTCATCATATTTTCCGTTGTTTATGTATAAATAAATAATAAAAAAAATACTATAAATTAAAAATTTGTTCAATTTAAATGTATGTTTTGTATTTTTTATAATAAACATTATAATAAAATGCACAACAGTGTGTTATCCACATCAAAACTTCATTGGAACTTTTTAGTCTCGGTTATTTTCCACATTATTGCGTTTATGCAGTTCCTGAAAATATTAATATATACTAACAGGACATACAGTAGTAATTGAATCTTTGTCTGCCAAGCATTCTGCTGCTGTTTTTGGTTATCCTTTGATGTCCAAATGTGTGTAAAATGTAAAACCTGAAGCAAAACCATTAGAGAACCACAGAGCTCCAGCATGCTCACGCATTTGTGATGCTAACAATGGAGGACAGGAGGCAGATGCAAGTAAAGGTAGTTTATTGACAGAAGTATGATGGATGAATGCTGGTGAGTGACGCAGGAACCACGATGGCAGCACAGACAGGTGGGTAGGTGGTTGGAGTGCGTTGGTAGCGATGGCGGTGATGGTAGATCGGTGATCGGCGGTGATAATCCGTGAATGACTGTGAATATCCGATGAAGACTGAAGCAGGACACAGAGCAAAGACAGGAACACAGGAGCACGAACAGACATCTACACGAGGACCTCAAACAACGATCTGACAAACAGGAGACGAAAGACAGGGTGTTAAATAGGCGGTGGAATGAGATGCACCTGCCGCTGATCAGGCGATCAGTGGCAACACCCACAAGAACCAATCAACATGACATAACATGACTACAGCTGGAGACGGTGCATTCGCGAACCGTGACAGTACCCCTCCTCCTAAGGACGCCTCCTGGCGTCCCCAGAATCTCTTACCTGTCGATTGTAATAATCGATAAGGGAGTGATCCAGGATGTCCCTAGCAGGTACCCAACTTCTCTCCTCCGGACCGTAACCCTCCCAGTCCACCAAGTACTGAAATCCGCGTCCCCTCCTTCTAGAGTCCAGAATACGATTTACCAAATAGGTGGTCTCCCCATCTACGAGACGCGGCGGGGGAGGGACCGGGGTAGGCGGATTAATGGGAGAATGAAATACGGGCTTGATTTTGGACACATGAAAAGCGGGATGAATTCTCCTGTACGTAGGAGGGAGTTTAAGGCAGACTGCCACCGGACTAATGATCTTGGTGACAGTAAACGGGCCAATAAATTTGGGAGCCAACTTATTAGATACGGACCGGAGAGGAATATTTTTGGTTGAAAGCCACACCTTTTGACCCACGACGTATACGGGAGGCCTAGACCGGTGGCGATCGGCCTTGGCCTTGGTGCGCGCCCCCACTTGGAGTAGAGTCTCACGGGCTCTGGTCCAAGTGCGGTGGCACCTCTGGACGAAGGCGTGAGCGGAGGGGACCGCAACTTCGGATTCCATACTAGGAAAAATAGGTGGCTGGTACCCTACACTACACTCAAAAGGAGATAGGCCCGTAGCTGATACTGGTAAGGTATTGTGGGCATACTCCACCATAGACAATTGTTGGCTCCAGGAGGAAGGATTCTTGGAGACCAAACATCGCAACACCCTTTCCAAATCTTGGTTGGCTCTCTCGGTTTGACCATTGCTCTGGGGGTGAAACCCTGAGGACAGACTTACAGTCGCTCCCAGTAGTCTACAGAATTCTTGCCAAAATTTAGCCACAAATTGGGGTCCCCTGTCGGAAACCACATCTATCGGGAGGCCATGTAAACGAAAGATGTGGTCTACGACAGTCAACGCTGTCTCCTTGGCTGAAGGTAATTTGGGCAAGGGAATAAAGTGGGCTGCCTTCGAGAACCGGTCCACCACGGTTAAAACTACCGTGTTGCCCTGGGAGGGCGGGAGGGCGGTAATAAAATCTAGAGCGATGTGGGACCAGGGTCTCGAAGGAACCGGCAGCGGTTGGAGTAACCCATCAGGGGGCCGATTGGAAGTCTTACCAGTGGCACAAACCGAGCAAGCCAAAACAAAACTGTGAATGTCGCGAGCCATAAGTGGCCACCAGAATCGTTGCTTGACTAAAAATCTAGTACGGTTAACCCCTGGATGGCAAGCTACATTCGAGCAATGTCCCCACTGGATAACGTTGGACCTTAATCCCTCCGGCACAAATAAACGGTTCGGTGGACACCCGGGCGGAGGCGTTACCCCTTCTAAGGCCGTTCTGACCTTCGATTCGATCTCCCATGTGAGAGTGGAGACCACTAATGTCTCAGGAAAAATACACTCGGGAGTGGACGGGCGTTCGGAATGGTCAAAAATACGCGACAAGGAATCGGGTTTGATATTCTTGGAACCCGGGCGGTACGAGATAGTAAAGTCAAAACGTCCGAAAAAAAGTGCCCACCGAGCCTGCCTGGAGTTCAACCTCTTGGCGGTGCTAATGTACTCTAAATTCTTGTGGTCAGTCCATACTATAAAGGGAACCCCCGATCCCTCTAACCAGTGACGCCATTCCTCCAATGCCATCTTGACTGCCAACAATTCTCGGTTACCAATATCGTAATTTCGTTCTGCCGGAGATAAACGATATGAGAAATACGCGCAAGGGTGGACCTTGTCGTCTAAGGGAGAACGTTGCGATAACACCGCTCCTACCCCCACCTCTGATGCGTCGACCTCCACCACGAACTGACGTGTAGGGTCAGGGGTAATCAGAATAGGGGCTGAAATGAAACGGCTCTTCAGTTTAGCGAACACAGCCTGAGCTGTGTCCGACCACCTGAACGCAGTTCTGGCGGAGGTCAAGGCGGTCAGAGGTGCGGCTAGTTGGCTGAAGTTGCGAATAAAACGCCGGTAGAAGTTAGCGAACCCCAGAAACCTCTGTAGGGCCTTACGGGAATCTGGGCTTGGCCATTCTACCACAGCCTTAACCTTCTCGGGATCCATGCGTATTCCCTCAGTCGACACGATATACCCCAAAAATGGAATTGACTGTGCATGAAATTCGCATTTCTCCGCCTTGACAAAAAGCCCATTCTCTAGCAACCTCTGAAGCACTCGTTGGATGTGCTGCACATGTTCCTGGAGAGAAGAGGAAAAAATCAATATGTCGTCCAGGTAGACATAAATGAACTGATCGATCATATCTCGCAGCACGTCGTTGACGAGTGCCTGGAAGACCTCTGGGGAGTTGGAGAGCCCAAAGGGCATAACCAAGTATTCAAAGTGCCCTCTGGGGGTGTTAAAAGCGGTCTTCCATTCATCCCCCTCCCTGATCCGAACCAAATGATACGCATTGCGTAAGTCCAGTTTTGTGAAAATTGACGCTCCCTGCAACCTCTCGAAGGCCGAAGACATCAACGGCAAAGGATAAGTATTCTTTACCGTGATGTTGTTCAGTCCCCGGTAATCAATACAAGGTCGCAGAGATCCGTCCTTCTTTCCCACAAAAAAGAACCCCGCCCCCGCAGGAGAAGAGGAAGGGCGGATGAATTTGGAAGCTAGAGAATCAGAAATATATTTCTCCATAGCCTCCCTCTCTGGAACAGAAAGTGAATAGAGTTTGCCCTTAGGCGGAGACTTACCTGATAGTAAATCTATGGCACAGTCGTAAGGACGATGCGGAGGAAGAGAAGCAGCCCGAGACTTACTGAACACTTCCTTCAGATGGAGGTACTCAGCGGGCACGTTAGACAAATCCACCGCCTCCTCCTGCAACACAGACACAGACAAAGACGGACAGGCAGACACTAGACAAGACTCATGACACCTTTTACACCAAGACAAAACGGAGTTAGAGAGCCAGTCAATGCTAGGGTTGTGGAGGAGGAGCCAAGGGTGTCCGAGGACAATGGGTGCCAGGGGAGAGTCAAGGATGTGAAAAGAGATGGTTTCGGAGTGATTGCCAGAGGTGATGAGTGTAATGTCTTCAGTGATGTATGATATGGTGGGAAGTTGCTGACCAGTGAGGGCGTGAACCGTGATGTGGTGCGGAAGAGGTCTGAGGGGGATGTGGAGCTTGTGGGCTAATGTGCTGTCTATGAAGTTACCTTCTGCCCCGGAATCCAGTAGTGCCTGACAGTGATGTGTCTGTGCTGACCACCGCAGCCATACCGGGAGGAGCGTAGAAGATGATGGTGATGATGATGATGATGATGAGGTCTTCTCGGCGGAGATCCCACCCGATAGTAGCCTCATACGTACTACCGGGCCTGGCCTTTTACCGGACAGGCGTGGGCTTGATGTCCGGCTCCCCCGCAGTAAAGGCAAAGGCCCAGGGACCTCCGCCTCTCCTTCTCCTCCCGGGAAAGCCGAGCTCGCCCTACCTGCATGGGCTCGTGATCGTAGACGGGGCTGGCCACGTCCCCGCCGCTGAACCGCACGTCTGCCGGTCCCCTGGATGGGGTGTTGAGTAGCCCCCTCCTCTCCATCCGTGCCAGACGTGCGTCGACCCGAAGGGCCAGCTCAATGAGTCCATTGAACGACGGGGGAAGGTCCAGGGCGTAGATCTCCCTCTGGACGCGGTCAGCCAGCCCATGCAGGAACATGTCCCACTGCGCCTCCTCGTTCCAATGGCACTCCGCCGCCAGGGTCCGGAACTCGATGGAGTAGTCCGAGACGGATCTCTCGTGCTGGGCGCAACTTCGCCAGCCTCCTGGCCGCCTCCCGTCCTGCGGCGGCCCGATCAAAGACCCGTCTCATCTCGGCGGAGAGGGCCTGGAACGAGGCGCAGCATGGGTCCTGGTTCTCCCACACCGCTGTTCCCCACAATGCCGCCCTCCCAGAGAGCAGGGTCAGGACGAACGCCACCTTGGCCCTCTCAGTGGCGAACGTTCTAGGCTGGAGGGCAAAATGCATATCACAACGGTTAAGGAAAGCTCTACAATAATCGGGTTCACCTGAGTAAGCCTCCGGAATCGGGAGGCGTGGTTCCGGCTGGGAGGGGGCCTCCGATGGTGCTGGTGGAACAGGCGGTGTGAGTGGCGCAGTGGGAGCTCGTAATAGCTGGAACTGTTGGGTGAGCTCGGACACCTGCGTCACTAAAGCCTGAACCGCGCGACCAGTGTCGTTAAGAGTCCGCTCCTGGGAGTCCATCCTCCGAACACTGGCGCTGAGGAAAGCTTCGAGAGAGGAGGGTTGATTACTCGCTGCCTCCATGTTGGTCAGATCGTTCTGTGACGCTAACAATGGAGGACAGGAGGCAGATGCAAGTAAAGGTAGTTTATTGACAGAAGTATGATGGATGAATGCTGGTGAGTGACGCAGGAACCACGATGGCAGCACAGACAGGTGGGTAGGTGGTTGGAGTGAGTTGGTAGCGATGGCGGTGATGGTAGATCGGTGATCGGCGGTGATAATCCGTGAATGACTGTGAATATCCGATGAAGACTGAAGCAGGACACAGAGCAAAGACAGGAACACAGGAGCACGAACAGACATCTACACGAGGACCTCAAACAACGATCTGACAAACAGGAGACGAAAGACAGGGCGTTAAATAGGCGGTGGAATGAGATGCACCTGCCGCTGATCAGGCGATCAGTGGCAACACCCACAAGAACCAATCAACATGACATAACATGACTACAGCTGGAGACGGTGCATTCGCGAACCGTGACAGCATTAGTGAAAAATCCCCGTGTTGCATTCAGCCAGAGTTCTTCCCGCATCCACCCACTGCTTTTTTTTACTTCTGTGTCATTGAACAATCTCTGCGGTTATTCTGTTAGCCCTTGATCTGTTGTTATTGCTGTTTTTACCTCTCGTTGTGTTCCTTCCAGCTTCACCATCCACTATGGCTGCTGCATTATGTATGAGAGAGCGAGAGATAGAAAGAAGCATAAAGCAGCGGAGAGGTTGCTGTGTTGATCATAAGGGTGCTCTTGCCTTTTTGTTTTCTAGCAGACCGCAGCGCTGCACTTAGGGTCAATAACTCAAGCCTCGGGCCTCGCTCTGCAGGAAGGCCAGCACACATTACCTCCCTATTACTCCCCCACTTACAATTACCATTAATGACTTTCTCCCGCTGACAAGCGATCTCTCACTCCTTCCACAGTCTGCTGCACTGTGCTGTGGGGACTGTGGGAAATCCCAGGTTCATCGTGCTGGAAAAAGACCGGACCTACAGTAACAATTCACTTGTTGGTCTCAGGCTACAGTCTCATCTTTCATAGACGAAGAGAATAATGCTGGGGGAAAATGGAAAATTACTTTTCTGTTACTTTATGATAATGTATTAAGCCAGTGGATAGTATGGGTAGCATATTGCATCTATGCACATCCAACTTTTTTGCGTACATAGATTTTAGATTAAAATATATGTGAATGTGTAAAGGAAGGTGCAGTAAAAGGTCTCCATTTATTTTTATTTTTATTTACTAATGCAAATAACCTCATTTGTAAAAGCACAAATCATAAAAAAGCCATGAATAAATAATTATAATGCAAAAATTAATATACAAATATGACATACTAAGTATTGTTTATGACTTTTATTACACAATTTTGACTTCCACTGTCATAATTATGATATCCTTTGTTAAAACTGAATAACTATGTGTCAAAATGTCAACTTTTGTGTTGCATCAGCCATTTTATGTTTTTATTTTAATTTGTATAAATTTGACATATTATATTAAACGTATTTTTGTCATAATGACCTTAATGTCATAATTATGATTTAATAAAAAGCACAAATTTAATTTGGCAGATATGGGCTTCCATACCTCTTTGTTTTCACTGTTTTATTTTAAATGTTCCTACTTTGTTCTGTCAAATATTCTATTGAGTCCCCAAATAACTCTGAGGTTATTAAAGCTGCATGTCTATTAATTATAAACTGTTTAGCAACTTGCTAGTACTTGATTAGACTCAGGATTTTCAGTGAATACCTCATTTGGACCATTTGATGTTTGTATGCTACTCTATGGGTTTCACGGTCTGGTGTGCAAAACAAAGTGCACGATGAAGAAGTATAATCAAAAGAGTTCTTTTAATAATCCTCAGATGAGAATGGGCACAACCAAGCACAAATCATAATGAATAAACATCAATGGCAGACAAAGGAACAAATGGAGAACACAGGCTTTAAATACTGGGAATGCAATCAAGAAGAACAGAAAGAGGTGTGGAGCTAATTAATCAAAAACCATGGAATCTAACTAAGCAGGGTAACAGAGACACAGAAAACTAAACAGATCATACCCTGGTCCCCATTCACTTTCTTCTGGAAAAGAGCAGCAGAAACATTCTTCAAAGGTTTTTAATTTTTTTTGTTTCACAAACGAAAAAGAGGGCTTGGAATGAAATATAGTTGTGATTAAAAAAAATAAAAATAGGATGAACTATCCCTATACTATTTAATTGATATGCAGTTTGTTCTCAAATAAATAAACAACAACAGCAACAACATTGTAATATTTTATGCATGTCATGCTAGTGCCAGAGTAACACAACTCTCACAGAATGGCTTGCTTCTGAATCACAAGGATCAAACGGTTGTTTTCACTCAGCGCTTGTTTTCACATTAAAGCTGAATATGCAGTGTGCACTATTTGAGACAACTTCTCCTCTGTAAGCTCACAGGCTTTATGTAATGAAGATATTCCATGCAGTGTCTTTGAGGAGTTTCATATATTGCTTTTCAGCCTTTTAGGGTAAACGAGGCATACTGTAGTATATGATGTAACCTCTGGAGCTCAACACAGGACAGAGTCTCACCTATTCCAAAGACGCTCCCAAAGGAAAAGTGACATGCAAGCGAAAAAGTGCAAATGGGATTCTCCCGATACCCAGAGATCTCTCTTCACTCAATCACAGGACGTCCTCAGCCTCTCCTGAAACGTTGACAGCAATATTGTGTCATGATAGGAACTGTCTCGTGCGGAAAATTGAAGCTCAAATATTGCTTGATGTATGAGAACCAATGCGGTTTGCTTTTGTGTGTGCAGCATGCAAGACTGAGCCTCTCTTTACCATGTCTGATGAGCTCTATGTATGTGTGTTGATGTTAATTAATATTTAAATTAAATTAAATCTGTGCTTCATATAAATGAGTCTCTTCAGATGACTTGGATTAAACTGCTCTGTTTTTAATGGATTACTATATAAAGTCTTAATGAAGCTTGAAGTTTTTGGTTGGTTGGACTTTCAATGGACATAAAAGACAAAAGAATAAACAAAGACAAAAAAAGTGGGTGAGTTACGAATATAACTATGTAACAGGCAAATAAGAAAGCTCTGCTAAGACTTTTTTTTGCAAGTGCAATGAGCTACCAAGCAAGTTTACTATCTGTGAAGTTCCATATATTTTGGAATAAGACATTTTTACATCACAAATATCATGCATATGGCAAAACTGTTTTGAGGTCAAAATATAGTATTTTGTAAGGAAATCAATAATCTTCACATGTAATCATGATCGGCATGAAAATAAATAATATTTGTTGGCGTTTTGTTGGTGTTGGTGTTGGTGTTTTACTGCCTCTCGTGTCCATTTAAGCTGGGAAGTGAAGTGAATCATATGTTTATTAATGTATGTAGATATACGTTTTTCTAATGAGACTATGTTGCACATAAATGTACAGTCACTTTCAGTTTAATAAACAATAACAAAAACAAGAAAACTAAAGACTTGGTTGCCAATTTCGCTGTGTGTTCCTTATGTAAAGCCTGTAAGATCAAAGTGTGCAGAGCACAGTGTTCACTGCAGTTTGATGGATACAAATAAGAGCCTTCCATACCTTGGATAAGATGCAAGCGGAGGTCCCAAGGGCTCTGCATGTTCAGGGGTTAAAACATTAAATGATAGATGCTTCTCGGCCCTATATGCTCTCCACATCCACTCATGCCAACTCAATCCTTTTACTTCTGTCTCTACATTTCACTTTTCCTCCACTCCCTGCAGACCTAATGTACCCTTACACAAACTCGGTTGAGGACACACTCCACTGGCCATACACACAGATGGACTGCCCCTACAAAGCGCACGAAACCTCCTGCATATAGAAGCCTTCCCTTCTATAGCGGCACACTGTTCTAGAGTTGTATCCAGAAGATTCTTGGTGGTTACTCCCTCTGAAATGAATCTTTTTCTAGCATGCTTCGACATGCTCTTTAACTTCTGTTAAAGAGCGACTGGTGTAATGCAACAGTTAATGTTCGGAAGGTTTCTGGTTTGATTCCTAAAGCAATGCCCCACTGTGACCTTGAGAAAAATGCTTGACCCTTAGGTTACTTCAAGGGAATTGCCCTGTAATAAGTTATTGGTGACTTTGTCGGAATGTTGTGAAAAAACAATTGCACCAGCCCTGGCCATAATTTTTCATATTTCTTTTATTTTATTTGCTGCAATTTTATTCATAGTAAAACATAGTCTCGGCCAGGCACGTGCACACATAGACATGAAAGGGGGCTTGAGCACCTGCCCTTTTTATTCCTGGAGAGAAAGTGCCCTTTTTTCTGGGATGCTTTTTTTTTGTTTTTGAAAAATAATATATATTTCTGTTTGCACACAGCTTCCCTGTCAAACAAATATATTTATTGAAATATAGTATTTAAATATCAGGTCAGGAGTTCTGAAGCGCTCCCTCTCCCTCTCCCCCGTTAGAATTAGAAATCCTGTGAGTCCATAGCAACGCTCTGTTTTTCATGGCAACGGTCTGTTATACTCCGCACAGCGGTCTGTTGGTTATAACTGACCGCATTCTACATTGAAATTCAACCAAGCCATGTAATAAAATAAGTTAATAAAATAAGCATATATCACCACCAGGCTTTAGTTATTTTGTTTATCCTATTTACCTGCATTTCCCTGTCAATTAGATGCAAATGTGCGCATTTTAACTAGTTGACGCCTAATTTGCATACAGAACGTCCCCAGTTATTGACTTCCATCAAGAGTCTTTCCCCCTGAAATTTAGAAATCTAAATTGGTGAATTTAGAAGAAATCTACAGATGCAAACAGATGGAGGATACACTCTAAAAAATGTAGTAAATCTGAGTAACTGCATGTAGTACATTAATAAATAAAACTGAGTAGAAATAAGTTAACATTAAACTTTAAAAATAACAATATTTATAAATTAACTATTTAAGTAATTTAACTTTTTTTATTTCCTCGAAACCTTTATAAAATAGTATTCCATACCACCACAAATACATACATGACATTGGCTTTTATTAAATTTTTACTCAATTATTTTGGTAAGTTTAATTTTAGAGTGTTATGTATTCTGATAACACCAAAATAATTATAACGATGTAGTGCCTTGTGCAAAAATAAACAAATTATTAGTAAAACACGCCCCTCTGTTTGATGCAGTTTTTTAGGTTATTCTAAATATGAAGAGTTCAGATGAAAAATCTGAAATTTCCTTCAATAATGATCATTTTTATCAAGCTTGTATGTTTATGTTCACTTATTTCACATTACTGGCAATGAAAATTACCTATTAATTGTCATTTAAGTTAAATTACTGAACTTAAATACGAACTTTGAAAAAAAAAAGCTCATAAGAAAATTTCAGATGGACTTAGAGGCTTTTGCATCTGAACTCTTCATATATACTTGAAACTAGTAGCATAGAAAATGTTTTCTAAACATGCACATTGTGGAATGGTTTCCTTTGCTGCTCTATAAACCTAGTGAATACTAAGGAGACCATGGTTTCTGTGAACTGATTATTTTGTAGACATCTTTTGAAAATGAAACAATTGCGTGAGTTTGAGGAAGCTGGAATTAATTAACTTTTTTAATTATTTTTTTTTAAAGGAAGTCAGAGTTGCGTTAATATATATATATATATATATATGTATGAATATATTAATACAGAATCTCTCTATTAGTTTTATTGGATCTTAGTGCTGCGTTTGACACAATTGACCACAACATTCTTTTGCATAGACTTGAATACTTTGTTGGCATCAGTGGAAGTGCATTAGCATGGTTTAAATCGTACTTATATGACCGCCATCAGTTCGTAGCAGTGAATGAAGATGTATCCTATCGATCACAAGTGCAGTATGGAGTACCTCAAGGATCAGTACTATTGCCACTACTCTTAACGCTTTATATGTTACCCTTGGGAGATATCATCAGGAAACATGGTGTTAGCTATTACTGTTATGCTGATGATACTCAGCTCTATATTTCTTCGCAGCCCGGTGAAACACACCAATTTGAAAAACTAATGGATTGCATAGTCGATATAAAAAACTGGATGACGAGTAATTTCTTACTGCTAAATTCTGAAAAAAACAGAGGTGTTAATTATAGGACCTAAAAACTCTGCTTGTAATAACCTAGAACACTGTCTAAGACTTGATGGTTGCTCTGTCAATTCTTCGTTATCAGTTAGGAACCTAGGTGTGCTACTTGATCGCAATCTTTCCTTAGAAAGCCACGTTTTCTAGCATTTGTAAAACTGCATTTTTCCATCTCAAAAATATATCTAAATTACGGCCTATGCTCTCAATGTCAAATGCAGAAATGTTAATCCATGCATTTATGACCTCAAGGTTAGATTATTGTAATGCTTTATTGGGTGGTTGTTCTGCACGCTTAGTAAACAAACTACAGCTAGTCCAAAATGCAGCAGCAAGAGTTCTTACTAGAACCAGGAAGTATGACCATATTAGCCCGGTCCTGTCAACATTGCACTGGCTCCCTATCAAGCATCGCATAGATTTTAAAATATTGCTTATTACTTATAAAGCCCTGAATGGTTTAGCACCTCAGTATTTGAATGAGCTCCTTTTACATTATAATCCTCTACGTCCGCTACGTTCTCAAAACTCAGGCAATTTGATAATACCTAGAATATCAAAATCAACTGCAGGCGGCAGATCCTTTTCCTATTTGGCGTCTAAACTCTGGAATAACCTACCTAACATTGTTCGGGAGGCAGACACACTCTTGCAGTTTAAATCTAGATTAAAGACCCATCTCTTTAACCTGGCATACACATAACATACTAATATGCTTTTATTATCCAAATCCGTTAAAGGATTTTTAGGCTGCATTAATTAGGTAAACCGGAACCGGAAACACTTCCCATAACAACCTATGTACTTGCTACATCATTAGAAGAATGGCATCTACGCTAATATTTGTCTGTTTCTCTCTAGTTCCGAGGTCACAGTGGCCACCAGATCCAGTCTGTGTCCAGATCAGAGGGTCACTGCAGTCACCCGGATCCAGTACGTATCCAGACCAGATGGTGGATCAGCACCTAGAAAGGACCTCTACATCCCTGAAAGACAGTGGAGACCAGGACAACTAGAGCCCCAGATACAGATCCCCTGTAAAGACCTTGTCTCAGAGGAGCACCAGGACAAGACCACAGGAAACAGATGATTCTTCTGCACAATCTGACTTTGCTGCAGCCTGGAATTGAACTACTGGTTTCGTCTGGTCAGAGGAGAACTGGCCCCCGATGGAGTTTCGGTTCCTTGCCGCTGTCGCCTCTGGCTTGCTTAGTTGGGGACACTTCATCTACAGCGATATCGTTGACTTGATTGCAAATAAATGCACAGACACTATTTAACTGAACAGAGATGACATAACTGAATCCAATGATGAACTGCCTTTAACTATCATTTTTGCATTATTGACACTGTTTTCCTAATGAATGTTGTTCAGTTGCTTTGACGCAATGTATTTTGTTTAAAGCGCTATATAAATAAAGGTGACATTGACATTGACATATATATATATACTTTTTTGTTTAAAAAAAAAAAAAAAAAAAAAAAAACACCTAATTATGAGAAGTGCCCTTTATTTCACTTGAGCCCCTGCCCCTCAAAATGTCAAACTTTACAGTTTATTGATCAAGGACTGCCCAATCTGACTCTTAAAATGCCTTTGTTGTTGTAACCTTATGTAATCGTGTTGATTCATTATCAAAAACAATATAATTATATAAATAAATATTATATAAATAATATGTAGAAATTAAAACCAGTAACCACATCTCACAGAAATATCTTAGATAAGAACAGTTCAATGATGACAACTCTAAACATGTTAATAGATATGACAATGTTAAGATATTGGTATTCTAGATCTGCTATGCACGCTGCATACTGAAATATGATTTGCTACCAAAAATAGATACATGGACACAATGTTGTGAGCATGTAATATCTGCTGCTACTGCATAATTATGTATATATAAATCGCATAGCAGATTTAAACAGGTGGTGCTGGGGGAGGTGGAGGGTTTCAGAGCAACTCTGATAGAGTGCTGCAGGACCAGCTTACAGCGGATGTTGAACAAGCAACCTCATTGGCTGCAAAATTAGCAGAGGTCAGTCATGCGCCATCTACAGTTCCATGACTGAACTAGATTTAAATTTATTTACTTGCTACTATATGCCACTTTTATACATTGTTTATATACAGTATCTTTAAATATTTTAATCCAATATGTGAAAAAACTTTCTCAAATCCTGCACACATTAACAGATGTTGTTCAAAATCCGGTTTCCAGGCAGATTGATGTAACCAGATAATTTGCATCAAAGTCAGCTAATTTCATTTGATAAAGTTGATTTTTAAACTGGTATTGTCCAATTTGTATGTTTACTAGAAACACCAAGATTTTCAACACTTCTGGAGGAAATATGACAGAAAAAGAAAGAACTAAACACAAAACACACCAGAAAATCTGTAGGTTTTCAGTTATCAGTCCTGAATGCTGGCACTTCTCATATACTCCTCATAAAGAAAGGGAAAAGATGTAGACATGAAAGACAGAGGAAGTCTTTGAAATCACACCTGAGACTTGAAAGAAACAGAGGTTGGGGTGGAAAGCTCTTGTCTCACATGCTACTCCTTCCATCCCAATGCTTTTGACACAATTAACATTTATCATATAATATACTGTAATTCACCTTGCACAGGTCTCCAAGACATTAGTCCAGAAGTAACTTTAAAAATACAGAAAGCATAAGCCATCTTCTGCCTACATCAGCCCATTAAAGGTTGAAGGTGGATCTCATGGATGCAAAGACTTCTTTTATCCAGTCTCTATTCCAGATCTCTGGAGGATGTATTGCCATGGTAACACAAAGAACCTCTAACCCCAAAAGCACAGAGAGCTTAAGGGCTTGAGGAGCTCTGCTGAGGCCAGAGAAAGGTCCTCCAGTATCCAAACACACTGGGGTGAATTTGCTAAAAAGTTACACTACTTCAGAGCATGGATGCAGAAATACCAGAGTACAGCAGAGTATAAAAAATTAAGGGTATTATTACTTATAGTGTTAAAATCAAGTAATTCTTTCAATGCAAATCAAGCATTTTAATGTGCTAGATTCATGATCTTCATTACTATTTGCTTCACTTTCATTCTCGACTCATCTCCTGTGGCCTCATTTTATTTTGCCTGCAGTTTTGTGAATAAAGTGAATTCGGACTCAAAACTCTAAGATCCATATACTTCAGTGGCTCTTCATGTAGGACATTCTGACATTAAAGTAGGTAGAACATAAAAATCTTGTGTCTTACAATATCATGTCATTACAACAACCCCCTGTAAAGAAATAAAAGTTCAATATGGAAAGAGGCCTGAATGAAGTTCAGATCAGTTCAGCTGCTAGTTTGACATTCAAACCACATATGATGCTGTTCACCTTCTAAACTCACAATCTGTTAGATCAGGCTCCTCAGAAGCCCTATGATGCTCTACGTGACATCTTTTCGGGCATGAAAGAATCATTAAAATGGTTCACATCGTGGAACACAGGATTCAGGTTTGAGTTTGATGTCTTGTCAGGATGCTTTAATGCTCACCTCGCAAAGCTCGCTCAGCGGTCAAAACTGACCTTTTACTGAGGCTAAACTGTGAAACAGCTTCAGAAATCAGCATGATCATGATCTCACAACCATGAGCTCATTAACATACATTATAATTCAAATGGGAAGTAATATTTCCTTTATCTTTACTTTAAACAATATGTCAAGCAGGTAAGCCAATTTTATCCAAGGTCATTTAAATTTAAAAGTCTTAAAAATAAAATGTACTATTTAATTAAATCAAAAACTTAATCAAAGTTATTTGATTGGCTTAATTCCACGTTGTCTTCACTCACTAATTTCATGACCAAATAAAAAAAAACAGTAGCAATATATTTTTCTGATTTTCCAGTAGTGTCAGATGAATGGGGGAAAACTATTTCCTCCAGGACTTAAAAACCACCACAGTCCAATAAAATATGCTACAGAGGACTGATATGAGGCTCATAATGAAGGCCCTCAGCTGATATTAAAAACCTGTGTGAGTCTGGATTGGCTTGTTCAGCAATAAATGATTTTGTCCCAGCAAGGGTTGAATTGAAAAAATGCAGTGCGATTGACTTTAACTGAAATAGTCTCAGAGGGCTGGGTGTACTTTAAGTCTATTGTGTCACAAATGTAAGTATACTTTTTGATATAGCCTAGTTTTCTCAGTCTGTTTAGGACTAAATTACAACTGTTTGTGGTTAATCAAGAAACTGTTCACAACATTTTATTAAATGAGTGAGGTTATGCTGAAAGTGATGCAGGTGGCAATGATATTGTGTTGTCAGCAGGCTAGTGGTGTTCATGCATTTGCATTTCCCCCTCAGAAATATCCTGTTTCAGCTTTTATCTCTCCGTCAGGAAGATCAGTGTCAGTGCCTGCGATGCGGTTGGAGGAGCCTGCCAAAAACAAGCAAAAAAACCCGGGGCAAAACATTGCAGTATCACAAATCATCACAGCTTTGGCTACATGCTAGTCGCTGCCCAGAACACTCAGTTACTAGATTAAAAATTCAGTGAAAATGCCTCAGCCCTTAACACTGGGGCTATATTCATATATCAATGTGACATATCAGAGAGAGAAAGAGAGCTGGCTAGGCATTTTGCCTGTGGAGAGTTTCTTCCGATGCGTGTTCATCAAAGACTTGGCTTGGGCTAGTCACGGGGCTGGTTTGTGTTGGTCTCCTGGGAATATTCACAGTCATGTGCAGTGGGTTACAAACTGGCCAAAAGAAGCTAAACCAGCACTGAAACCAGTAAGAGAGAATGTGAGTGCTTGTGTATTCATACTTTGGTCACGGATGGACCCCCAAAACCAGTAAACAATGTGTCCAAAGATGACACAAAGATGACATATAAAGATTACCATCCTACCATCCCGAACATTTACAACTGAGGCTTCATTTATACTCTCAGAAAAATATTTAGGCCTAAATGTAAGATTTCTGATTGAGAATGGCATATTAAATGTCAGTCTTTTGAAATACACAAATCCATATTTGTCAGTTATACATAAATACACATACATTTTTTGACTTGAAAATTGTTTAATGTCAGCTGAATAATGAAACTATTGTCTTTTCAGAGCTAGTTTACAACTGAAATTGTATTTGTTTCATAACTGAACAACGTGATAGCTGAATATAGCTGCTCTGTATTGGTATAAAGTGCTATATAAATACATTTGACTTGACTTTATATGACTTGACAGTTGAAAAACAATTTGCATTTGATTTTATTTAAATCATAAAATCATGTATTTTGCGTTTGTTGAAAAGTGTGAACATTGCCCAAATACGGCTAGCTGTGAAATAAGTCATTTCCAATTAATGAATTTATGAGACTGAAATCAACTGTATTTATTGATGATAATTATAGAAATCTGGTTATCGTTTTAAACAAATTACACTTTTAGTACTATTACAAAGATCTTGCCTGTTTTATGCCTGTTTAACACTTTTAAATTAGGTTCATTTAGATAACGCTGGTTAATGCATTGGATAGCATTAACTAACAATATGCAAGACATTTGTTACACTATTTATTCGTCTTTGTGACAACAGTTAATAATAAAAATACAAATTGCTAGTTCATATCTGCTCAAATCCATTAAATAATATAGAACAGATACAACGTTCGACTTTAATAATATATTAGTGAATGTTGAAATGAGCAATGATGAAGATTTAGAAATATTTTTTATTGTTAATGTTTACTAATGTAGTTAACTACTGTTGACAAAGGGAAACTTATTGTAAAAGTACAGAGACTTGCTACCTCTAATACATTCACAAACATTAAGAAATACTGCTGCTGCACATATAATACATATATAAAATAACCTTCATATGTAAAATAAATGAAATTACCCCATAGCAAATCTATACAGGTGGAGCTGGGGAAGGTGGAGGGTTTCTGAAGCGTACTGCCACTACTACAGTAAGGACTAGAAGAGGATTTGAATGTTGAGCAGGAGCTCATTGGCTGATGATGTGAAAAGAACAGTTACACCATGTGAATAATGATGTGATTATATCAGATTGAGTTGGGACCTATCGGCCTGCGTCTTCTAGAATTTCATGACAGAGTTTTGTATGTGCCTGATTAAGTGATACCATTCAGCAGTGACACTGACACTGCACAGAAATGACTGTAAAGTTGCCATTACATACACATTCACACATATAATACATAATCTCTCTCTCTGCTGTAGACAGATATACACATTCAAGAAAACATGTGAACCCACTGACACTCTCACAGAGAATAGCACTCTACGGAGACCCTTACAAATGGGAAATAGAGATAAAGGCTTGTGATCAAAGGAGGCTGCTGGAATAACTGAGAGGAGGGAGGAATCTGCAGAGGGATGAGGATGGAGAATAATTGGGTGTTTATTTCCACCACATCTGCTGTGGCGCTCTCCTCCTCTCTGCATGAGTCTGCAACGCACCAAAGATTTGAAAGAGAGACAGCTGGATCATACTACAGCAGTCAAGTGAAAGAGAACAAGACCTAGCGGAATCCCAGAATCCTCTGCTCAACGGGTTACTAAGATGCTAGTCTTTAATAGCTCCGAATCTGTAATGGAGTTCTACTGTAGGGGATCTCTCAATTAGGATGAGATTTCTCTCCAACATTTCTCCTTAAAACCTTATAGGAGAAATAAAAGTGAAACTTATTGAAACTCTTGAGGAGATGCATCTTTTTCTCCTGAGAATAGGAGAAGCAGGAGGCTTCATTACATCTCATTGCTGATATCTCAATGAGATATGAAGAGATTTTCTTCTATGTTTTTTTCTTAACTATAGCTCACCTCCACTCTTCTTTCTCTTCACCTCGTGTTTTCTGCCTCATGCATGAGAACCTGTCCTTACCTGTTCTCCACAGGCAGTTATCCACAGTTCCTGCCACTTGAGTCTTTTCCAATTAATAGTTTTACCGTCTGCAATGCAGTGTCTGGAATGAGGCTGTCCCTGAACAGACAGGTTGCCATGACAACAAGCCTTGTTATGTCTGATTAAATTTCCATAATGTGTAATAAATTCAGCGGAGTGGCAGGCATTACGGGCACAACGGCAGGCATTTTCCGAGTTTTTATTGTGGTACAGCCATCCAAGGCTACCCTTCTGTTCTGATCAGACAGGAGAATGAATGAATGGTACTCAGACAGCTCTGAGACCGTCTGCAAACATTCACAATGGGCATTTTATTTAAAGTTTCGGCATTATGCAACATTCACCCAAAATTTCACAGATGGTGCCATTTTATGTTTGTTCGGTCTCTAGTGTGACGAATCAAGCTAGAGTGACGTCCCACGAAAACATAATGAAGGTGTAGGAATATGGACAGATAGAAAAGATATATTTCTGGCTGATGAAATGAACCTTGAATACATTGTCATACATAATCAAGTTTGGCCAAATTCTGAATCTAGGAACTGGCTTCCTTTCAGATCATAAGTTGGAACTTGAACTTGAACACTTTATTGCTGGGTAAATGACTTACAAATGACTGATTTCAAACTACTTGTGGTCTGCTTTAATTTATTTTAAAAATTACAATTAGTTAGCGTAATCTAAGTGTAAAATTAATGTAATCTAATATATTTACACATTTTAGGTAATAGAGTCAGGCAACCTTTCATCATCATTACTTTTAGATTACTTTTGACTTAACTCATTAATTACATTGATTTAAATAGGATAATATTTGACCATATTAAAATGAAAATACAAAGAAAAAGAAAATAAATTCCATTAATTGTAGTTACCAACATGAAGTACATTTAACATCTAATTGTACAGTGTTACAACATACAGTGTAATCATAAATTCAAGTAGGCTACTACTTCATATTAATGAACTACTTGTACTTAAGGTTAGGGTTAGGGTTAGGGTTTGGCTTAGGGATACTTGCATGTAATTAATTATACATAATTTATTGTTATTATAATAGTAAGTATGTGTGTAACAAGGACACCTTAAAATAAAGTGTTACCTAAACTGCTACCATAATAATTAATTAAATCATGAACAAACAAAAACGCTTATATCTAACTGCATTTCATATGCGCACTGAAAAAAAAAAGAGCTACAGTTGCATTATCCAAATCTGTTAAATCTTAATTAAAAACTTGAATGGTCTGGTATGGTGTGAGACTAAAGCATTTACATCACATTTTAAAAAGGAAAAATCATTCCTTTGGTTGGACTGAAATTGAACTGTTAATGTGTACGTAAACACACTTAATGAAGCAGCCCTAAAAGATGAGATCTAATGATGAAAAGTAAACATAGAGGCACACATAGCAATTAATGTACAAGAAAGCAAAGGCGTAGGTTAGGTTTGGAAGTTGTTAGGGACATACTGAGAGGAGGCAGGGGACAACCTTGACATTATGATTTTTAAAACAAATCAGCCATTAAGGCAATGAGTCACAAGACCTTGATTGTATTCAGAAAATGCCATTGCGTGGATGTAGGCAACATTACTGTCACAGACTTCCTCTCTTTCTCTCATCCGAAAACTTTCTGTTCCTGTGAAATCACAAAATAAAATGCAGCCGTATCTGTCAGCGCTACTGATGTTTTTGACAAGCATAAGCTACCTTCATTTATTTAAAAAAATTTCAGTCAAGCAAGATTCACACTCACAACCTCTGGCACTTAAGTGAAGACATGCTCCACTGAGCCACATCAGCTCATGTTCAGATTTAAGGCTGGCTCTCTTAAGACGAAAATCCTAGAATCACCCTTCTATAGACAGATGTTGACCAATGAAAACATGTGAGACATTTAAAAAAAAAAAAAAAATCTCAACCTCAATTATGGCAATTCACGAAACACTTGTGCAACATCCCATTTTGCCTATTTAAACTATGCCCTAAAGATATATACTCTTTTTGTGAAGGGGAAGTAGGTCAAGGGAAGACATTTGCAACAGTTTATGTTTTACATATTGATTTTACACGGTCAATCCTTTTTCCACTTCTTGGTACGGTTGTTTTCGCTTGCTAAACACTGTTCACAGGCTTGCAATACTTTTGACTGTATTTGGGCGAAACAACAGTGCCAAAAGTGTATGTGCGGAAAAATGGATTCAGAAGAATACAGATCATATATATTTCACCTTAGCATGAAGTTTTACAATACAAGAATTACAGTAAAAGGCTGCAATTTTTTTTTCTCTCCTTAAATGTGACTTGCACTTTTACCAATCTTTTCTTGCGAATGCAAAATTTACACTTGCTATCTTATGTATAATACTGCTGCTTGCTTTTAAGCAATAAACTGAATAAAGACCCCTTTTCATTGACTATTTTTAACCCAAAAATCTATTTTATACATCATCGTTTCCGTTTATATAACGTGTGAATATATCCTCTATTGTATTCTACAACAAAAACAATCAGAGCGCCTCGCTATCACTAGTTTTATTTTGATCTCCCGGGTCCGCTATTAGCTTTTAGCCCGTTAGCATCAGCGGCGTGGTTGCGCTAACATTGCTAATACTCTATTCACACACATTACCACTGCTGTACTCACTGTTACTTGCTTTAATGGCGGATGAATGTCTCCACTCTGTGCAGCTCGAGCTCGAGGCCGTGGGAAAGCAGATTCGCGACCTGGAGGTGAGGCAGGCCCAGCTGAGAGAGCGGAGAACAGCGCTGGAATCATCCCGGGCTGACGCTCACAAGTCCGGGGTAAGTATACAGCGATCTGCTAACAGTCCCACCACGTCTACTCCGTGTGTTTCTCTGCACAGGCCCGGTGCACCCAGGACGCGATCTTCCCAGATGTCCTTCACTGCGACGCCGGGACACCACGGACCCTGGGTGCATCCACAGCGGAGGACGCGAGCCGGGTCCCGGGCGACGACTTCTCCCCCCCCTGCCTTCGACATCTCCATCCGGAACCGCTTCGCTCCCCTCCGCGAGACAGGACGCGACGCTGTGATCATCGGAGACTCCATCGTCCGACACGTAAGTGCTACGTTAGCCGAAGGTAAAGTGCACACTCATTGTTTGCCTGGTGCTCGTGTTCTCGATGTTTCTGCGCAGATACCCGCGATCCTGAAGGTCGACGAGAGCCCCAGAGCGGTCGTGCTTCACGCCGGGGTTAACGACACCACGCTGCGGCAGACGGAGACGCTGAAGAGGGACTTCAGCAGCCTGATCGAGACGGTTCGCAGCACGACGTCCGCGGCGACGATCGTCGTGTCAGGACCACTGCCCACGTATCGACGAGGACACGAAAGGTTCAGTAGACTTTTTGCTTTAAATCAATGGCTGTTGTCATGGTGTAAAGAACAGAAACTGCTATTTGTTAATAACTGGAATCTTTTTTGGGAGCGTCCTAGGCTGTTTCGCGCTGATGGATTACACCCCAGCAGAATCGGAGCGGAGCTGCTCTCTGACAACATCTCCAGGACACTTCGCTCCATGTGACTAGTAAGACAATTCTCTAATAACTATTATGATGAGTTTTGTTCCACCCGCTTAAATGATAAAAGTACTTGTGCTGTAAAAACTATTAAGACTGTGTCTGTTCCCCGAATAGTGAGGTCAAAATATAATGTAGGATCTAGAAAAAATCTCATCGTAATTAAACCAGAAAAATGTAAAGTAAATGAACAAAAACAATTTTTAAAGTTTGGGCTCATAAATATTAGATCACTCACACCCAAAGCAGTTATTGTAAATGAAATGATCACAGAAAATAGTTTTGATGTACTCTGCTTGACTGAAACCTGGCTAAAACCAAATGATTATTTTGGTCTAAATGAGTCTACTCCACCAAACTACTGTTATAAGCATGAGCCCCGTCAGACTGGTCGTGGAGGAGGTGTTGCAACAATATATAGTGATATTCTCAATGTTACCCAGAAAACAGGATACAGGTTTAACTCTTTTGAAATACTTCTGCTAAATGTTACACTGTCAGACATGCAAAAGAAGTCTAATGTATCTCTTGCTCTGGCTACTGTGTATAGACCACCAGGGCCGTATACAGAATTCCTAAAAGAATTTGCAGATTTCCTCTCAGACCTTCTAGTTACAGTTGATAAGGCGCTAATCATGGGAGATTTTAATATTCACGTTGATAATGCAAATGATACATTAGGACTTGCGTTTACTGACCTAATAAACTCCTTTGGAGTCAAGCAAAATGTCACCGGGCCCACTCATCGTTTTAATCATACACTAGATCTAATTATATCGCATGGAATCGATCTTACTGCTATAGATATTGTACCCCAATGTGATGATATTACAGACCATTTCCTTGTATCGTGCATGCTGCGTATAACTGATATTAACTATATGTCTCAGCGTTACCGTCTGGGCAGAACTATTGTTCCAGCCACCAAAGAGAGATTCGCAAATAACCTGCCTGATCTATCTTAACTGCTATTTGTACCCAAAAATACACATGAATTAGACGAAATTACTGACAACATGGGCACTATTTTCTCTAATACATTAGAAGCTGTTGCCCCCATCAAATTGAAAAAGGTTAGAGAAAAACGTACTGTGCCATGGTATAACAGTAATACTCACTCTCTCAAGAAAGTAACTCGTAGTCTTGAACGCAAATGGAGAAAAACTAACTTGGAAGTTTTTAAAACTGCATGGAAAAACAGTATGTCCAGGTATAGACAGGCTCTAAAAACTGCTAGGGCAGAGCATATCCACAAACTCATTGAAAATAACCAAAACAATCCAAGGTTTTTATTTAGCACAGTGGCTAAATTAACAAATTACCAGACGCCACCTGATTCAAATATTCCACCAACGTTAAATAGTAATGACTTTATGAATTTCTTCACTGATAAAATAGATAACATTAGAAATACAATAGCAAATGTAGATTCTACAGCGTCTAACACTTCAGTTTCATCCATCGCACCCAAAGATAAACTGCAGTGCTTTACAAATATAGGACAGGAAGAGCTAAATAAACTTATCACTGTATCTAAACCAACAACATGTTTATTAGATCCTGTACCCACTAAATTACTAAAAGAGCTGTTACCTGTAGCCGAAGAACCGCTTCTCAATATCATTAACTCGTCGTTATCTTTAGGTCACGTCCCAAAACCATTCAAGCTGGCGGTTATCAAGCCTCTTATTAAGAAACCAAAACTAGATCCTAGTGTACTGGCAAATTATAGGCCTATTTCAAATCTTCCATTTATGTCTAAAATTTTAGAAAAAGTTGTGTCTGCTCAATTGAGCACCTTCCTGCATAAAAATGATCTGTATGAAGAATTTCAGTCAGGTTTTAGGCCCCACCATAGCACAGAAACTGCACTTGTTAAAATTACAAATGACCTGCTTCTTGCGTCAGATCAAGGCTGCATCTCATTTCTAGTCTTACTTGATCTTAGTGCTGCGTTCGACACCATAGATCATGACATACTCATAGATCGATTACAAAACTATACAGGTATTCAAGGGCAGGCTCTAAGATGGTTTAGATCCTACCTGTCCGATCGCTACCATTTTGTTTACTTAAATGGGGTGTCATCTCATTTATCATCAGTAAAATGTGGAGTGCCACAAGGATCCGTCCTAGGTCCCCTTCTATTTTCAATATACATGTTGCCCCTTGGTAATATTATTAGAAAATACGGAATTAGCTTCCACTGTTATGCTGATGATACTCAGCTATATATTTCAACGAGACCAGATGAAACTTCCCAATTATCTAAGCTAACAGAGTGTGTTAAAAATGTAAAAGATTGGATGACAAATAATTTTCTCCAATTAAATTCGGATAAGACAGAGATATTAATTATTGGACCAAAAAACACCACACAGAATCTTGTAGATTACAATCTGCAGCTAGACGGATGTACTGTTACTTCCTCTACAGTCAGAAATCTGGGAGTTATATTGGACAGCAATTTGTCTTTTGCAAATCATATTTCCAATGTTACAAAAACCGCATTCTTCCATCTTAGAAACATTGCCAAGCTACGAAACATGTTATCTGTTTCTGATGCAGAAAAGCTAGTTCATGCTTTCATGACCTCTAGACTGGACTATTGTAATGGACTTCTAGGTGGTTGTCCTGCTTCGTCAATAAACAAGCTACAGGTCGTCCAAAATGCAGCAGCTAGAGTCCTTACCAGGTCAAGAAAATATGATCATATTACCCCTATTTTACAGTCTCTGCACTGGCTACCTATTAAGTTCCGTATCAGTTACAAATTATCATTACTTACCTATAAGGCCCTAAATGGTTTAGCTCCTGCGTACCTAACTAGCCTTCTACCACGCTACAACCCATCACGCACCCTAAGGTCACAAAACGCTGGACTTTTGGTAGTTCCTAGGATAGCAAAGTCCACTAAAGGAGGTAGAGCTTTTTCACATTTGGCTCCCAAACTCTGGAATAGCCTTCCTGATAATGTTCGGGGTTCAGACACACTCTCTCTGTTTAAATCTAGATTAAAAACGCATCTCTTTCGCCAAGCATTCGAATAATGTATCTCTTAAATTGTGAGTGTAGTTGCATCTGCATTTTTATTCTTTAGCTTGGGTTAAACTAATTTTACTTTGTTGGATCAGCAGCTATGCTAATGATGTCTCTATTTTGTTTCTATGTTTTGCCACGGGATTTACATCCCGTGGTAACTAGGATTTACACAAGCTCCAGTCTGGATCCAGAACACCTGAGAAGAGATGATGCTGACCCTCAGAGGACCCCAGATGATGCTAACCTTGAATCAACAAACAGAACTAACAAATATTGCTACATGTGTGACTGCATCCTATAAATTACTATTAATTAATAATATTGATAGTTCATCATCTAGCTGACTACGTCTTGTATTATTATTATTATTATTTTTATTTTTCTAAAATCCTGTCAAACGTGCACAAACTACTAGCTACTACTAAATATTGTAGAAACATAATTTTCTGTAAAGTTGCTTTGTAACGATTTGTATTGTAAAAAGCGCTATACAAATAAACTTGAATTGAATTGAATTGAATGTAAATATACATGACGTGACTTCACGGGAGTGCTAATTTGCAGAGCACGTGCAAGCATACCCATGTTGCTATGAACAGATGCTTTTTTATAAAAAATGCTTGCTGTTCTCTCCATTTTTGTTGTTTTTATTTAGTTACATATTCATTTAAATGTCACTTTCATCAGAGTGGGCGGTCGTCGTGATGTTCTACAACAGTATACCGCTGTTCACATATTTCGAACTTCAATTTAAACACAAACAAAGAACGAAAAAGAATTTTGTTTTGAGTATATCAGGGCCTTTATTCTGAAATGTTTAAATGTGCTATGTATAGGTGAGCATTGTTTATATCAACACATGCATCACGACTTTTTAATTTTATGCATAACATGTTTATGCATAATTCCTTCTGAACATCAAAAAAATTCACACCTCAGAGAAGTTTCTACTAGCTTTAATTGAAAAACAATCAGCATCTTGTCTAGTACCTGAATTCAGATTCAAAAATCCAATTTAATTTTCAACTCACGGTTCACAGCTCTGGTTGTTATGGTGACAGCCATAGACCAGAGTGACAATGAGGGTGAGTTTGTGTTATTTTTCGAATTTTTTCCCAGCACTCAGTCTCTCTCCTCTCGGCCCATCAGATAATGCCATTCACAAGCACTTGACATGAAACTCATCTGAGATTGAACAGATCTAACAAAGGCATGCGTGACAGAAGAAAAGCTCTTTTCTCGCCCTCTCGTCCTTCTCCCACACTCCTCTCAGAGGTCTGATATTTGTTAACACGAGCATCAAATAACATGCTTTTTTCATTGCATGACACAGCATTAGTGCTTGATTGACAGGTCGGTAAATGTTATTTTTATCAGTTAACAGGGTTTCCCTGATTGCACATTTTCTTCCTTCATTTTCTTCCTCTCGGTAGCATATAGAATCTTGTGGAAAAGTTGGGCTCAAGAGATTTTAGAAACGTTTTCTATTTCATCTCACTGCTGGTAGGAAAAATAATTGTGATATGTACAAGATCTCACCTGTAATTTTGAATTCCTTCCACCGTTAAAGATGACATTTATAACATCATTTAATCAAGTAAATGCTGTTCCAGACCTGTATGAGTTCCTTTCGTTCCTTTCTGCTGAACACAAATATAGATATTCATTCACACATTCATCAAAATATCTTCTTTTGTGCTCAGGAGAAGAAAGAAATTCATACAGGTTTGGAAAAGCTTAGGCGTCAGTAAATGATGACGGTATTTTCATTTTTGTGAACTCTTTAATTAAGTAAACTTTAGCAGGATAATTTATGGAACCCCAAAATGGTGCCACACGTGGATGGATGGATGGATGGACCAAATAATCCAGAAATGGCAATGGCACATTTTTTTATCATTTTACAGATGATAAGACTGTGTGATAAAGTTTTGCTCTCCTTAAAAGCCCTTTGAAACTTTGTAAAGCATTCAGGCAAAAATAGAGGAATTGTTTTTCAAACTTGAGCCTAAAATTTTTATTCCAAAAAGGTTTTAGCAGTGTTTGAATGCGACACTAATTTGTGAATGTTAAATATTTAGCAGGGGATTGTGTAAGCCAGCTTTATGAGGAGGTTTTGTCTTATGCAGTCAGATGTCTGGTGATAAAGTCTGCTCAACATTGCAGCTTATAGTGTGCTTGCAAACTTTTGTGAGCTTTTGGGCCAAGCATTCAACATCAGGGTTCTATTCATGTGGTCATTGTAAAAGCAGTTTTCTGATATTAAAACCTGTCCATCAGGAATGAAGCTTCCTACAAGCAGTTTGTGTATGTCACCAAATCCATAGGAAGCACCATCTCAGTTAATCAAATACAATAATGTATAATTAATATCAATTAAACTTGCATTTTCATTAATAATATTTCTCCTTTTCAATTCCAATAGACAACTTTTCTCCAATGCAGTTGTTAATCTTGTGATAGCTCTGTTCAATGCACTTACGCGTTACACTTTCTCATTAAAATATACCACGACTTATGGCACAAGAACAGCAGTTTTATTATGAAGAGTTTTGTCCAGAAGCTCAAGAATCCCAACTCCTGGAAGTTTAGTGACCAGTTCTCACTTTTAACTAATAGCTTATTAGCATGCATATTACTAGCATAATCTTACAATTGTCTGCGATTAATTGCAATTAATCTCATTGTTATGCACAAAATGTATACAGATCAGTGAGTGTGAGCACTAAAGGCGCATGATTGCGTGAATATGTCTGAGCGGTAAAAGTGATAGATGTGTACAGCAATATATTGTGAGAGGGCCATGTGTTACCGCATCCCATACAACCCAAAACAATAAACCACAAAGTTAGCAAAAATGTGCACTCCACTGTGTTGTGCAAGAGCACTGCTGTCTTCACGTGATATTGGAAACTTCCTATTTCCCATTTATGAAGTCATGATTACAAGCTCGTTGCATGAAAAAACTGGCATTAAATGGATATTTCACCCTAAAAATTAAACTTCTGCCATCATTTGCTAACACTCATGTTGTTTCAAACCTGTATTAGTTTCTTTCTTCTGCTGAACACAAATTGTATTTGAAGAATGTTGGTAAACAAATAGTTTCTGGTCCCTGTTGACTTCCATAGTACTTTTTCTATACTATAGAAATGTGTTCAACTGCCTACACCCTAAAAACAACCAGATGTGCTTCTGTGTTCCTGTAACCCTCCAGGCAGTTTGGAAAATAGAAGGATGTCAAAAGTAATCCGAGCATTTTTGACATACTCGGCTATTATTTTATTATATCCAGTAAGCCAGTGAAATGCAGCTGTAGGGATTTACTTATTGCATAATGCAGAAAGATTTTCCCCCTCACTCGTCTCAGATGGAGTGGCCAATTTCACAATCACGCAGAGGCAGCTGATGGGCGGCATTGCATTTCTCGTACTGATGTCACTATTGATTTGCGAGTGGGCTTTCCTGGCTTTCCTTGGCTCTGTGGTGGAGCAGCTCATTTTTATGAAGATGTGGAAAGAAGAGAGAGAGTTATCGAGTTTAGCGTGATTAGTGGGGGAGTCCGTGGGTCCCTGGCCTGTATTCAGACTACTTACACAATCGACCTCCAAATCTACCCTCAGATGATGGGAGCATGCCTGAGTATCAGAACTACTAATGAGAATCACAAACATTATGAAAATCATTGAGTTACATTACGTTATTAAAAAAATAATATCTTGTAAAAATCGAATTCTGAGCAAAAACTGCTCTCATTTCATCTCACTATTGATGATTGCAATACGCGGTCATTGGGTTGATGCAATCCTGCTACAATATTGCATCCAAAGTCTTTGCCTGTGAGATAGATACACAACACACTATTCGTTTCTGGCTGACATTTCAAAGAAACTAAAAAATATAATGTTGCATATTTAGAGCAGCAGGGGTTTTTTTTTAATATTTTTTTTTTATGGCAGATAAAGGTAGAGACATTTGCATTTCAGTGCAATAGTACTTTCAGAGCTGCTTCTTGTAAAGTTTTACATCACTCTGATACTGATAAAGGGCTAAGTGATGACATCTTGTAACTCTTGGTTAGTACTGAAATAGAAGCAGATGGGAAGGCAATGAACACTACAACTCTCTCTACAGCTCTCTCTTTTTATCTGCTTATGCTCTGGCATCAACCAAGTGTGGCTGCAAAATGTTTGGATCGCCTTCATTAGGCCTAAAGTGTTTCTAAGCCACAAAAGTACACATTGGCACACTAAAGAACAGCAAAAAAGAGCATTGACTTCCTGAGACATCTAAAAAAGATTCTGCATTAATTTTCCATCAATCCCTTTAAAGAATCTATAGTCCATGTGAGCCAGTCTTCTGAAGTCGTGCAGTAAGTTTATGTGTAGGTGGGGGCTCAAAACTGAAGTCTAGTATTTGAATTTTGGTTGAACTTTATTTTACAGTACGTGTACTTACATGTATGTATAGTGTACTTATAGTGTATTTATCTAAGAAAGTTCTGGTAATACAAGGTAACTACATAGGGTAGGGTTAGGTTTAGGGGTAGGTTCAGGGTTAGTACCTAGTTATTACATAGTTATTGTAATTACTATAATAAGTACATAGTATGTACATGGGGAACAGGACTGTAAAATAAAGTGCTACCTGAATTTTTGCTATAAGTTTAAAATCCCATTCTCTATTCAGAATGTCTGAACTGGCTCGTCACATTCAATTACAGAATACATCACACTTAGCATGAGCCAACAATGTGCAATTTCTGATTCTAAACACAAATTAGATTTTTGGAGCCTTTGAAAATAAATTATTATGAGTGAATAATGATTGTGTGTGTGTTTCTGTGTGTGTGTGGGGGGGGGGGGGTTTGCTGCTCTTATCCTAAAATGTCTGCATAATGCTGCTTTCAGATTTAGGTTATGGCTCCCAGAACCTACAAGTGTGTGTGTTTAAAGACTCTGTAGAGATGTTCTAGTGGGCTTTTGTCCATGAAATACTGCTTGCAAAGATTTTATGGTAATATGGTAATCAGCATTGAGGCTGAGAGCAGTGTGTAGAGATGATGGGGCAATAGGGAAAACGTCTCTAGGTTACGTATGTAACCCTAGTTCCTCGAGGGAACGAGACGCTGCGTCGAAGCGCTTTGGGGAACGCGTTCAGCGTACGCGACTCTGAATATCGTGTGTAATCAGTCCAATGGAAGGGTGTGACGTCACCGACGTGGTGACGTAAGCGACCAGGAAGCTATAAAAGCACGTGCCACGCAGCTGGCGACAGCTTCGAGTACCAGCAAGTGCCGGCAGGGGTGCCGGGGGTATGGCTCCGAGACGCAGCGTCTCGTTCCCTCGAGGAACTAGGGTTACATACGTAACCTAGAGACGTTCCTCTTCAGGAACTCGAGCTGCATCGAAGCGCTTTGGGGAACGAGTCCTAACGCCGCCAGACTACCAAACCCCTGCCTGGTGTGTATCCGAAGAGCACAGCTCAGGACAGGAGGACAGAAGCGCCTGGAGTGACTGGCATATCTAGGCCATAGAACCTAACAAATGTAGAGGGCGTGGACCACCCCGCAGCGTTGCAGATGTCCAGCATGGATACACCTGCTAAGAAGGCCTTAGAGGCCGCCATACCCCGAGTAGAGTGAGCCTTGGCTCCCGACAGCGGGGGACGACCAGAGGACTCATAGGTGACGTTGATAGCCTCGACTATCCAACGACTAATAGTCTGCTTAGAAGCAGGAGAACCCCTCTTGGGGGGACCGTAGCACACAAGCAATTGGTCAGTTTTTCTCCACAGGGCAGCTCTGTGGACGTATGCGTCCAGTGCTCGAACCGGACACATACAGTTTAGCTTCGCCTGGTCGGGCTCCCGAAAGGGAGGAGGACAGAAGGCCTGCAGCACTACAGGTCGTGGTGTAACAGAGGGAACCTTGGGAACATATCCCGCTCGAGGGTATATGAATGCTTTAGTCATGCCTGGTGCAAACTCAAGATAAGAAGGGGCCATCGAGAGGGCCTGAAGATCTCCTACTCTCCGCAGAGAGGTAATAGCCAACAGAAAAGAGGTTTTAAGTGTGAGATGTCTGTCTGAGATATCTTGAATAGGTTCAAGAATAGGTTAGCCTCTAACACCACAACCAAGTCCCACGGGGAATACGGGACCGTACTGGAGGTCTCAGCCTCAGTGCACCGCGGAGGAAACGTGTAACTAGGGGGTGTCTTCCCAGAGACTGACCATCGAGAAGGGTGTGGTAGGCCGCAATGGCCGCCACGTAGACCTTCAGAGTAGAGTGGGTCAACCCTGCAGAGAGCCTAGCCTGTAGAAACTCCAGAACTGTACCAACTGGGCAGTTTGCTGGGTCTAGCTGGCGGTCTCTGCACCATGAAGTGAAAAGCTTCCACTTCAGGGCGTACAGTTTCCTCGTAGAGGGAGCTCTGGATTGGAGTAGGGTCTCCACAACCTCAGTTGAGAGACCAGCTGCTACCAGTTGTGCCCCCTCAGGGGCCACACCCACAGCTTCCACAACTCCGGGCGAGGGTGAATTATCGTGCCCTGCGCCTGTGAGAGTAGGTCTGTCCTGATCGGTATCTCCCACGGAGAGCCGTCGAGGAGCGAGACTAGATCTGAGAACCATACTCGGCCCGGCCAGAACGGGGCTACTAATAACAGACGGACCCCGTCCCGGCGTACTCTCGCCAGAACTCCCGGAAGCAGAGCGATAGGGGGAAAAGCGTACAGATGAAGCCTCGGCCAGGTCTGTACCATAGCGTCCAGTCCCAGAGGAGCTGGATGAACTAGAGAGAACCAGAGGGGACATTGTGACGTCTCCTGAGTCGCAAAAAGGTCTACTTGAGCCCTGCCAAACACTCTCCATATCTGATCTACCACCCGTGGGTGAAGTCTCCATTCCCCGGGCCTCGGCCCCTGCCTCGACAGTATGTCTGCTCCCATATTTAACTTCCCAGGAATATATACTGCTCTTAATGAGAGGAGTTTGTTCTGGGACCACACCAGGATCTGGTGCGCCAGCCTGTACAAAGGGCGCGAACGCAGACCGCCCTGGTGGTTGATGTAAGAGACCACTGATGTGTTGTCGGTGCGCACCAACACATGGTGACCTCTCAGGTCTGGGAGGAAGTGCTTCAGTGCACGATAAACTGCTAGCATTTCTAGACAATTGATATGCCACGTTAGATGGCGATCGCTCCACAGACCACGGGCAGGGTGGCCACTCATGACCGCACCCCAGCCGGTGAGGGACGCGTCCGTCGCTAGTGTCACACGGCGACAAGGAGCTCCCAGCACCGGGCCCTGATTCAAGAACCAAGGTTTCTTCCACACGTCTAAGGCACGGAGGCAGCGCCGCGTGACCTTGATAGTGCGAAGCGGATTGCCCCTCGGGGAAAATCCCTTGGTCTTGAGCCACCACTGTAGGGGTCTCATGTACAGCAGGCCAAGAGGTATCACGTTGGACGCAGCTGCCATCAGACCCAACAATCTCTGAAATTGTTTGACAGTGAGTGACTGGCCTTCTCTGACTCTCTTGACTGAGATGAGGATCGACTCAATACGAGCAGGGGACAATCGTGCCTGCATCGCGGTCGAATCCCATACTACGCCTAGATAGGTGGTTCTCTGAGCCGGAGAAAGTACACTCTTCTTGGCGTTCAGTCTCAAACCCAGCTCCCCCATATGTGCGAGAACGACATCTCGATGTCGAACCGCAATCTGCTCTGACTGAGCTAAAATCAACCAATCGTCGATATAATTGAGAATGCGGATGCCCTGCGTGCGCAGGGGGGCCAGAGCCGCATCTACACACTTTGTGAACGTGCGGGGTGAGAGTGCGAGGCCAAAGGGAAGTACTCGATATTGGTAGGCTTCGCCCCCGAAAGCGAACCTCAGAAACTTCCTGTGTTGAGGAAGGATGGAGATATGAAAATATGCGTCTTTGAGATCTATTGTGACAAACCAGTCCTCGGACCTGATCTGAGCTACAACATGCTTGATTGTGAGCATTCTGAACTTCAGTCTCATAACTGAACGATTTAAGACCCTCAAGTCTATAATCGGACGCAGCCCCCCATCCTTCTTTGGAACTATGAAATACCGGCTGTAAAATCCGGACTCCCTGTCCTGAGGAGGGACCACCTCGATGGCCCCCTACTCTAATAGGGTTTTCACTTCCTGTTCCATAACCAGACCCTGCCCGGGGCCCACTATCGTGTGAACGACCCCGTTGAATATAGGCGGCACGGAGCCGAACTGAATGCGGTAGCCTTTTTCTAATATATGCAGGACCCAACGAGATACATTTGGCAGTAGTTTCCACGCTGCTGAATAATCTACTAAGGGAATCAGTCTCTCGAGACTGACCTCTGGTGTAAGAGACCCCCGCAGGGGCGGCGAGCGTCCCAGCCCCGCTACGCGCACGGGCGGAGGATACTGAGAACGATGCTCGCCCGGGGCCGCTGCGCCCTGGAGCACTGGCAGGGTTGGCAGAACGACCCCTAGAGGGCACTGAGGTGGGACGGGCACCGTGGACTGCGGTGTGTACCGTTCTACCCCAGCGGAGGCTGCCCTCTGAAACCCCGGGCCATTGGCGTCAGGGTTTCTTGGCCGAGGACTTCTTAGCTTCGATAACCGCCCTTAAATCTAATTTGGGCTTAGAAGACCTCGGCCTAGAGCGTCGCTGAGACTCTCGTTCCCGACGCGGAGGAGCACGAGAGGCGACGCTCTGTTTCTGGGCCTCGCGGTGTGAGGAGCTAGGGTGCGGCTGGGGCATCTCCTTCCCAGATGCCCCGAGGGAGCGACGAGGGAGGAACTTATGGAACGCCGCCGCCTGTTTGCGGGCCTCCTGGAACCTGTCGACGACAGAATTAACTGCGTCGCCGAACAGGCCAGTCGGCTGGATCGGGGCGTCCATGAGGCAGACCCTGTCCCGTTCTTTCATATCGGACAGGGTCAACCATAAGTGCCTCTCCGCGGCCACCATAGCTGCCAAGGACCGCCCAATCGCTCGGGCGGTCTCCTTGGTGGCGCGGAGGGAGAGATCAGCGGTCCTTCTTAATTCAGAAATATCATGGGACTTGATCTCCTCTCCCTCGTCTAGCTCCTTGAGCAGGTCGGCCTGGTACGCCTGTAACACCGCCATGGTGTGCAGACACGCACCAGCCTGACCTGCAGCCGCATACCCTTTGCCCACCAAAGCCGAAGTTGTTCTTAGTGGCTTTGAGGGCAATGCCGGGGCCTTCAGAGACGATGCCGCGCCAGGGGACAGATAGCTCGCAAGCGTCTGTTCCACCCGGGGCATCGCTCTATAACCGTGCTCTCCCATCCCCACTACATTTCCGTAGTAATCAGACGAGGGGATGTAGAGGCGGGCCGAGAATGGACGTTTCCACGACCTGGCGATCTCATCATGCAGGTCGGGAAAGAATGGAAGGCCCCGGCTGGGAGGTGGCTGACTCGCGCGCAGGAAGCGTTCATCCAGCTTGCTTCTCTGCGGTTCGGTAGACTTTTCGGCGGGCCAATCGATACTTAATTTGGCCACCGCACGAGTAACCACCTCTAAGAGCTCCTCATACTGTAGCGAGTGGGGTGGTGAATCCCTATCGAGCGACTCCACATCGACCTCCTCGGAGGAAGAGAGGCGGAGCGTCGATCCCTCACCCTGAGTGGAAGGAACCACTGTGCGTGCTTCCGACTCTAGGGATTGGGTGCCGGATCTGGCAGAAGTGGAAGGAGATAGGGACTGGCCCGTCTCCATTCCCTCTACCAGATCGACTTGCGAACCCCACAAGTGCAGCCGCCGTTCTGCCTCGGCAGAAGCGGGACCAGCACCGCGGGGAACGCTGGCGAAGGCCCCCTCCTCGAAGAGGGCCCTCCGGGAACGAAGCAGCCGCACCGACATTCGCTCACAGTGCGGGCAGTCGGCCCCCTCGAGAGCCGACTCAGCGTGCTTCGAACCCAGGCAAACCACGCACAGGTTGTGTGTATCCCCACCCGTTATATATCTCGGGCAGGGAGGAACACACAGCCTATAACGCGATTTGGAATCGCCATCTGAGTGCTTAACTTTCGCCTTGCTTTTTGGCATGTCTAGGAGCTCTTTTAACTGGACAGACAACAGTAAATAAGACTCACAAGACGGACAAATGACATTCACACACAGAGCGCTTGCTGAAAGACGCGAAGCTGACGCCAGCTGCGTGGCACGTGCTTTTATAGCTTCCTGGTCGCTTACGTTACCACGTCGGTGATGTCACGCCCTTCCATTGGACTGATTACACACGATATTCAGAGTCGCGTACGCTGAACGCGTTCCCCAAAGCGCTACGACGCAGCTCGAGTTCCTGAAGAGGAACCATGGGTCAGCGGATCTGGAAAGTTGTATCAAAAACAAATCGGTCCTGAGACCTTGATGGCATCATTATCACCATTGTTGGGGAATGAAGATTCATTAACATACGGTATCAATTGACATTTAAAGGTGCAGTTTGTAATTCCTGCAACTTTAATGTGACCAAACTGAACTGCAGTAATAATGATAGTTTTCAAAAAGGCTTTGCTTGAGCCAGAGGTTCAATGTCGATCCGGTAAATGCAACTCCATTATGCGAGCAAAAAGTATCTTTCTCCATTGACGGTCATTGAATAGCATGTAAATATTTGATTATATTATGATAGATGTTTTAGCAGTGCCCATTTTAAAGTGCTCTTAGCAGCATAAAATAGACTTATGTTTCCCTGCCTGCTGCAATTGACGTCATAGAACAGTACAGACTAATGTTGCCTTCAAGTGCGCCTGGAAAACTCATACCTCCAAATGTCCATTATAACGACGTGTCATGCATTCAGGTTAGAAATGTAACATGGAAGTAACCTAAACAAATAAAAAAACATATATTATGAACAAAAAAATAAAAACTATATATTGTTTACACATACGGTTCCATAAAGAATTTAATGGGGTCAGATTGTGCTATTTCAATTTTTCCTTTCTCTTTGGAGTGTTACAAACTCTAATGGAGTACTCTGACGATGCTTTTCATACTTTCCTGGATCTTGACACTGTTGTTTATTTTACAGTCTATGGGACAGTCTCAAGCCTACCGGTTTTCATCAAAAATATCTTAAATTGTGCAAAAAGCTTTCACAGGTTTGCAATGACATGAGTGAATAATGACAAAATGTTCATTTTGTGATGGAGTAAGCATTTAAGGTCGAATTAAGTGACTAATAAACCATTAACTGCAACTTTTGCTGTTTATTAGTAGTTAGTAAATTGGTTGTTAAGTTTAGGTATTGGGTAGGATTAGGAATGTAGAATATGGTCAGGCAGAATATGTGCTTTCTAAGTACTAATAATCAGCCAATATGTTAAATATTAGACATGCTTATAAGCAACTTGTTTATAGTGAGAATAGTTCCCTATACTATACTGTTACCATAGTTTTGATTATATATTACTATCATGTTATCCTCATGTCAAATCCTGCACCAATCGAGCAAGTGCTGTTGAGTTCATGTGAATGGTAATGGAAAGCTTCTATAAACTTTGCTGGACGACTCAAACCATCCAATGTGTCTGCAACCTATGGACACACTTTTTTGATGAGTTGACTGTGCAAATACTTACTCAACATACTGTGTCAATTCTCCCCAGCAACTGGCACAGTAAAAGAAGCGGTCATCTAAAAACTGCTCATGTCATGTATTATTAATGGACGACAGAAGGGAAGAGAGAGCGAGAGAGAGAAAAGGAGGATACTTACAGTACATGGAGGCACACAGAGGCATTTTACAGTGCACTTAACTGCAGGTTATCATCATTCTAAACCCTGCTTTTAACCCTTTATAGAGGAAGGTTTCACACTTGTCAATTGGAATGGAGGTTAGCAGCACTCTTATGCAGCACACTTATGAAACCCTGTGCTGGAGTTCAGCACTGTGAAACGGTGTCGTGATTAAAATGTTCTGGCTAGAAGTTAAGCAACAGACAACCCAGTCAGAAATTAAAAGCACGTGTCTCATGCATCACGAGCTTTGTAAAGTCACACAAACCCAGCACGCTGTAAACAGCCAAGAATGTCATGTGGCAACATTTTTCTCAGATGCAAATGCACCAGACAAGTCATTGTACCAACTGCACACTTTTGTTTCTAAGTGACATCTGTGCTTCCTTGCTCTTTCAAAAAGGACAGCAGTCTGGACAGCATGACCACTCACCACGACAAATCACACCATTTTGAAAAATCACATTATTATGTAAAATGTACATATTAGTACATCTTGAAAGGGTTCCACCCCAGTGACAGCTTTGTATGAAGGAATTTTCCATTAAAGTAATAAGCCCCAAGAAGCCGTGGTTTACAGTGAATTTATAACAGCTATAACAGCTATAGCAGCTATAACTTATAACGGCTTGTCAATGGATGATGTTAACTTCAGGATTGAAAGTTACGAAACAAAATCCTCCCAAAAAAGTATGTCATCACTGCAGTGCTCTATGTTAAACCTTGAAATAAGTAGTTAAAATGAGCTGAACTTTAAATGAAGCTTTGTTGTACATGTGAGCACACTCCTAAAGTGCATTAAAAACACTAACAACTTTAAAAAGATGATAAATGACCTGATGAATGTATATGCAATCAGTACAGTCACTCCTGAATTAAATTATACATCCTACGGGGGCTGGTTTAAAATCCTATAATGCAGAGTCAATATAAGAGATTCTCTCTCAATCGCTATCATTTTAATTTCTTTCTTCCTTTCCCCACAGGATGAATTTAGATTGGATTTATCACTTTAATATAAGGTGGCTGATAATAGCGTGAGATCAGCTAGTGTTCTAGAATCCAAATCACGGTTCGGCTACACCTGACACAGATAGCTATAAAAGCATGCCTTTAATTGTTTTTACCCATCTTTCCACAGTCACGTGTGAGGACATTTGGACAGCCACCACAGAATGACCTAGATTTCACAGATTAAGCGAATGTAAGTGGCTGCCTTTAGCATAGACACGCGTCTGCAGCGAATACCAGAGACCTGTCACGTCTGGGGGATGTTGTTGTCTTCATTGTCCCTTTGTCAAATATAAAATGCACCTGTCACCTCATTCGATTTAGCCAAATTATTACATTTCCTGGCTGTCAGTGGCAATGCATTGTCAATTCAATTTCTCTCATCATGCCCTAAAGGAAAGTGGCAGCTGTGGTTTGCAAGCTGCATTGTACACTTCAAATTCCTTACAAATGTGCCAAAACAAATCAAGGAATTACTAGCTGCTCATGCTATAAGTGAGAAAATAGCTGAAATAATAATGCAAAGCATAATGGTAAATTCAAGTCCCATGTGTGAGTTATCGGCTGCCATTTAGTCTTATTTAACTTGCTTGGTAATGTTGGTGTTGAAACATTTATCCTCACTCCAGTTTGTTTTCCCACATGCAGCTTGTTACCTTGGCGCTCTTTACCGCTATGACAGCCACTATTAAGACCCTGAGTGATTTTTATGACTCTCCTCTGTGCTGGAAAAGCAGCCGCTCTCTCTTGCGGGCAGCGCAGACACCACAGCTTCAGGGAGAACCATTAATCAGGACCCTCAAAGCACGACCCCTCTGTCAAGACAGCTCAGCCAAGACCTAAAATAAATCAAGCCTGCACTTTAATACAGGAGCTGTTACAATACTGAATTTGTGTTGCATGGGTGCTTCAAACCATCTGCAAAAACATTATTTCCCTGCTGCTTATAGCTAACCATCTACAGCTCCTTAGATGTGATGAGCCAAATGTAAAACAAATGCTCTGTTCCGTAACATTGTATTTTAAGGCATCGTAGGTGTGTTCCTGGCACAAAGCGTGTTTAAAAAAAAAGGAAAGGTATAACTCAAATTATAATGATGGCTTGTAAAATCTTATGCAATGTTAGAAAAGGCAATCCCATAATGCTAAATTGGGCATGCTTTATTTACCACACAATGCAATTTGTGTTGTGGAAAAGTAATGTGAGGAAAGATGTGAGTAATAAAGGAACAGTTTGCTGGGGGGGGAAATGTGCAGGTAAGAGGCAAAGCATGAAGGAAAGTAAAAGTGTGGTACTGAAAGAAAAGAAAAGGAAAGAAAAGAAAAGAAAAGAAAAGAAAAGAAAAGAAAAGAAAAGAAAAGAAAAGAAAAGAAAAGAAAAGTACAAGACCTAGGAAAGAGTTAAGTTAAGTTAAGTTGAGTTAAGTTAAGGAAAGGGAAATGCAGGATGAAAAGAAAAGAAAAGAAAAGAAAAGAAAAGAAAAGAAAAGTACAAGACCTAGGAAAGAGTTAAGTTAAGTTAAGTTAAGTTAAGTTAAGTTAAGTTAAGTTAAGTTAAGTTAAGTTAAGTTAAGTTAAGTTAAGTTAAGTTAACCCTCTGGAGTCGTTTAACATGTATACGCGTTTTGAGTCATTTTCTCCTGATAACCCCGAAAAGAACTTAAATTACACTTTCAAGTTAAGTTAAGTTAAAGTTAAGTTAAGTTAAGTTAAAAGAAATGCAGGGTGGGATGGAAAGAAAAGAAAAGAAAAGAAAATTCAGGACATAGGAAAGATCTAAGTTAAGTTAAGAGAAACGCAGGGTTGAAAGGAAAGGAAAGGAAAGGAAAGGAAAGGAAAGGAAAGGAAAGGAAAGGAAAGGAAAGGAAAGGAAAGGAAAGGAAATTCAGGACATAGGAAAGATCTAAGTTAAGTTAAGAGAAACGCAGGGTTGAAAGGAAAGGAAAGGAAAGGAAAGGGAAGGAAAGGAAAGGAAAGGAAAGGAAAGGAAAGGAAAGGGAAGGGAAGGAAAGGAAAGGAAAGGAAAGGAAAGGGAAGGAAAGGAAAGGAAAGGAAAGGGAAGGGAAGGGAAGGGAAGGGAAGGGAAGGAAAGGAAAGGAAAGGAAAGGAAAGGAAAGGAAAGGAAAGGAAAGGGAAGGGAAGGGAAGGAAAGGAAAGAAAATTCAGGACATAGGAAAGATCTAAGTTAAGGAAAGGACATTTTAATTGATATATAAATTCCACAATAAAAAAACATTAACCAGCACAATTATTTTCAACACCGATAGGAAAAAGAAATGTTTCTTGCGCAGGAAATCGGTATCTGAAAATGATATCCGAAGAATCTTGTGACACTTCAGATTGAAAACTTGGCCACAATCCTGCTGTAAACTGCTAAAAGTCATTGTATTGTGTCACTGGATAACAAGCACATCTGGGGTGAATGCATTTCAACATGCTGCAAAACAGCAGAGATTTACAGGCAGGAAAACAGTAGAGTCACTGATTCTTCAGCGGTGATCATTTCATTTTTATGTTGGCACTGTGGACAGCAGGACATCCTGTGTTTGACGTGGTGTGCTAAACCTGAGGTAATTCACTGCTGAGAACAAACTGGTCGTGCTGGTGTGCTTGAGGCAGACGCCCAATTAAAGCTCAAACATACAGCATGAATCATTTAGCACTGTTAATTCAAGAGTTCCCTCAGGCGAGCGAGAAGAGGAACTGCCATGAATAGAGGCTCAAGGCGTCATATAAATGTGTGACAGCTTCGAATAATTCTCTCATCCAGAGCATCACAACTTGTTTTGACAGGAGTTTAGGGACAGAAAGATCTAATTGCTCGTTTCTGGTCTTTGATAATGAAGAGATGAAGCATTTTACTGATTTAATATCTACTTCTCTGAAGGCCATAGACAGATTCCCTGTAGTCAACATCCTCTCTGTAAACCTGGAGCGACAGCTAGTGGTTGTACTTGTATACTGCAATCTCCTTTCAGAAGCCCGTGAGCCAGAGGCACATATTGACATATGTTTTCAACTCATTCTCTTTAAACATAAACTTCCTGTCATGTACCCAGCATGCCTCATTGTGTCAAGGTCACTTTTGCACAGGCTTTTTTGTGGCCTTTTGTGTTGAATGATACTTTTGGGTTTGATTTGTAAGTCTTAATTTTTTTAACCCTTAATTCCCTTACAATAAAGAAGTGTGGTAATACTATGGTAATGTGATTGTATCAGATGGTGATACCATGATGCTTTGACAACATAGTAAAAGATCAACTTCTCATGTACCATGACATTTACCTTGTCCGTCAAATACATGAAATGCATAGTATAATCATGCCATGTTCAAAAACATGATACATGGCAAAATAAAAATATATGGTATTAATATACATAATACTATGTATTTTTGGAAAAGTACTGCCATGGAACAATACATCCCTAAAAACAAACGTATGTAAATTGTAATAATTATAATGACAAAAGCACAGAGCAAAAGTATCAAAATGACTAAAACTGAAGTTAAACAGAAAATGAAAACATTAAAAAAGCTAATTTAAAAGCAGTGCAGTTCTTGTTAACTGAAACTGAAATTATTTTCATTTTCAGTTTCAACTGAATCTCAACTGAAAAAAATCCCTTAAAAAAAATGTGTTAAAAACAGGGTGCTTCAATGGTACTTTGTGGTTGAGTGTTTGTGCTGGATTGACACACACTGCTAATGTGCCTCAAAAAGCATCTTTTTGATCTTCTAAATATGGCTGGGATGTCTTCAGCACGGCACTAAAACATAAGGCCTTTGAGGCCCGCCATGAACAGAAAGGCGTTTTTTCCAAGGGTCTGGACGAACTCAACATTCATATACACACTCAACACACACATCCTGAGGAAGAAACACATTTCCTGATCCACGTTAAACAAAGAAAGGCGGTTCCATGTGTTAAATGCAAGCATTCTGCCCTTTTCTTCATCCTCCAGCGCCCGCGTGTGCGTCCTTTACATTCATGAACACTCACCTGTGAGGATGAGCGTGTGTCTTCTCTGGCTCGGCCTGCTCCGCATCAGCCTGAGCGCACTGTGTAAGGACACCTCTCACTGATGATTGACACCATCTCGTCCTCTTTTGATTCATCTGTCTCACCTCTTTCTCCTTTTTGCTCTCATCTGCAGGGCAAGCGGCCGACATACATGCAGGTAAGTCCTCAGTTTCCAGGTTCTGTTTGTACTCTGTATTTGCATGGGAAGAAAACACTCTGGTCGTGACAGTTTCAGGTCACCGGCTTCTGTCGGGTTATTTTTACCTCAGACTAACCTGACCGCTTGATTTATGTAGTTGGGAAATGGGAGCAGTGAAATATTTTGACAGTTCTGTGCTTTTCGGAGACTTCTTGGATTTATTTTTAGTCAGAGAAGATTCACATGGATGCTTTGATCCTTCAAAGATACTTTCGTCACGCACTGTTTAGCCGCTCACAGGAAGTTTGCGCTTTGTGCAATAGCAAGATGTTTAGTCTGCGTTTAATTGGAGGCTCAAACATAATCAGTGATGCGGATTCCAAGCCTCAAACACTACAACTTTCGAATCAATCCACCTCCATTGAGTTTGGATTCAGATTCTCCCTGTTTTTCTAGATTTGAGTGGTGTTTACTGAAGTGAGGTTATGTGTTTGTTGGTCAGGTTGAGAGACTTAGGAAAGAAATCACAGGCTCTACACTCCTGAGGGAGTAATGTTTAATGTTTGTTTATGTGATTTCCTTCCTTCCGCTTCTTTCTGCTCTAAACGGCTGCATTCCACACTTTTGGCCTCCTTTAAGACTTCAGGAAAAGAACTGTGTGTTCTGCTCAAAGTGAAGACAGAGAGATCATCACGCTTTAGAAGTGATATCTAACTGAAGCAAGCCAACGTTTCTATAAACGTAAATATATTTGAAATGTAATCTTTCCAAACAGAAAGTTTTAAAAGTTTTTTCTAATTATACTGAAGGAGTCTAACACCACAAATGATGAAACTTCTGATTAAATGTGTAAAATAATTTTACAATAACATATATACATTTATGTGTGTGTTTGCAATTCCTGGGTGTTTCTGAGCAGCGGTGACCATTGATCAGGTGACACTGACAGTGCTTCCTGCTCATAATGTGGAGAGTGGCACTGAGGTGATCTTTCGTTGTGAGGCCAGTGTCAGTCAGAGCCTCTCCCAGTCGCTGACATACTCCTTCAGACTCCTGCAGGATGATCATGAGGTGTACACCGAAAATATCAGCGCCTCAGTGATGGAGCACAGCTTATCTTCTGTCAGGGTGTCCAACTCTGGTCGCTACCAGTGCAGTGTCCACATCTACGACAAGCACAAGATGAGCAACATCCTGTCATTACGCGTCACAGGTTAGTAACATACAGTAAATGACCCCTCGCTGAGCCCCGTCTTAAAGGGATAGTTCACCCAAAAATGAAAATGATAGTCCCGCCCCCCCCCCACCCTTGAAAATATATATTCTAGACTTTTCAAGGGAACCTCTCTTCTTTGGGGCCCTGGTAATCAGTACTGGTTTTACCCCCAGTCCGACGCCCCTGGTTCATTTACTCACCCTCAGGCCATCTAAAATGTAGGCAACCTTTTTACTTTAAAAGAAAAGTAAGGTTTTTTAATTGGATATGTGTTGATTCATTAAATTTAACTCTAACATCACTTTGAGTCAAAACTAATAAAAAGATTAAAAATAAAATAAAAACAGGAAACACAAAATGAATACCCATGGCTCCTGATGATATATTGAGCTCTTATGAAGCAAAACGTTTGGTCTGTGCTAGGTTTTTATTGTTTATCATGGTTTATAAGACATGTTTATTCACTTTATATGCTTTGGCTGCTTTAATAATGTAATTGCGTATATATTACATAATTGCGTGATAATGTAAACAAACTGGCAAAACAAACTGTCTGAAAGAACCAGTTCATGGAAAAGAATCAGATTTCCCCATTTCCTGAGGCTGTGGATTACTGGTAGGCTATTCATTTTGTAAATAATGTTATTTTTCTTGCACAGACTGATCGTTTCGCTTCATAAGACATCAATATGTTGTCAGGAGCAATGATTATTCATTTGGTCTTGTCTCTGTATGCTTTTTTTATTTTTATACAATAGCCATTGACTTGCATTTATGAATCACCAAAGACCATGTTTTCAGCAAAAAAATTAATAAAAATAAAAACAAAGTAACCTTCGACCTGGATGGCCTGAGGGTGAGTAAATGCACAGCAAATTTTCATTTTTGGGTGAACTATGCCTTTAAAGGCATTACTGACCAACTCTACTCTAGCAACTGTTGTCATCCACTATATTTTTAGTAAAGCTTTTGCTCCTTTGTTGGACTGTGTGTTTAAACATAATATTTTTTGGCCTTTTAACCCTGAATGCATGAATGTTTTGCCAATCATTATTACATATTCAGAATTATGTCCAACACATATGCATCTCTAAATTCCCAGAATAGCATAAAACTGTATTGGTATTTTAACAACGATTACATCCGAACCTTTTTATATGCCAATCTTAAAATGTTTTAGATTACATCCTCTTTAAAATCAGTATTATGTTTGATAACAACATTCTCATCAGATCTACTTTTTAATGATGCTATTTGTCTATGAACTTGCACAGAGCCATTTCAAGATTTGCTGATGATTCTTGAGAGTTATTTTGCTTTCTGCTTGCGGTCATCACATTATTATTTTATTTTATTATTTATTTATTTATTTTTTATCAGATGTCAGCAATGGTTTTAATCATTGCAAAATTTTCTAGTTGATACTCTGATTATATTCACTGGTTTCAACCCGTGCAGGTCTTCAGATCCCTACACTGAAGGTGAAGTCTGACATTGTGTCTGAGGGGGAAGACATTATTGCCACATGCAGTGCATCAGAGGAGATGGGCAGTCTGGTCTTCTACTTCTACGAGAATGATCTGGAAGTCAAGAGAGTCAGTAGTAACAGCAACTCTGTAAAGACCATTCTGACCACGCAGAAGATCACAGAAATCTACCTGCATTGTGCCTATATGGTTATAATGCACTCTAATGCTGGTTTCTCCAACAAAAGCAACGTGGTGAAAGTTATTGTACGAGGTAACAGCATATTGATTACTTAAAACCTTCTAATAAAATTTAAAGAGCAACATTTGAATGAATGTCTCCCCCGATATGATATGTCAAGAAACATAGCAACACATGGAGAAAAAACTGCTAATCAAGCCTTTTTGTTGGGTCTGTATAGAGCATATACTGTATAGACGGTTTCAACGGCAACAACATAAACAAACGTTACTGCGCATGCACGCTTTTGTGGCCCTACTGCAACTTAACTTCCGGTAGACTTCCAAATAGTTAATAAACCTTCCGGAAGTTAATAAACCGTCTATATGCACAGCTAATAATATTTTGCATTAAGAGTGAGATTAATCTCTCTTTTTTTACAGATCTTGATGCGATCACCCCACAGATAAGCATCTCACCCAAAGGGAATGTTGTTGAGGGTGACAGGGTGCAGATCACATGTATGGTGAAATATCCCTCAGATCTTGAGTTGTACCTCACTAAAGGCAAAACTGTTCTTCACAAATCTCATACAACCTTCACAAAGAGCCTTGTAGTAAGAGCTGAGGACTCAGGGGACTATGTGTGTAAAGCAGAGAAAGGCAGCGTGCAAAAGAAGGCAGTCTATACGCTACAAGTTGCAGGTAACTAACCACCAAGATTTTATCAGAAAAAAAAAAAATGCATAATATATACAGTAGAGACCAAAAGTTTGGAAACATTACTGTTTTTAATGTTTTTGAACGAAGTTTCTTCTGCTCATCAAGCCTGCATTTATTTGATCAAAAATACAGAAAAAAACTTAATATTGTGATATATTATTACAATTTAAAATAATTGTTTTTAAATGTATTATACTTTAAATTATCATTTATTTCTGTGATGCAAAGCTGAATTTTAAGGATCATTATCACATGATCCCTTAGAAATCATTCTAATATTATGATTCATTATCAAAGTTGGAAACAGTTCTACTGCTTAATATTTTTTCAGAACATGTGATACTTTTTTAGGATACTTTGATGAATAAAAAGTAAAAAAAATGTTATGTTTATAACCTAAACATACCTTTACCTAAAATATAAATATTTTGTAATAACAATATACACTACTGGTCAGTAATTTGGGGTCAGTAATTTTTCTTTCTTTCTTTTTTTTATAAAATCAATACTTTTATTCAGCAAGGATGTGTTAAATTGATAAAAAGTGATAGTAAAGAAAATATATTATTAGAATATATATTATTAGAATTTTTTTTTATTTTGAATAAATGCAGTTCTTTTTAACCTTTTATTCATCAAATATATTAGACAGCAGAACTGTTTCCAACACTCATAATACATCACAATATTAGAATTATTTCTAAATGATCATGTGATAGACCGGATGTTACATGTGACACTGAAGGCTGTAAGTAATGATGCTAAAAAATTCAGCTTTGCATCACAGGAATAAATTTTTTTTTTTAAGTATATTCAAATAGAAAACTATTATTTTAAGTTGTAATAATATTTCACAATATTACTGTTTTTTCTGTATTTTTGATCAAATAAATGCAGGCTTGATGAGCAGAAGAAACTTCTTTCAAAAACATTAAAAATAGTAATGTTTCCAAAATTTTGGTCTGTACTGTATATACTGCTGCCAAATGATTAATCATGACTAATCATACAAAATAAAATAAAATATTTTTCTGAAATATATACATGCCTGTGTGTGTATTTATATATACATAATAAATATACACAGCACACACACACACACACACACACACACACGTATATATATATATATATATATATATATATATATATATATATATATATATATATATATATATATATATATATATAATGTAAACAAGAGCTTTTATTTTAGATGTGATTAATTGTGATTAATTCTTTGACAGTCCTAATATATTTTCAAGCGACAAAAGTTTTATAAAAAATATTTTTATGGCTTCATCTTCAATTTTCAGAACTGTTCTCTAAGCCGATTTTGAGAATGAGCCCAAACGAGGTTTTCGAAGGAGAACGCTTCACTCTGACCTGCAGCAGTAATGTAACCTCCTCTGCGAAGATCGTAAAAGCGGACATAAAGTATGTTTTGCTGAAAGATGGTCGACACATTTCAGCAGTTGCAAAAAACGAAGACACTGCAAGCCCCGCCACCAATGGAAAATACTACTGCATGGCAATGGCTAAAGAAGTTAACAAGACCAGCTCACCACATGATGTAAAAGCTAAAGGTGATAAGTTTATGCTTTTGTCAAAGCTCTGTCATTAGGGGATATGCATGTTATCCATATTGTCTTTTTGACTCCTATAACATAACATTTTTAGTTTTTTGTTATTGCTATGTTACAACTTGTTATAGCACATAAATAACATAAGGTGTTTGATAAACTAGCAATATAGTCCATCCCAAGGGTGCCAGTATACCACACTCTTAAAAAATAATAGTTCCATAAGGGGATTTGTGTGCTGATGCAATAACATACTCATGTTGGGTTCCCCAAAGAATTATTCAGTGAACAGTTCTTCTTTTGAATTAACTAAAGAACCTTTTTCCAGTATAAAGACCTTTTTTGGAATGGAAAGATTCCATGGATGTTCTTCATGGCACCATATCTGCCAATAAAGAACCTTTGTTTTTAAGAATGTTGAGTCGACAGCATGTGAAATGCTGCAAATACTTTGATTTCAGTTGGTATGGTTTCTTATGTGCATGCTTTTAACACGCTTCTCATCTTCCTCCCCTCTTATCCAGTGCCTGTTTCTGCCCCAGTCGTTCGTGCTGTTGATAAGGTGATTGTTGGTAAGCCGTTCAGAGTTTCATGTGAGGCTGAAAGTGGAACGCTTCCAATAAACTACACCTTATTGAAGACCCAAGTTCCAGTGGCTCACAGGACAGTGGTTACAGCAGCTGACAGGGCGATCTTTAACATAACCTCCATCAGTTTTCCAGAAGACATCAACTCCATCACATGTCAGGCTTATAACCGTGGGTCATCGTTCAGTAGGACCAGTGAGCCCCTTAGATCACCCGTCATAGGTAAGAGGACCACATCCTGATACTTAACACTGAAACATTTGGAAACAGACTCATTGGAATAACATGCCTCTATTTACATTTTTGTAAAACTCAAAAACATGTACTTGTACATAAAATTCCCTGCAGCTTCCAGCAAAAATGAAAACTAGTAGCAGTGAAGCACTAACTTGTATTCCTTTTCACACAAATTATATTTACAGATGCAGATTATTGATTAGTAAAGAATTTTTTCATGCAGTACCTTGGAAAACATTATTACGACCAAACACTTTTACCACAGAGCATGATTTGTAAACTAACACAACTAGCACCATATGTATGGCTTTTCTGACATTGCAAACTTCTTCAGTGTCCAGTGAAACACAAGCCATGTTGAAAGAGCAGAATGGTTTATAAAAGCATGTGTTATAGTGTTCTGGTCACAGTTTTTTATCTTTCTTATGTCACCATTTATCCATGGGAAAATCAATGCAATGCTCAAGCTTTATTTATTGGATGTTGTTTTGTTTTATACTACAGGAAATTGGAAATTATATTCACATTGTAGTTTTTTTTTCCTTTTCTTTTCTTTTTTTTTTTCTTTTTTTGCTTTTAACAAATTTATCAAGTATCTAATTAATTACTTAATATCAGTGAACAAAACAATAAATAAAACATGAATTTATGTGAAATCTGACTATTGGGAAAACACAAGCTTGTAAAGTTTTTAAACGGTTAGTTCACAAAAAAAAAAAAAAAAATTCCAATGTTATTTCCAATGAAGACTGTAAACACACAGAAGCGGTCCAAAACTATACTTCATGGGCAAGTTTACCAGCGCAATCCGTATTTTGGTGTTAAAATGTACGGTCAGGTTTTACTACGGATGCGCAGTGAAGCATAAGCACTGAAAAAGCATGGACACCATTATTTAGGTTTACAACCTGACTTTATTGAATGTTTATTTGTAGGAGTTCTCCTTTCAGACCAAAAAGTTATGGGAAGAGAATATTCAAATGGATTACACAACACATTTTACTTACGTTTGCGCTCATCAAATTACTGGCATTTGTGCCACTATTCAACACCCAAAATAAGCATGTGTTAAACTATTTTGCACTTGAAATGGCTGTGATTATTGTTGTTAAGAGAAGGCACTGAAGAGAACACAGAGCATGTAGAAGCCAGAGGTGTTTTTCCACATGCATTAATTTATTTGTAATGCTAGAAGAATACATTATCCAAAATATCATTTACCAAGTCATAATATTTTTTTACTTGCTTCAGGAAAAAAAAATATGACTTGGAACCCTCAACTAGGATTTTTTTTTTTGTGAACAATTTTTATTTTTATTTATTTAGTTTCATACAACAAACAGAAAATAGAATACCCACAACCCTCAACTAGGATTCATGCAATACAAGCTCTATCAAAAATTATTATTTTTTACCTCAGGTTCTTTTCAACGTACTGGCTTCTTTGTTTATTTATTCTTTAATTGTGACTATGCTAATTTGCGCTAATTTTCCCTGTTTAGTAAAACTAGCCCCAAGTCTTCTAAGTCATAAAACAGTTTACAGCATCTGTTGTTATTCAATGGTAATGTCACTGGCATCTCATTCCTGTTCACATTCAGTTAAACATGGCATGACATTGACTCCATACACCATTGGTTCTCACAAGCGTTGCATTGAAACACTTTGAATATGTCAAATTGTGAATCGGATTTTGCAACAGAGCTCATGATTTTCACTGAAAGAGAACTTCAGAACACTCATGAGATAAATTTTTCTGTCTATCAGTACCAGTTTCCAGGCCTGTCCTGGAGACAAAGGAGGATACAATCTCAGAGGGGTCGGACCTTACCCTCTTCTGCCGTGTACAACAGGGCACTTACCCCATCACCTTCACCTGGTATCATAACAGAGCTATACTCCTTCCCTCCTTCCAAGAGGTCAGATCCTCAGAAGGAAGACACGTCATCAAAGCCATCAAAAGAGAGCAGAGAGGCAACTACTACTGTGAGGCATCTAATTACGCCTCTGAAACCAAAAAAAGTGATCCAGCAAAAATTGGTGGTAGGTTATTTTTAGACAAACACCAGCTTACCTTCTGATCACTCGAAAGTCATAGTAGAGCTTCTACAGAATTTTTTGAACTGCAATGCTTACTCTACTCAAGTACACAGATAGTTAGTTGACCTGAAAGAGTAAGTTTCAGTGAAAACTGTGTAAACTAATGCTACTCTAATAGCTCACCTTGTGACAATGCAGAGAACTTTTAATTGTGTAGAGTATGTTTCTGGCCTAAATGTGAAAATGTCTACAGAATAAGTTTTTGAAGATGTTCAAGTGTCCTTTCTGCTGATTTGTGTGTGTTTTTTATAGTCAGTTTAGCGCTGTGGAAGGAGGCTGTTATTGGATTGCTCTGTATCTTGCTTTTGGTGGCTATCGTCATAGTCCTGACATTCTTTTTTAAGAAAATGTCCCACCCACGCAGACAAAAGCAAGAAACTGACTTATCAGTGTAAGACGCCTCTTAGTTTCTGTTTAACATCTACATTGTTTGCTATGTCTTATATCATCATTCCAATTTGTTTGAAAATGCTTTCTTTCTCAGAAAACCTTCAAGGCCCAAATCAGGTGACCCAATGAGAATAAGCCTTACTCTCGACATTGAAGACAACACTGCTCTCAATGGTAACAGATGACCTCATCCTTGTCATGTGAATATAAATACAGTGCATTTGGCTATTTTTTAAACTGTTGTGTTCAATAAATCCTAAAAAAGATGCTTTGATCTTTAATAAGACTAATGTCAAGCTTAGTCCGTTTAGATAAAAGTTTCTGATTCAGTACAAATTGGGTATAGTGATGATTTGATGAATTTGATCTGAACTAGCTAATCAAGGTCTTTAAGACTGCTAGAATGTCCAGTGAGCGTATCTTGTGCAGGCTAGAGCTGAATTTTATAGGACATTGTACTGGACACCTCAGGGTTATGGAAATGACTCAGTGGTATTCTGAATGTTGAACTTGTTTGTTTCTGCCTCACAGGAACTCCCGGTGTGATGGGCAGGAATGTCTGGAGTGGAAATGCATCTGGCTCAGGTACAGATTTGAATCAGGATTATGCCAGTGAGCTGTGAGATCCTCTCATGACACCCTCTGCTTGATATTTCATTAGATTCTGACGATCCTCCTGATGAAGACTCTAAGCTGGTTCAGCCACAGGAAGTGGGTCTCTGCAGAGGTGAGTTGCAAGAATTTCAAAGCTCTTCAACACTCAAAGAATCACTCCAATGGCATCATTGTGAAAAATCGATCAGTTATAGCAGGATATTGAATATTTATCATTTTCGATCATTGGAATTGGTTCTGTGTGAAATGCTGTGTCAGAACTTTGTTTACATTTTCTATATTGGTCGCAATTATTTAACAAAAGAATAACAAAAGATTGCTGGTTAGTTTTAATGCTGATGGGTTCATATTTAGAAGTTCCTGTGACGAAAAGCATAGAGCACCATTACAGTGCCCAACACACAGAGGTCCAGGTGTCCACTCCAGGTGAGCTCAGATCTTTGAATCATGCAACCCTCCCCTTCGAGCATGAGCATAACAGGCAGTAAACGTGTCCAAACTGACATTGTTAATGAACGTGTGGTGTTTCCATAATGCTTGATGCATGCACACCAGGTGGCTGTTTCCTGCACTGGTGGGAAAGAGCTTCCTGTTTTCACAACAGGCCCTGCTCTCTCGTGTTCCTCTGCTCAACTGATACAGAAACTCGGCTATTGTTTCCTCAGCACACGTGAACACTACACAGTCCCTTTTCCCTAGTTGATTTAAATAAAGACCTCTTGCTAATCACTGCGGTATGCATGTGAAACAATGCTGAAACATAGCAGAGGTCATGCTGAAATGGGTTTTGGCATGCCCACATATAGCCAAACAATAGCTGCATCTGGAGGGAAATGGATTACTTACACAGGCACATTAGCATGGCACTAACACGATAAGCCTAAGGCGGGCACCGTACTCCTCTTCCTTGGGAGTTGATTGGAGTTGGTTCAGGAAGTTGAGCTGAAGTTATTAAATATTCATCCATTTGCCACTGCAGCTCTTTTGTGACAGTGGTTCATTTGTTTTGTTTTTTTGTAGGAGTTTTGGAACAGGCTGATGGCGTAAGTGACACACAATGCTGACACACAAACACAAGTCCACATGTAGGTATGTATAAATAGTTTTGGAACAGGGTGGCCCTCTTGTGGAAGAAATGGATGGCACAGAAGAAATTTCTAAACACTGTATCTGATTTGGTCAGTATTATGAAGGCTGTCAGGAAAATGCCTAGTCATACAAAATACAAAGAGTATTTTAGTATTTTAGTATTTTAGAGTAAATTACAGTAAAAATACTGCTCTAAAATATATATATTTTAAGTATATAAGTATATATTTTTTTAGTATAGCATAATTAAGAGCAGTACAAAACAAATGCCATGACAAATAAATTGTATATGTTTCATATAGTAGTGATTAATGAGTCAGAATTTTGTTCTCATTAAAATGATTTTTTTTCTCATTATGAGGTTTATCATTAGGGGGAAACATGCATGAACAAATATTTTCCTACAAATTAGGGGAAAAAAACTAAAGCAGCATATATTGTCCAAAGTCTTATTTCTGTATTAATTTAGACAGCCAGTTAAATAAAATTAAACATTTTGCTGATAACACAACTCTGCAAGCTAGTATGTAAGGTTTTTTGTGTGTTTCTCAGCAGGTAGCTCTGGAATATGCACAACTCAACAACAGTGAACAAGGACCTGCATAGACTCTTAACACTTAACTCTTAATTTATTCAGTTTCTCCACCACCAGAAGCTGATTTTTATCCATGAAGTGCTGACATTGAACATTTTGCTTTGTTGGTATTATTGACATTACTTTGTGACTTATGTTGTTTGTTTTGTTTCTGCTTTCTTTTGGATTTTTTTTAAATGAATAACATTTTGTTGTGATGTTTATATATGAGAGATTAAAATCTGAGCTGTCAGATAAAGCCTTTGGCTGGTTTTCTTTGTTTTTCCTCTTTGGTGTGTGTGTTTTATTTATTTATTTATTTATTTTATTTTTATTTATTTTTTAATGAGGAACAGGAAGGACATTTTTGCTTCAAGAAAATGAAGGAGTCACTGGAAAGAGTCTTTTGAAGTGCAGCCACTCAAAAGTGTCCTTTTAAACACTGAGCCACTGTAAAAAATTTAAATAGCAGTTGAAAATGACGTGGCCCCTAGAAAAAGTTTTTATAACTAGATTGCAAGAATATGTAGATCTTATTAATCTTTGAAAAAAAAAAATCACCCAGATTTTCATTCTCATCATTGATTGATTACTGTTGTAACAGGACTAAATGTAGTCCTTATGATATTCCACAGGGTTCTATTTTAGGACCTCTGTTATTATTGTATTATTATAAATGTTATCTTTAGGTTTTGTATGTAGGCAACACAATGTAAGATGCACTAAACCACTCATAGTTCCATCATGCAACATTAGATCTGCAGATTCTACAAACAGCACATGTTAAACAAAGGAAGGTTTTCTTATTTTTATTTAACATATTGCAAAACTAAGTCACTTTTTGTGACTGTGGTCAAAAGTGAACTTGTTTTACAGACTATCTTTGAATGTCACATAAAATACTGCATTGCTCGTGACACTTCTAGTGTCCTTGGATGGTGCAAGGCTGCTTGTAATACTCAGAAGGGCTCCAATGTGATACTCAGGAGCTTATCAGCATGACTCCCCATTAATCATATGACATCATGGGTTGTCAGTAGCAATGGCCACCCATTGTGGTTATCCTAGATGAAACAAGGGAGTCACATAATTGGGTGCCACTTTAGCGACAATAGTTAAATAGACCTTTGGGGGAGCCACAGTAACTCCAAGGTATTTATGAAGGAAACCGGGGTTTACAGAAGCCGTATGCAGTGTGTACACTGAGCTTTTCACCACTCTCAGACATGCACTTATTTTAGGGAGGGGGAACGTAATGTACCTCTGTTTTACTGCCATAAAGTGTCCCTCTCTTGCTCTCACTCGGTCATAACATGAGCCCTGACTCGATGTCGTGCAGAATTCCAGACCTGCAGTTAGCTGCAAAGCTAAAATTGGCATGCTGACCCCTGTGAAATGTATTCTGGGAATATGTTGTCTTTCACTTTGCCTTATGGGGCTAGTCCAGAATGCTACTTTATGAATATCTTGCACTTGTGACAAGAAGCTCCTCTTTCCAGGATATACATCCTTCAGCACGCTAATGCAATACTGAACCTAAATGGAAAATAAAATGGAAAGAAAAAAAGATTAAAGATATGTCTCATAAGATAACGTTATAGGTAATGGTTGTGTAATCTGGTTAGTGTGAAATTTGTATGGTAAGGAGACTGATTTATGCAACATGCATACTGTTTACAAGCTTGCCAAGTCTTTTTTTCTCTGGTACAACTCACATTATATAACCCAAAATTAAACAGATTTTGCTAGGATTTTAATATAATAATACATATGAAAGTAACAGAAAACGATGGCCAAATGTATGATTTTGATTTGCATGCAAATGAGTGGAAGTGAAAATAACAAGCTCCTAGTTTGCCAACATATTTAGAGTGACACTATCAGTTAATATCCTCATAACATACTGTCAGCCAGACACTGCTCATCTCTTTCTCTACCGGTCTCTCATCTTTAGCTAATCTTCCACTTTCCTCGAAACGCTCCTGATGGGATGACCCAAGAAGAGAACAGGAAGGAGCCTAGAATAGGCCATCATCCATCTGAAGATGATATCTGTGTTATGCAATGCGCTCATGTGGGTAGTTCACTCCTCACTAACCTTCAGCCTAAAGATCATATTCATTTTCCAAATGGATGAAATGAATAGTTATAGTTGAGACTAGTACTCAATGTACAGTGGATGTTTACGTAGACAGATGTTTATGAAATGTTTATACCCTAAACTCTATAAGCTGATCAAAAGTGAATAAATGGGCATTGCATGTATTTTGAATAAAATGTATGCGCTTATGAAAAACATCATTACCATTAATGACCACCAAGGCTTGACCATCCTGTCATTATTGCATTTCAAACATTAAAACATGCTTTCTTCCCATGTTGTATCTTCACAAATACTGAGAATTAGAATAAGTGGCCATTTCTTTTCCAGTGTCTCTGCATGGGTACCTGGGTGTCTGGTTAGAGAGTTATCTTGCACTGCACTATAGATGTTGTTTTGATTGTGAAAATAGACAGACTTCAAGATTTACAATTTAAACTATATTTGTAAGCAGACTTCTTAAAAAAAAAAAAAAAAAAAGCATAACAGGACTGTAAAACAAAGTACTACCAGATTTCTTAAAAAGATATATATTTAATGAATAGAATGTTATTATTAACAAATATAAATGTTGTCACTTTTGATCAATTTCATTTGTCCTTGATGAATAAAATGAATGAATAAAATAAATAATTTCCTACATAAATAAATGTTAGTACTTACAATAATAATAATTAGGTGTTAACCTTGAACCTACCCATAAACAGCCTAACCATAAACCATATGGTAATACTAGTCTTATATGAGTCAGTACTGCATTTGGTAACTACACTGTACATTCATGAAACTGAATGTACTATAAAATAAAGTGCAACTTGGTTTCTTAAAAATTCACATTTTCAATTGAGCTCTTTTCTTGGCTGATCACTGTTTTAAATGCCCATTTATCCTCTATTGTGAAGTGTAAAGCACTAGCATCTGTACGTTAAAATATGGAACCTGTTTTGCTGAGTGTTACTCTGATTTCTTTCTTTCTTTATTTTTTTTTTTTTTATGCTACGTACTCTCTCATTGGTTACTTAGAGCATATGGGTAAAACTCATGCCCCCATTGTGTAAGCAACATAGTGACCGTTCAAAGCACCCACAATTTTTAGAATCGGGAATTCAATCCCCACACAAACAATCATACCATCAAAGCTCTGACAAAACCCACCCTATGAAGTCAGCCACACACATGCTCCTGCAGCACTTTGAAACAGCTGCATGGCTCTACTCAGAACTTCAGGCTATTCGCTAGCTAGCATTCTTCATACCTGCTCAATGTCAGAGCGCCCCTTCTCACATTTGCAAAAAACAAACCGCTTGCGGACAATAGACTGGTGAGAAATAAAGAGTCAAACCACTAAGCATATCATAAAAGGCTTTGAAGGAATCGATGTGTGAAGCTCTCTGAGGTGGACGTCCTGTGTTTAATTAGTGGTTTGTTGTGTTTGGATCTGAGAACGAACCAGTCATAATACCAGCATGAGCTAAGAGTGTTAACCCTGCTACAAGAACAGCCTGAATTTCCATCATGGCATGCAGTCCAGCTAGTCGACTTGGAGTGTGTTTTACAAAAGTATTGTTAACAAGTTCAGCCTTTTATGAACAGAGTTCGATGATTTGGTGTTTCCAGAAAACATACTTCCAACAGGATTCGCAAACGTCTTCACAGAGTTGTGTGGTTGGTTCTACAGCTCTCAACCTGTAGTTAGAAATGGAACATGCAAATATACAATCTTTCATTCCATATAAAAACTAATTATAAAACTAAACATACATATTCTAGTTAGAGAAAGAAATTGTAATTTTGCAGGGGTGTTGCATTTTTGTATATTAATATATTCATGCTTTATTCTATGACACAAAGCATTCCTCAGTCGCATGGGTTTATTTGTAATAGCCAACAATACATTGTATAGGTCAAAATAATAGATTTTTTCCTTGATGCCAAAAATCATTAGGATATTAAGTAAAGATCATGTTCCATGAAGATATTTTGTCAATTTCCTACTATAAATATATAAAAACTGAACTTTTGATTAGTAATAAATTGCTAAGAACTTCATTTGGACAACTTTAAAGGCAAATTTATCAATATCCAGGTTTTCTTGAACCCTCAGATTCCAGATTTCAAATAGTATCTCAGTCAAATATTGTCCTTTCCTAACAAACCATACATCATATTTATTCAGCTTTCAGATTATGTATAAATCTCAAATTAAAAAATTGACCCATATGACTAGTTTTAACGTGTACGGTCACATATTGTGCTTTTGCGAATTACTCTACCTGGATAGCCTAACTATTCTACAAAAAAACTATTCTATCAGACATGCACTTATTGAGTGAGATGAAAGAGTTGAGCATTGTTGAAATTGTCATGTGACATGGTGTAGTTCTCTATAGTCTACACTTAGCATTTTTCTTCTGATTGTATTTAGGCTTTAAATTAATATAAATTGTGTTCATTTCTAAAGATTAGCATGAACAAAATATGTAAGAATCATGTTGTTGGTCACAGAGCTTATTTTCTTCCAAAATTCCAAAATTAGGGTTTTTGTTGAGGGAACCAGTGTGATGCCAGTCACTGCAGCACTCTATATCCTAGAGCAGTGTAATATGATAGGGAACCCGCAACTAAATCAAATTTAGAAGTTAAGTAACACAAAAGATAACTAAAAAGTAACAAATCAGTCTTCAGATGCTATGTTTGTTACCATGTCATTAATGAAAGTTTTTATATTATTGAACCAAGTAGTTCAAGTGTTGGATAGATGTGCGACACTACAGCTTTGGAAAACTGTCATGGCTAGCTAGTTAATTTTTCCAGTGGTGCATTGTAGTATGGTAGTTAAGCAGCAAGTTTGTTGGTTGTGCAAGAAATCCAGCTCAGAATGGCCTTTCTGTTGAAACATATTGGCGAGAGGTTATTCCTGGTGCAGGCCAGTTTATGCTGATTTGGTGCTGAATATGCTGGTGGACCATTATCGGCATGGTGTCAACCAACTTAACCTTTCTGCTAAAACTGGTTGATCAAGGAAGTATTTCTGGTTAAACTAGTTAAGAAACATGGCTAGGTCACCAGCACAGCAACATCCCATTCTAGTGCTGTTTTTCTTCAGCAGGGGGTAAATGGTCAGAGAAAAAGGGACTTTTGCTTTCACGCACCGGGCAAGGAGGGTGAGAGAAGCATGGGTAAATCACTGTCTTGTGGCCTATTTTTGCTACACTCCACCATTAAGCTTCACATCTGCCATCTGAGCTAAACTGTGCTCCAATTTAAACAGCCCCTGGAGAACCTGCACTAATTCTATAGACTTACTTTCAGTTCCAGGAAATCATCTGTTCATACTGCTTTAAATGTTTGATGTCTTATGTATTGCGTATTTTGTGCATGACATAGTGTCTTAAATAAGTGCTAGTGTTAAAATGATCTTACTATAAACACATATATCCACCAGAAAGATGGATACAGTTGATGAAATAATGCCATTTTATACCACATTATTTCATATTATCCACATTTAACACAGATGAACACTGTAACAAAAACAAAACTTTTTGTTTTGTTTTTGTTACAGAACAAAAATTTTGACATGACTTGTTTTATCGTGTTGGCTCAGCAAAAATCCATTTTAAAAAGTCAGGACAACTTTTATCCTCTTTAATACAAGTTTAATACACTTATTCAATCTGCAACTTAACCAAGCCCAACCAAGCAATTTTGTCCCAAATTTATTATTACTTTAGAAATTATGTTTTTTTTCTTTTTCTTTTTCTTTTTTTTTGACAAGCAACAGGCAGCTCGATGGAAAACATGTGCTGGTGACTAAAAGCAGGGCAACTCTACTGTACAGTCTCTGGAATGGCATCCATGTGTCTATTCCGTGCAACCAGAGCCAGGTGTGGAAAAGTCTTGTTTTGCTGAGTGCAAAGCTCGGTTTAAGCCTGGAAACTTCTCACAGATAACAGGCCACAGCGGCCATGGCATTACTATCTGTCAGCTCTCCAGTCTGTTAAAGGCTTTATAGTCTTACATTCAGCACACCAGGGGAGTAAACATTATTTGTAAAATGTTTTAAAAAATCTAATAAAAATAGAATTAAATGAAGCAAATCATGCCAGAAGGTACACTTATTTTGTGGGAATTGCAAGTTTTTTTTTTGGACGCTCAGCATGGTTCATTCTACTCTAAAGTTCATAGCATAAAGATTTTAATTGCAGCTGCTAAAACAAACAAAAAATCCATCAAATTATCTGTCTCATGACACGTGGTGAAGGCTAGCTTTCAGAGTGGACTTTTGCTATAGACAACATGCTAGCACTGCGTCTCCTGTGTCTTTACAGCGGTCAGCCATCGCAGCAGGGTGATTAGCCTCTTCTTTTAGACAGTGGATTACTGAACCTTGATATAGACATGGGTTATACTCTTTTATACTGCCAGAATCTGTTCGAGGGTCTTGATCTAAACCCCTCTCGCATCCTCTGTGGTGTTTATGGTCCAAAGATCAAAGTGAAAATCCACAGATCTGTTTCAAACCTGTTTTCTAAGACAGCATCATATAGAAAATAGAAGCACGTGAGAGATTTAAAGTGGTTTTAAAATGTTCTTCATAAGCAGAAACTCAAAGCACATGCAAACCAACACATCTGATGTTAGCATGTTACTAAACTAACATTATAAGATGGTACTCTAATTCACACAGAAGTTTATAGCGCAGTTTATAGTAAAATAAAAAAAAACACCTAAAATCCGTATTTGAGTACCTATTTCTGTAAATACTGTTCATTATTGAATACAATATATTTAAATCCATCTAGTAGATTTTAACCCGAAAATAAGCAAAGAAAGTCCTGGCCCTGCTCACTACTGAATATTTTAAATGTTGTATGAATGTTTTAAATGTTTTATACAAAGAGAGAAAGAGCAAGAGACACTCAACATGGGGGTGATCTGATGCAACACTTGGTGTAGTGTAGGAGTTCTCTGTTTTCTTTGTTTGTGAAGTGTGTATCACGTACACTATGAAGCAGTGTACGTGTGGGAGTGTGTGGTGTAGGACTGCTGTGCTATGTTTAACATCCTTCATTTGCACCGTTGACCCCATCACATGAGAGGTCACATCATGCAATGTATCAAGAAACTATCCCTTCCAGCCAATCATGTTCATTTTCTCCTCAACTGTGGGCCCAAGCTGTATGGCACTTCCATAAAAGAGAGTGTGCAATATGATAGTCAGGGTGAAAACAGCCACCCCTAACTGGGAAAATTTAATTATCTCCAACTTGGCAATATTTCTGTGTCTAGACTTTAACTCTGAGCCACTTGTACTTACAAAAACTTCAAACAATTATATACCAATATATATTGCACTTTTTGATACTTTGGCCATTGGCAGAAAGACATTACAGGTCACACTCGAGCTTGGGGAGCAATTCACACTATTAACTAAGTATTAACTATGACTTTTGACTCAATCTCCTAATTTGATGCTTATTAATATTTAGTAAGGTAGTTGTTAAATGTAAGTATCGGTTGGATTAAGGAACCAAAAAATATGGACATGTAGAATAAGACATTAATGTGTGCTTTATAAGTACTAATAAATAGCCAATATGCTAGTAGTATGCATACTAATAAGCAACTAGTTAATAGTGATGATTTACTCTTCACAAAGACCTGCCCCCCTTAGTTACTTTTGCTATGTCTAACAAGCCATGGCACTCTCAGGCCACATATCATGTTTTCACTCAGTGAAAAATACTGTACATCACGGAGCAAAAATGCAGAGCAGTTTACTTTAGGTATAAAACAAAGTCTCAGGTCTATAATTTTGTCATTTTTTTAAATAAATAAATAACTGTAGCGATGAACCGATAATCTCTTCCTCTTTATTAGCTATTATAGCACACAATAAACATGAATGAACATTGAAAGTTATATAATGTTTGCTTATATGTTATATAAGCAAACTCCTTCTTTAAAAACCCTCAGAATATTGAAAGGATTAAAACTGGATCAGTGCAAGAGGAAAATAAAAGAAAATTTAGAAATGGTAGGCTGTCAAAACTGGGGTTTCTCAGAAAAACACAAAATGACTAGTCAAATGTGAATGACACAAGAGAGGTGGATCTCCAGTCTACACAATGTATGATGAGGTATAGTGATATATTCACTTCATTGTGTATCATATCATATCTTCAAATTCATCCTCAGAGGTGTTGGCATAGAGAGGTCCCAATAACTGATATTATTGCATGCTGGTCGTGTCCTTTTCAGGTCATAATAGTGTTGATAATATGAGCTGAGATGGATTATGTCCTTGCTATTTCTCTTGGCTGGACGACACCTCCTGTGAAATGCTGCAGCCTGAAACCAAGGCCTTTGAAATACAGATGGAAGCAGCTCAGACGCTCCCGGTAGGACAGCTGCAGCAGTCAGAACTGAGGATCAGAGGACGGTGAAAACACACAAATGACTGCTCAGAACACAGACCAGCTTTGTGAGAGCAGGCACGTACAACCGTCTGACCTTTTCAAGTCCTTGAAGGTCAAGAAGAAGAAATCAGGATTGAATTAAAAAGAGAAAATAAAATGGCAGTATATGACTGGATGTGTGGAATTTATTAAAAAGGAGGCGTTAGGCGGAAATCTGAGCTGCTCAATCGAAGTATTGATCTGGGGTTTCAGAAAAAACATGTCCATGCAAGTCTTATGAAGCCATACAATAGCTTTTTATTAAAAATCATTCCCTCTGCTTCATCATTAGCTGGGTTAACATTACCATTCAAATTGCAAAAATTTAAACACACCTAATGGAAAGACGTCAATTTCGCAAATTTCCAATATATTGCAAAAAAAGTGATTACACTTAGATTAAGTGGTTTTTCAGCCAATTCAAAAAAGAAATATATCCCAAAATTGCTATGGCAAAGTTTTTTTTTCACATTTCACATATGGTGCACGAAAAAAATACATGATCATTTTTAATGTACTATAACCTCCAAGAAACACATGGATGCTCTCAAGCATGAGTGGCTTTCCTTGCCATTAATGCTTGGATGGGTTATTTACACACCACTCTACCAGCATCCCAGAAGTGGCTTTACATGCTGCTTTGCTAAAGATACAGGCATACGTCTCCTTCAATTAAAAATAAGAGTGCTGTGGCTGCAATATACATAAACTTACCAACATATTTCACCATGACTTATTGCAAGAGTAAAAATTGTGTAACATCGGCTACTGGAAACAGCATCATTTAATTTATGAAATATTGCGAAAGATTTGTGCAAATTTGTAATGGAAATGCACCTAAGGTATTCTTCGAATTATCAATGACTTCTTTGAAATTTGCACTTCTCCATAACCAAACTTGTTGTAGAAAGACTTGTCATGCCAAGTGGATGCCAAACTCCATTGGTTCTCACAAAAGTTGAAACCAATCAAGAGATTGAATATGAAGATGAGATTAAAGAGCTACTTTTGCAGTGAATTGCTGTAATGATAGATCACAGGAACGAGAGATCCAAAAGCAGTGTGTTTAATGGGTAGTCCAAAAATCAGTATCCAATTAGGCAAGAGGTCATAACCATGAAATCAGTCCAGAAACAAAACAAACAAGAAACTAGAAACTAGAGAACACAAGGGAATGCGAGAAAACCAGGTGATGGAAAATAAGGACTCCATGAAACAGAATGAAAACAGACCGGTATATATGGACAGGTGATGATGATGAAAATGAAGACAGCTGAGTGCAATTAACAGGTGTGCAATTAACCGTGATGAAGGGACAAGGCTTTGTGGGAAATGTAGTGCCTGCAGTGGGGTGCCCATGGGGAAGTGAGACCACTAGTGGACACCCAGGCAAACACAGACCAGACACCGTGACAATTGCAACTTAAATTTCAGTCTGTTAACGTTTTGTACTTAATTAAAACTTAAAACTAACTAAAATTAACTTAAAACTAAAAATATATATCGCAGTATTACTAAAAGATATTGTATGACTATGGAATATAAAACAAAACACCACATATATTTTTTAAAATATATTTATGTTAACTTTATGTTGCTTTTTTATGTTTCTGAAACTTCACAGGCAGTGTACACAATGTATACATTTTACACTATGGAACTTTTTTGTGTTTCACAGAAGAAATAAAGTCATACGGCAACAGGAAAATCTGTTAAGACTTATCAATTTTGAGGTCAACTATTCCATTAAGCAAATGGTAAATAATGTTTATTATATAAAAATCTAATCTTTAATGTTAATTATTGTATCATATCATCTTAGTTACCTACTATACTGTATTGGGTAGAGACGGTTACTTGTAACTATGCATAACTTACTGTTAAGTACATATAACATGTAACTACGTCAATTTATTTACTATATTCTTGATGTATTCATTCTATTAATACTAGAAATACATTTAAATTAAAATGTATTTAACCACATTATTACATAAATGAATTCCTCATATAGGATGGCTAAAGCAGCTTGTCTGGGCTTTGTATGTCCCATCATGACATACAGAAATAGAATCAATGATCCGACTGAAATCGAAAAGTACAAGCATATGACCTACTTGGTTCAATACTGAGGGCGATGATAAATTTAGCAGGCCTAATTTACAGCCGTGTGACCCTGCACTAGACAGCATCAATGCACTGGCACAGCACCCAGCTCACTTAGATTCTTGTTTGAGCTTTATATTTCAATAAAGTGATGTCTGTGTGTGCTTTCTTGTGCATCATATAATGCTTTGTGATGTTCCTGTGTGGAAACAAACCGGTTTCAGCCTAATATGCATGCATGAGCTTCAACTGAGAATCATTTAAATCGATTATAAGCATAGAGATAGTTCAACTAGACACTAAAAAGCAAACAACATCAGAACTTTTTTTATTTTTTTATGTGTTATAGGCAAAATATGATTACTTGGGTTGCATTTGGAGTCATATACTTCCAAATATCTTTTCAACTTTTAGAATTATTTTTCATTCCTCCATTCATTCATTCTCAATACTTGTTGGCACATCAATCCCAAAATGTTTTTTAAGCCCTGTAGCTTGTTTTGTCTGTGTTCAAGAATCAGTGCACTGTGTTCTCTAAGCTGTATTGATATCCAAACCCTACGATCAACATGATTTATAGTACTTTAAAATGTTATAGAAAAATCTGATCTCTTTCAGGTCTTAGAGTGAAGCTCCTATCTTGAAACGATCATTCTCTTCAGCTGTTGCCCATGTGTTCAGTCACATGATCAAGGATGAGCTCATTTATGTGGCAAACACACATTGTCCATGTTTTTTCGAAAGAGACACTGCAGGTTGCTCAGGGGACATTCACTGGTGCTGTCACAGATCTTTATGAGGGGGCGGAGTCAAAACTTGAATGCATGTGAAAGTACGGTGGGAGGAGTTACATCACTGTCACTAGATACAAGGGACGACATCCCCAAAATAACCCTGGAAAGGGTATATAGGACCCTGCTTTAACCTTCACTCTCAAAAGAGCAGACGGTACAGACCGTGCAAATAAAGTTGATGAAACAAGTGGTAATGGGACAGATAAACTAACCAAACTTGAAAAAAAAAAATCCCACCAATAAGGAACAGATTCCTCTGGAAAAGTGACATTATTTTGGACTTGAAGCGGATTGTAAAAACTGAAGACAGTGTGAACCCAAAGTCAAGGTTCAAGATCTTCCCCAAAACAGGATTTTACTCTTGCGTGGAGTTTGACTTGAGTTTCAAAGTGACCTCCTCTTGTGCCTAGAGCCGAGGGGGGGAGGCAAAGTCGTGGCGTCTCCGGGAATGAAGTACAGCTGCCAGTACCCGGTGTCACAGTACACACGCTCCGGCACACACTACACCTCCACACATTACACACCGTCACACTACTCCAGCAGCTCGTACTCGCCTGGATACTACAGTTCCACAAAGTACAGCCCGACTACACTCCACTCGCCATCATACTACACTCCACCGGCTTACACTCCTGCCTACAAGCCCACCTCCACCTACACCCCCATCTATAGCAAGGCGTCCCGGCAGAGCAGCTCAGCCCGGACAAGCGTACCACTTACTCCTACTGTAGCCCTCAAACCCGCTCGGGCCGTGCGCTTTACAAATGATGTCGTATTCCAGGATTTGGTCCGGCACAGTGAGCTGGAACAGATCGGTCGGTTTATGAGGGCGAGGAAAGTGCGTCTTGACACCATCTTCCATTCTGGTGAGTGAACCTCACCTTTCACACATAGAGTGCAAACAAATTAATTCACTTGTTTAATCTATAATCATCAGTCCAAGCGTATTTCAGCGTGTTGAAATGAAGTAAACCATTTGTAGGTCAAGTCCCTGTAGAGTGTAAACTCTTTGGCTTTATTGCAAGTTTAAAAAACATAGATCAAACATAGTAGTCTGACATGTCAACTTCTGGATTAACTAATCGTTGGAAGTTGAGACAGGGCCAATGTGGGGCTAACCTTCAGCAGTTATGGTGCATTTAAGTCATGTTGGAAAGATCACATGTAAGAGTTAATTGCACATGAACACACAACAAAGTTATAGGTTTACGAGCTGGAAAATTTTCTTGGAGGCCAGTCAGTGGAAAAACTCAGTATCTGTTTTGATGGTAAATTTGTTCAAATTATTATTATTATTTTTTTAGTTTACAATAAAACTAACTTGCATGTACAGAATACTATAGTATTGTACAACTACGATTGGTAATTATGAATATATAACGTGCATTTACAATGCACATTTTGAATTCATGATTTTATAGATGTAGTAATGTTCAAAATATCTTGTTGTATTTTATGCACAAAACGTACGTCACCATTTTGCTCCAACCAAAGTCATTCATGCACTTGACATCATAATTATGACATTTCATAAATGCAAACTTTCTAGGAAGTCTTTTTACACAACATTAACCTCTACATCACTATTTTGCTCCAAAGTTGACATTTTAAGGACATTTCATTAATACAAACTTTCCCGGAGGACTTTAAAACACCATTAGCCTCTTTTAGAAGATGCTGATATAAAGCATTTTACTCCTTGGATATCTTTTTAAAAGTAGCTGAATATTCTTACAAAAAACAAAATTTACCTTAGGGGGAATAACAGTTTGTCACCAGTGTTGGGGGTAACGCATTACAAGTAACATGAGTAATTGTAATCAGATTACTTTTTTCTAACTATTAATGTTTAATATACAGAAAAATATCATTTACTTTTTCAAATTAGTAATGCCACATGTATTGATTGACAGCTCTCCTATCCAAATGATGAAAGAAATCATGAGTAAAAGGTTTCTGTAGTTCTAGAATAAATCCGAAAATAAATGAATGCATCTCACTCGCAAAAAAACCAAAAGAAAACTAATTAAATATTACTCAAAATGAATAAAAACAGTTAAATAAAACTCTGAATATGATACACACTTGCAATAATTAAATGTTAAATACCAGAAATATCCTTGTATGCATTTAATCCCAATTTTTTTACCAATGTCTTTGCTGCTGACCTTCGATGATCGAATTCAAACATGCTAATAAGCACAAATTACTCTAGATAAATACTATTTATTTTTATTGCTGAAGTGTGCTTTGGAAAGAATTTTCAGTTCTACTGGTTTATTAATTTCACTTTTGGTGTGAAAGTGCTTCTACCTTCACCAAAAATATAACTTTTTTGTATTAAAAACAAACAAGCAAGCCCTGTCCAGATTTAAAAAGTAACATAATGCATAACTACGTAACGTAATTAGCTATTTTTTTAGGAAGGGACACAATATTGAAATGCATTACTTTTAAAAGTAACTTTCCTTAACACTGTTTCTTACTAGGGCAGAACCATTAAAGGGACAAATTTTTACCCCTAAAAAGTGCTTATTGGTACATTAGTGTAGTACTACTAAAATTTTTAGGGGCAAATAAGGTACAAAAATATCTCTTTGAGGGTACTGCCCTATCAACACAAGGTTATACCCCTAAAGATTTCATTATTATCAGTACCAAACATAAATGGATAGTGGCATTTTCCAAATTATAGACAATTCAGGGGATTATTTTGGGATTGTGATTGGTATGGCACAGAAATTACACTCTAAACTTTGAAAATGGAAAAATAAATATTCTTTTATTTGTCACTGCTATCTGGAAAGAGAAACTGAACTGCCCACCCTAACGAAATCAGGTTTTTTTTTCAGGAATGGCAGCACTCCATGAAGCCGTGCTCTCAGGAAACCTGGAGTGTGTGAAGCTCCTGATAAAGTATGGAGCTGACGTTCACCAGAGGGATGAAAACGGCTGGACACCACTGCACATGGCATGCAGCGACGGTTATCCTGAGATTGCACGGTGAGAACAAACTCATTATAAGACACTTCTGAGAGACCTGATTCTCAACTGATTTCAATAGAGTTTTGAAAGTTGATAAGATAATAGTATTATATTGGGTAAAGCTGTACATTTTTAATTTCATTTACTTATATTTTTATTGTGAGCAGTACTGGGTTGGGGAACAGAGCCATTAATTATACAAACCCGATTCCAAAAAAGTTGAGACACTGTACAAATTGTGAGCAAAAGAGTTATGAAATAATTTACAAATCTCATAAACTTATATTTTATTCACAAAAGAAAATATAGATAACATATCAAATGTTGAAAGTGAGACATTTTGAAATGTCATGCCAAATATTTGCTCATTTTGGATTTCATGAGAGCTACACATTGCAAAAAAGTTGGGACAGGTAGCAATAAGAGGCCGGAAAATGTAGATATAAAGAACAGCTGGAGGACCAATTTGTAACTTATTAGGTCAATTGGCAACATGACTGGGTATAAAAAGAGCCTCTCAGAGTGGCAGTGTCTCTCAGAAGTCAAGATGGGCAGAGGATCACCAATTCCCCCAATGCTGTGGCGACAAATAGTGGAGCAATATCAGAAAGGAGTTTCTCAGAGAAAAATTACAAAGAGTTTGAAGTTATTATCATCTACAGTGCATAATATCATCCAAAGATTCAGAGAATCTGGAACAATCTCTGTGCGTAAGGATCAAGGCCGGAAAACCATACTGGATGTCTGTGATCTCCGGACCCTTAGACGGCACTGCATCACATACAGGAATGCTACTGTAATGGAAATCACAACATGGGCTCAGGAATACTTCCAGAAAACATTGTCGGTGAAAATAATCCACCGTACCATTCACCGTTGCCAGCTAAAACTCTATAGGTCAAAAAAGAAGCCATATCTAAACATGATCCAGAAGCAAAGGTGTTTTCTCTGGGCCAAGGCTCATTTAAAATGAACTGTGGCAAAATGGAAAAATGTTCTGAGGTCAGATGAATCAAAATTTGAAGTTCTTTTTGGAAAACTGGGACACCATGTCATCCGAACTAAAGAGGACAAAGACAACCCAAGTTGTTATCAGCACTCAGTTCAGAAGCCTGCATCTCTGATGGTATGGGGTTGCATGAGTGCGTGTGGCATGGGCAGCTTACACATCTGGAAAGGCACCATCAATGCTGAAAGATATATCCAAGTTCTAGAACAACATATGCTCCCATCCAGACGTCGTCTCTTTCAGGGAAGACCTTGCATTTTCCAACAAGACAATACCAGACCACATACTGCATCAATTACAACATCATGGCTGCATAGAAGAAGGATCCGGGTACTGAAACGGCCAGCCTGCAGTCAAGATCTTTCACCCATAGAAAACATTTGGTGCATTATAAAGAGGAAGATGCGACAAAGAAGACCTAAGACAGTTGAGCAACTAGAAGCCTGTATTAGACAAGAATGGGACAACATTTCTATTCCTAAACTTGTCTTCTCAGTCACAAGACGTTTGCAGACTGTTGTAAAAAGAAGAGGGGATGCCAAACAGTGGTAAACATGACCTTGTCCCAAGTTTTTTGAGATGTGCTGATGCCATGAAATTTAAAATCAACTTATTTTTCCCTAAAAATTATACATTTTCTCAGTTTAAACATTTGATATGTCATCTATGTTGTATTCTGAATAAAATATTGATACGCATCTCGTCAGTAAAGCCGGTTATCTATTCAGCGGTAAATTCCATCAGGTGCATGATTTCACACAGAGCAGCTGTTACTACACGGAGCCGTTGTTAACTGACAAGCTGCGCAAATCAACGTTCATTATCAGTGTGGATTTGCACAGCATGTCAGTTAACAACGGCTCCGTGTAGTAACAGCGGCTCTATGTGAAATCACGCACCAGATGGAATTTAACGCTGATTAGATAACCGGCTTTACTGATGAGATGCGCATTAATAATCGGACGATATTTATCGTGCACCCCTTGTTTATCATCATTGCATTCTGTTTTTATTCACAATTTGTACAGTGTCCCAACTTTTTTGGAATCGGGTTTGTAGTTTAGCATACATTATATTATTGTAAAAATAAAATAGTGCTTAACTTAATAACTATAATTATAAAATAAAGCGCCACTTAAGTGTACTTGAAGAGTACACGTTTATTAATGATTCACACTTAAGTAAACTTAAAAAGTGCTCTTTGTAATGACGTAATATCAAACGTTTTACTTTAAATCGCATTTTAAATCATCTTTTTTTTCATATTCTTACTTGATTTGATGTGTCAACAGAAGTAAAAATTTAATTACGGAAACGTCCTGTTCATAAGAGTACCAAATAATCACTCTAAAGTTCAGCTCACATAAAAATTTAATTTTCATTTAATTGTGGTTCACTTCAATTGTGTCCAAAAACAATTTCAGTTGAACTGAAGCATATTACTTTTGTAATATATTCTCTCTCTTTTTTTTCAATGTTTGTCAAAGTGTACTTCTTTTTTCAAAGGTATATTGTCAGATTGTTAATGTTTGTCTAAAAATAATCATATTAAAATGTAAAATACAATTCCTCCTTCAGGTACCTTCTCTCTCTGGGTGCCAGTGTGGAGGCTGAGAATGAAAATGGGGAGAAACCAGCAGACCTCATCGACCCAGACTGCAAAGAACTGCTCAAGCTCTTCAAGACAGGCTGTGTTTGAGGGCTGTCCCACGGAATAACTTGAAAAAGAAAAAAGCTAGCTTTCAAAAAAACATTCAGATCACTCTCCTGAGCTTCGCATTTTGTGTGGTTCTCTTGAATATTCTTTATATCTTTTATTTTTTTGGCTTTTAATGAGACACAACATTACTATACAGTACAGAGGGAATCCAAACCCTCCATATCTGTTTGCTTTTGTATTTCTGAGTGAAATAGTATTGAACGTGGAAAAATGAATGGTGGGAATAGATTGCATTATGAAAAGTATGTGTATATACTGCAATGCGGTCAGATGTTTTGAGGGAAGGTTTTCTAATGTCAGAAAAAAAGAAAAGTTGTTTTAGAGGGCAAGCAAGTTATTAAACTTTGATAAGAGAAGAAGACAAATGGAATAACATATACAATAAGACCAGGAATGTTTATATAAAAATGCATGTGTCAGAACATCACCACACATTCACACAAACCAGCATCTTTACAGACAGATCTCTGCAATTGTTCTTTTTCACTGCTGTGTTAACCGTACTTTCTACCAGGGGTCCCTTTGATTGTTATCATTTTCACAATTCAGAAAAGTGATCTTTTATGTGACAAGGGAAGAGATCCTGTTTATGTAAAGAGATGCTTGCTGAGAAGTGCACAGGCCAGAATGAAGCGGGTTGCCATCTGTCTGCTGGGCAGCAGGAGAGTACAGAAACACAACCTGCCGTCAGACTCGCTTACCAAGAAACACTGAGGCTTTGTGCATTACTGTTAAAGCTGAGGGCACTACTGACATTTTGAATGTCTCTTGTCAAAGTCTTATCTTTATCTTATTTTTTACAATGTTTTCCTAAATAAAGCTGCTTTTATATAAATACTGAGTTGTGATTTGCATCAAACCCTTTGAAGATTATAAAAACTTAATGCTGTCCAACTGGAATATAATAGTTGACTTTATTTACGAATTATATTAGTGCTGTCTCAAATGATTAATCGCGATTAATCATATCCAAAATAGAAGTTTTTGTTTACATAATATATGTGTGTGTACTGTTTATATATATATATATATATATATATATATATATATATATATATATATATATATATATATATATAAATACAAGGACATGCATGTATATATGTAAGAAAAATATTTTGTTTATTAATTAAATATATTTATATATAAATAATAAGAATATAAATTTATACATGTATTTTCAAAATACGTACTGTATGTGCTATGTATAATAAATATACACAGTACACATATATTATGTAAACAAAAACTTTTATTTTGGAGGTGAATAATCGCGATTAATCGATTGACAGCACTAGTTTATATTTTTTCTCCGTGGCAATATTTGATATCTTGATCTATGTGCTTCAAAAGACCTTATAAGGTTACGTTTTTCAGTCAGAGGAATCTTCACAAACAAGTAAAACAATGCAGTGAAAATATGTAATAAAGTTCAAAATAATCGAATGGTTTTTCACGAGCTACACACAAGAAAGAATGATATTGGATCATTTGCGTCAAGCACTATATAACATAAGACACAGTTAATTTTAACAAAACCCCTTTTTGGTATTCCTGACATGTACGTCTCCAAAGTGGATTTGCATGAAGCATATATATCTTAAAGACGATTAAATGTCTGTTTAATATTAGACAGAGAAATGTTATAAAAGAATTGGAAAAGAACAAATCACATGAACAGACATCAATAAAACATCTTTTAAATTTTAAGTTGTAGTTTATTTTAAACAGAGTTATTACAGCACTTTTCTGATTCTTGATTGCTGTACATTTGATGCAGATCTTTTGTGGTTGAGGTGACGGCGGCATCTGTGGAAAAAACCTGAAACCAAAATCTAAAGTAAGATCATTCTGTTACTTCTAATACAGAAATGAAGTGACACTGTGCTGTTAAAATGACTGCTTTTGTTCTGTGTTTGTGCATCTTTGCCGGATCTGAAATGTCTGCAGACAGCTGTGTGGTCTGAGGATGGAGAAGATGGAGTGCCATGGGTGAAATGCTCCATCACTGCATCTCCCCTTGTTTTCTCATCAGGACCAGATGCTGCTGTGGTCTCTTCATCTTCAGTGACCCCAGAGCCAGCGAGAGCATCTAGAGAAAGACCAAAAGACACTGAGGATGTGAGTTTGGTCAAGTTTGTTCTGTTGGTTACTATTCATACAACATCAGTCAATAAAACCGTAGTTTCAGAAGTTTCTAAAGCATCATCAAATAATGTCACAAATAATCTGAAAGTCAGGCTCCATTGACTGATACTGTATGAACACAAACCAGCAGGAGAAACTTTGGACAAAGGATTGAACAGAATGGGGGCAAGTCATTAATGACTGAATTTATATGTTTAGATGATCTGACCCTTTAAAACCCATAACAGAAACTGTATTAAATGTATGCATGCATTAATATTATAATAGCACCTTGGAGAAAAAAGCTTTAAGAAATAAAGTTTAAGATTCTGCTGATCAGTCCAGTTCACTACACCACAGAAATAATGAAGCTATAGCAAATTAACATGCAACTGTAAAAATATGAAATTAAATTCAGCAATGAATAGAATGCTGACAACATGACAAAGTGTTTTACTCTGTGTAAGTGTTTTCCAGGTAGTGGTGCTCATGGTGAGCAGACACAGATGTTTGGAGCAGACACAGCAGCACATGTTCTCCTGCTCTTGTTCAGGGTTGTGTGGTTCAGGGTCTTCATCATGGTCTTCCTCATCCTCTCTGTGCACTCAGACAAGGACTCGATGTCCCTCTCTCATCATGATCAGATTCAGTCTGACTGCAGTAGTGAGGGACGTGATGGACGGATGTGGGTCCACCGTCTGTAAACATTCAAAAACAGAACAATGTCTGAATAAAGCTTTGTTTCATCGGTTGTTGACTTGTGTTTATTTATTGTGATGGTTACTTTTATTATTTTACTTGTTTATTCATGTCTCCTGTTGTTGTCAGTAAATAAAATTATAGCCTAATTGTTTCATTAACACATGCATTCATTCATTACTTGACTTGAATATTTAGATGTATTCATCTTGGCTGCATTTGTCTAGTGTGAAGTCATGCATGAATAGGAAAAAAATGACAATTTGTTTGTTTTACAAAAAATATATATAATTATTAGTCCCAATTTATCATTATTATTGTTGATAAGTGTTGGGGTGGGCTAGATATGCTTCCTGTGATAATCTTAATTTTTTAAGTAAAAATACTATGTGAAGTTACTGATGTTATGAGGTGTTTATGAGGATTAAACTGTGGGTCATTTCAACAGAGTTAAAATTTAAATACAACACAAAATGTATTGGTTAAACTACAATATCAATAAAAGGGCATCTGTGTATTCAACAAGACCACAAAAGGAGCAAATTGCATCAACATCAAAATATTTAGATAGTAAATATTAAACCTGTAGCAGTCAGTCATATATTTGAAGTTGGTGCGCTTGTAATAACGTCATATGTCACATCATAACGTAAACATGGCGGACCGCATTCATACTCAACGAGATTTGGCTGTAGTACGTACTCTTTTAGCAATCGTTAAGTAAGTACTTATTGAAATTAAGTACCTACTCATTAAGTATGCGATTTCGAACGCAGCCATTGAACAGCACGTCGGCTGGCTCTGTCCGCGCATGCGCGCCTCTCTCGGCTTCTTCGGCTGAACCGGAAATAATTGGTTGGCATTAGCAACGTTTAGGCCGATCCAGGCCTGAATACAGACATAGTAGCCGAAGAAACAGAAACAAACAGACAGGTTTGAAAAAGCTTATTTACGTCCTTTCCTCTGTGTGCCCGTTAGTCTGAATGTTTCGCGACGCGTTCGCTACGTTTATGCTCAGATTGCTTGTGAAGTCAGCATCAGTTTCTCACTATGAACACAATGCTAACCGACTAGCTGCTAGCACCTTATAAACAAAAACAAACACCGAGTGACTGAATTACCTTCCTTGACGTTCAATTAAATCCTGTCCTCTCGCTTGTGATTGAGATGGCGCATTTAATGTCTCTAGACCAGCCTTATGCACAGATGAACATAGCACAAATCTGTTCAAATCAATCATTGATGGTACTTGAGCTCTGATCTCAGATTGAGTCGGTCATGTCCGCTAATAAACGGTGCACCAATGATTTCCTTCTTGGTTTTGCTGTCTGGGTCTTTTATTCAAATGCAATCGAATGACAATTAGTGTCTTTTGTCTGAATTACTTCCATCTTTCCCCTCAGAAAACCCACTGAAGGACATACAATCCTTCCTGTCGAGCCTCATACTGAGATTGTGAGGCCAGAGACTAGAACAGAATGACCAGGTAAAGTCTTCTAATCAGAGAATGTGTTTTAATCGTAAAATAGAGCCACTGTTAAAAAACACAAGACTTGAGTGATAAACATTGGATCCCTTTCACAGATTGTGATTATCTATCTATCTATCCAACATCACATAAATATATTTTAACATGCTAACGATTTTCTTAAAAAAGTAAAAAAAATCACAATATTGATGTTTTACTGTAGATTTATTGAGCAATTTTTTTTTATTTCAAAAACATTTCAATAGTAAATGTGATATCGCTCTTCTGACTTACCTCTTTTGAAAAGTTTTGGAATTTTGTTTATTTTTATTTGGGAGCAAATTGGAAGGCAAACATTTTTTGCTGCAGTCTCCCATTTTTTTTAACTATGAAAATGTATCTAACCATCACAGCTTTTGAGATCCCCCAAAACTACAACAAGGCTCCATATTGAAAGGTCCCAGTACTATAAAAGCACCTTCTGCTGAGTTTGTTTTCACAGTTTTAGGGTGACAGGTTTCATTTTAACAGCTGATGTTTCTACATTCTGAGCTTGTTTGTCAATACAGTTATAAAACTTGGGCAAAATACATTTTTAATACTGAAGTAAAAATAATTGAGAGAAAGTGGGAAAGTATGTTTTGTGGCTAGATTCTTGGAACTGTAGCAAAAAAAAATTAACATTATTTCTAGCGCCCAAGTACAGTCTCTCAGTATTTTCTTTTTAATGCATGCTGAAATATTTTACTCAGTGTTTTCTGTGTCTTCTGCAGCTCCTCTACCCCTAGAATGCACACGTACAAGAGGACCTCCAGCCCTCGATCCCCAACGAATGCAGGAGAGCCTTTCACACCAGCACATGAAGAAAATGTGCGCTTCATCCATGACAGTAAGACATGAGACGCCCCTTTAGAGCTGAGCACCAAAAGTGTGGTTTCCACACATGAGAACATCACAGAAATGTATCAAATCTACAAAAAGCGTGGAAACGTCTTTTTGTTATAGTGATGCTCTGCTTTTAAATACATAATTGGCTAGAAATAATCATTATCCTTATTTAATAATTATGTACTTCATGTAAATGTATCGGTCAAAAAAGTGTAGGAATACATTAGTGGTGTTGTAATGCTTTTGTGTTTTTTTCCAGCTTGGCTTTGTGTTTTGAGAGACATTAAATCTCCACAAAATAGTGAACGTAATGATCGTGGCCCACAGGAGTATGTGGAGAAAAACCCAAATCCCAACCTACACTGTAAGTTTACCTTTATGTAAAAGATAACCCAGTGTAAAATGTTTCATTGTATGTACGTATTTATGTGGACAAAGTTCATGCCATGTCTTTATTTATTTTTTAATCGGTTTGCTTCTGTGTTTGGTCTCTTCTCTCTTTCAGCTTTTATACCAGTGGACCTGAGTGACCTTAAGAAGCGGACCACACAAGACTCCAAGAAGTCTTAAACCGCTCCCTCTCTTTCTGATCCAGCAGGTTTTGTCCTCCCTTTTACATTTGGGACCTTTTTACTCTATCAGTCTCCTGTCGGCCGACAAAGATCCACACGCTGGGAGATTCGGCCACCTTAGTCCAGAAAGCTTCTCTTTTCTCTGCCTCTTGGACCTGTGGTCTGGACTTACAGGCTGACAGATATTTATGCGTTACATTTTACACAAAAGCGGCCATTCCCTGTTTGTCATGTGTTTTTTTTTTTTTTTTGATTATTTTTCAATTAACAAAGACCTGTTTCAGGGTTGGTTTTTTTTTTTTTTTTTTTCACTCCTTGGGTTTAAATTCTCCTCCGTATATTATTATTATTATTTTTTGATGTGTAAATGACAATTGAGAAAGGCAAAGAACAGTGATGCTTAAACTGTTGGACATGACTCTTCACAAACGTTCTCAAAACGGGACGCGGTCCTGGAATACCCCTTCTTTTTGGAAACATGTTGATCACCTGACGGGGAGCGAGTCGACTGACTGTTCAATTCGTTTCATAGATCCATTGATTCAAAGAAGAGTTTAGTGAGTTTTGTCTGATTGGCTCGGCAGATATTTTTAGTAAACACACCTCCATTTTTAACTATGAATTGATACCTAAGTAAACTTTCCCACATCCTTCAAACCCAGCCTTTAAAATAAAGATTGCTTTTCTGTTATCTCAGCCTCTCTGCAGTCTATTTATCATGTAGTCTGTCTGTTGACTTTGAGCTCACCTGTGTGCTGAAATGCTTCTTTTCTGGAAATACTTCATGACACATCGTGAAATCACAGCCTTATCCAAATCTATGTCTAAGCAAACACACTGTAGAATAGCAGTAGTAGTAACAAATCATCCGCCTGAGTTGATGGTTTTAGATTTTAATAAGCGTTTCAGGGATGAATGAGATGATACAGGACTGGGAAAGTCTCAAATGAAACCCTGTTTTAATTCCACTTTCCATTAATCCAGTTTAGTATCTGCAATCTGCATTTAGACTGATTCAAGACAGGATCTAGATTTTGGTAACCCATAATCTGTGGTGACTCTATTATATTTTGATTCTAATCCATTTCGGAGAGAACTGACAAAGTGAGAGAGAAGAGAAGAACCTGTGTGTGTAAATGTCCTATTGTATATATATCAAGACTTAATTTTTGATTAGTAAAATGCATTTTCAAAAGCTTTTTTTTTTTGCCCCCCTCAGATTCCAGATTTTAAAAAATATTCTCAAGCAAATATTGTCCAGTCAATTGAAAAGCTTATTAATACAGATGATGAATAAATCTCAGTTTCAAACAAATTTACCCTTAACTAGTTTTGTGGTCCAGGGTAACAAAAAGGTTAAAAAAAATAAAGACCCCCCCAAAAAAGTATCAAATTTTACTCGAGTAAAAGTAAGAGAGTTCTAGATTTCGAATTAAATTAAGTATTAAATTATATTTAAGTAGTACAGTATGCTTTGAAATGTTGTGAAAGGAAAGTTTTCAAACGAAAAACACTGATGAAGTACAGACTCTCTAAACTATTTTTACAGTAGAGAAAAAAACAGGTGCTTCACTACTGCCCGCCTCTGTATATTACAAAGCATTCCTAAATAAAATGTTTTGAAGAACATTTGTACAGACCGGAAGCGTCCGTGTCACCGTGCGCGTCGCGAGCGGTGACGCTATAAGAGCGTCGCGGGCGGGGGCTCGTCGCTTCCGCTTCTGTGAGTGAACGGTGGTTCAGGGACAGTGTAGCGCTTCACACGAGCGGGGTTTGTTTTTAGTTAACGGCAGTGTTTAGCGTTAACCTAGGCCAGACGATGGCAGACAAAATGGATATGTCCTTAGACGACATCATCAAGCAGAACCGTCAGCGCGGAGGCAGCGGGCGCGGCGGCGGGAGAGGAGGCCGCGGAGGAGCAGGTGGAGGCCGCGGTGCTGGCGCCGGAGGGCGCCTCGGAAACACCGGCGGAGGCTTCGGAGGCCGCGGCGGCGGGTCGGGCCCCATGAGGAGCCGCCAGGGCCTGAGCCGCGGAAGAAGCAGACCCACGCCGTATAGCAGGGTAGGAGAAAGCGGAGAAAATCACGGGCTTTGATCCGCACGCTCGGGTGAAGCCCGGTTTAATCTTTCTAGGCTGCCAGCAAACATGGCGGCTAGCTGGTCCCTGGAGCTTCTCTGGGAGTGTAGCTCTTTAGATATGTATTGTGCTTAATGTGTTCTCTCCCTAAACCCTTTGTCTTGCCATCCGTGAGCGCGTCAAGCACCGCGCGTCGTGAAGCGGCGCGTCTGGAGCAGCGCGTGGATCTCCTGCTGTCATGCGGCCGTCGACGCCATCTTGGAGACGGCTGGTCCTTTCATTGAGCCCGAGCTGTCTTTGTGTTCGACGCCGTCCAGCGCACGTCCTCACGCGGTCTGCGTCTCGTGCTTCTGAAGAGTCTGCGCTTGTGTGTGTGAGCCGAAGCCCTGCTTCAGGAGGCCTTTCGTCCTGCGCTGGAGCTCCGCTTTTGTTTGGGAGGGGTTTGACGGTCTCCAAATATCCTTGAGCGCAGAAATATTGATGTAAAGTTGGAGCCGCACAGGATAAATGAATTTTGACCACCTCTGTCCATCGATTATGGAGAATCCCCTTGCTGATAATGTCTAGTTAAGAGTTTAGTTGAGGCCAGTGTTTATGTAACGCGTCAAAATGGCGTGGGCTCAAAATGGACGCTCCGCTTCAGATGCCAGTCTTGGACACTGTGATGGCCTCGTTTTAACCACCATTTTTGGACTTTGACGTGCTCCTTCTCACCGTAGAGCAGCGGAACACCCCTCTCCACCTTCTGGAGGCCTGCTGGGATTCATTGGAGTGAACGGCAAGAGACTCTGGGGTTTCTGGTGGCTAATTAGCTTTCTACCAAAGAGGGTGGGCAGCTTCTGAGGGAATACAGTGCGGTTTACTACAACAGGCTACATTTGAGCTCACTTGTTACTAACCCTACTCCTGTTACTGGTTATTTTGGCATTATACGTGTAATGCATGTGTAGTTTTATGAATTAACCCCTTGGTTTTCTTAACTTAAAATTGTTTTCAGTCAAAATCGATAGGATGCATTAAGGGGAACTTTCTGTACTATTTTGTATCAGTTTGTCTTGATAGCACTACATACAGAATATTATTTTTAAATTAGCATCTTTATATAAATTAGAGCATTTTTGTTGGTTTCAAAGTTATAAAATGGTGCAAAGGTATTTGGAATCTATGTATATATATATATATATATATATATATATATATATATATATATATATATATATATATATATGGTTGTGTATTTAGTAGTTGCTTTGTGTTTTAGACATTGATCAAAGACTAGTTAATCTGAGTTGACTTTCCCTCAAGTTTTCATTTTCTGTATTTACAAGTTTCCTGTGCAAGTCACTTTTACTATGATAATGTTTTGACTTGAGACAGTTTGGCTTATGTCCACTTTCATCCTTGTAGCAATTTGCACAAAAGTCACCAAGTTTTGGATCATTCCAATTGTGAAAAAAAACACACAAAAAAAATGTAAACCCATAAAATGACCAGAGGTCTAGTGAATTGCACACCCAGTAAAGTTTGGAGAACACAATCGCACCACTCTGTACATGTGCTGCCAGCTGTGTCCTGCATTGGTTTACTTGTGTGTCGTGATGGGGTGGGCAGGGATTGCTGGATCGCAGTGATTGCACTGGGTGCCCCTGGCCTTGTTGAAGCGGAGCCCCCTGCTTGCCCCAACACCCAGCCGAGTGGACTGTCAGTGACAGACTGGGGACCCGAAGTCAGCAGGTGCGTTCTCTCTCATCTGTTGCAGCCCAAGCAGCTCCCAGACAAGTGGCAGCATGACCTGTTCGACAACGGCTACAGTGTGAGCGGTGGAGGTGGGGGTGCAGCCGGCGGCGTGGAAACCGGAGGAAAGCTCCTCGTGTCCAATCTCGACTTCGGCGTCTCTGACGCAGACATTCAGGTTGGCTTCACTAACTTCTGCATTGAGTCTTTAAAGGGATGGTTCACCCGAAAATGGAAATTCTGTCATTACTCACCTTCATGTTGTTCCGAATCCATAAGACTTTTTGTTCGTCTTCAGAAAACGCATTAAGATTCTTTTCTTTTTTGAATAAAATACAAGAGTTTTCTGACACCTCCATATTCAGAAATGTAACACAAATGTACCCAGAAACATAGCAAGGACATCGGAAAAATGGTCCATGTGACATCAATGGCCCAACTTCCGTTTTGTGAGTCTATGAAAATACAAAATTAATTTATTCAACAGTTATTTTCCCCGAGATAATGTGTTCCGCCATTTTGGAGGGTCCCACGATGAGCACTTTCCCCAGAATGTAATCAGTTGTTTTTATGTCCATGATGAAGCATTCGTGCTGAACATAAAGCTGATTACGTCCTGGGGAAAGCACGCATTGAATAAACCACGTTCTTGTTCTCGTAGCTTTGCAAAAGTTGAGCCGCTGATGTCCTTGCTAAGTTTCTGGGTCTTGGAACTTTACGGTTAAACTTGTCTGTGGAGGGTCAGAGAGCTCCATCAAGTTCCATCACAAATCTTAACTTGTCTTCTGAAGATGTACTTGTTGGTGTGGAATGACATGAATGGGAGTAATTAATGGCAACTTTTATTTGTGGGTGAATTATCCCTTTAAGTCAGTGGTTCCCAATCCTGGTCCTGGAGAACCCCTGACTCTACACATTTTTGGCATCCCTCTTTTCTTACACGTTCACTGAATTGATGAATTGAATCAGGTGTGTTTGAATACGGAGACATCTAAAATGTGCAGTGTTGGGGCTTCTCCAGAAGCAGGATTAGGAACCACTGTTTCAAGTGTCTAAAGGATTCTGTATCTGAAGGTATGGTTTGTGCTGCAGGAACTGTTTGCTGAATTTGGCACTTTGAAGAAAGCAGCAGTACATTACGATCGGTCAGGACGCAGCCTCGGCACTGCGGACGTTCACTTTGAGAGGAAAGCAGACGCTCTGAAAGCCATGAAGCAGTACAACGGTGTCCCCCTTGATGGTATGTGTGCATCCTTACAAGTTTTTCCTCCGCTTTAAGACTCCATCAAATTCAGAAAGTCTCTGGAAAGCCTGTTGTATTGGTCTGGCAGCATTTCTCATTCCTGTAAACTTTCAGGTCGTCCAATGAACATTCAGCTTGTTACCTCACAGATCGACGCACAGAGGCGGACACCAATGCAGGGGTAAGGATGAACGGGTTTAGTTTGGTTGGGGATTTTTGTAATGTTTGGTGTGACTGAAGTGGTGTTTTTCCTGGCAGTCTAAATCGTGGAGGTGGTGGCATGAACAGAAACCGAATTGGGGGCTTTGGCGCACAGAAAGGTCGCGGGGGACGTGGTGGCGGAGGAGGAGCCAGAGGTCGGGGGCGAGGGGGTCGAGGAGGTGGCGGCGGCAGCAAACAGCAGCTCTCTGCCGAAGAGCTGGACGCCCAGCTAGATGCCTATAACGCCAGGGTGTGTAAACTCAGTCAGAGATTCTTCAAAAATCTCAATTTTTATGTTTTATAAAAGCTGGTGGTAATCTCGGTTTTTCCTTGTTTCTCAAACAGATGGATACCAGCTAAACGTGTCATGTCGAGCTGCGTTCCCCACTGTTCGGACACGGGAGAGGGGTCATCGTTGTAATAGCATTGAACATGCCAGATGTTTTACACTTGCGTCTTCAGAAGTGATTTAAATTTGTGCATCAGCTTCGTTCTCCTTTTAAAATGTTCGTGTTTTTTACCTACTTTGTTTTATTTTTTGTTTCCTTTTTTTGAGAAAAACCTGGTTGGACTGTAGGATTTAAGGGATGGTCTCATCTTGACCATCCTTGTGTAGATCATTGAAATTAAAAAAACCTGCAGTATTTAGTAACCACATGATGTCTCCGCCTCCTCATTGTAAAAACTTTGCCTTCATTACACTGGAGAACTGCCAACTCCAGCCAATCAAGTTAATGTAGTATTTCAGTGCATAAAACTCTGTTGTAGACTGCCTACTTCGTGTCACCCAAAAGGTGTTAGCAACTTTGTGTTTTGCTATTAAGTGTTTAATGGGAGTCTACAATGCTTCTGTAAGGGTCTAAAGGAATGTTAAAACTTGTGTTTTTAGTGCCAAGTCAAAATACCATGGTTGCTGCATGCTTCAGGTGTTTTGTGTGGAAAAGCTTTCTGCTTTCCTTTGCCTTCACAAATGGCTTCTACCAGGTGCCCATTTCAGAAAACAAGTTTAACAAACCAGAGGTATTATTAAAATACCCTCTGTTAGGCAGATGTCTGATATTACAAAGATGTAATGTACAACTGCTCTAGAATAACATGATACAATTTAGGGAAGATACGGAAAATAGGCTGCTGTTGTATTTCTCTCCACTAATTCATAGCCATGTCGACCCGCTTGCAGTCAAAAAGCTTGTTTTTTATTTTTTTTTAGTTATTTTTGAGCCATATCAATTTACAAACTCGTGTGAGGAACCAATAACATGGAGTATGAAAAATAAACCCTTCCAATTACATCTCCATCCTATATAAACAAAGTCAAGTTGTCAATTGTTATTTATATAGCACTATTCACAATTCAGATTTGTGTTAAAACAGCTTTTCAGTATTAAATGGAAAAATACAATAACAGACAAAAAACTATTTTACTGTTATTCCACTTTTGTGCAGATATTTACGCATTGTATTAATGTTTAGCGTCATCAATGGCATCTTTTTCGAAAGATCTGCATAAACCAAAACCTGAAACAAATTTAGTGATGTGTATTTATCAATATTTAGCCAGCTGTAAAGATCCTGACAGAACTGCAATGTGAGTGGACAGAGAAAAAAACTAAATGTTCAGTGGTTCGAGGCTCTTCTAAACAAAAAGCACAAGGATCTACCTCAAAACTAAATCTTTTCCGTCAAATCTCGGCGTCATTAATAATCTTTAAATGATCGAATATCCTTTATTTTAGGTGGAATTGGCCATTAACAGGATTTGCTTTTAAATATTTAATTTTCGAAATGTTTTATTTTTGAAATCTGAAAATAACTTCAATTTTAAAACATTCCCTACTTTGTTCTCACATTAAACATGTAACCAATATAGTCCATACTTCTCCAATCCAATCTTCTTCTCAGGTAGTTTAACAGATACATGTGAATATGTAAGGGTGTATGTATTAGGCTAATTGTTTTTAAAGAAGGAGGGATGGCTTGACACACATAATTAAATTCTCTAAAATAACATTTTATCTCAAATTTCTCCTTGAATGAATTATGTTGACTAATTTGACCAGATTAACATAAAAAATCTATACCACTCTTGTGTGAATTACTTTCTATTTATGGAAATGGTTCTGTTTCTCCACAGAGTAGAACCACGTGACGTGAAGGATGATGTTTTATGTTGAAAGTACAAACACTGTATAGGTTAATAAATAATATTTTAGCATCGGGAACATGGAAACATTTGGATTCGGGCCGAATGAGAGAGGTAGGCATCAGCTTCACCTTAAATTAATTTGTTTTTCGATTGACCTTTTTTTATTTGTCTGAACTTTAGAGGATTTGTTTTGGAGAGAAACTGATAACTGTTTTTATAATGTTTGTAAACATTTTGCTTTAGACTATAGGTATTTTGTCCTTTATTATTTCGGAAAGTAATAGGGCTAATAAAATGCTAATAACATAACGTATTAACCGGAATGGTAATAATATCAGAGGAACGCAGGAACAGAAACGCTAGTATAAATACTGCTTCTCGGAGTGTATTATTTATTTCTTTATTTATTTTATTAAATGTAGCCCAAATAAATTGTTTGCAGCCAATTACCTTAAAAATATATTATTTTGTTCAGTGTATAAACAGCTGAGGATATTACTAAATGTTGCAGTATTAATAAATCTTTCCATTTATTTAAGGACATATAGGGGTTTATTAAGAAATTGAGAGAGGTTTAACTGTGATGTGGGACAGTCCAATGTGTTCTCCTTCTATTCTGTTGATGTTTCACACTCCAGTCCAGTCGGTGGCAGTAGTTCATCAGTTGGCTTGTAAACAGCACCAGAAGAAGAAGATCAACGTGAAGTGAAAGTAAAAGTTTTCATATCGGATGAACAGACGCCATCTCACAGGATTCAAAAACCAGAAAATACCTTCACATGTTACGGTAAGTTCGTTATAACTTTTCATAGCTGTAATATCAATATCGTTTTCGCCTAAACACAAGTCACATAAGGTACATGAAGAGGTGCATTAACAGACGGGCTTTAACGGCCTGAGGCCCACGGGCCTACACCGAAGGAGGGCCTTGCTACACGTAAATTATATTTTTCGAATAATTATTTGTATATTTAGGAGTTTGCAGCAGTGACAACATTATTTTATATACAAACATACACTCAAAGGAAAACAGCATTTTCGATGACCCCCTGCTGCGTGAAAGGAACCGAGCAATGAGTTTTCTACGTCACACAGTGCGAATTCATATGCGTGGATATATCATATGTAGATATGAAGATTTAGGCTTATGATACACGGAGCAATTTTTTTTGTAGTTTTGAACTGCCTCTGTTTTTTATTTTTACTTTGTACTGTTCTCTGATGTCCATTTATTATGTTATCAGTTGTGACGAGTGGGACAGGTCTGAGAGCCGTGAGAACGACAGTGAAGGACGAGAGAGGACCAGGCATGGGTTTTATTTTGTGTTTTGGTTTTATTTTTTGTTTGTGCGCGGCAGTGTGCGTTACACTGGTAGGGCTGTCGCGATAACCGCAATATTGTAATACCGCACTATTGACAAGCAAACCGCAGAGCAAAGATAGCAACCGCAGAAACCGCGGCAACCGCAGCGTTCAGTTTTTTTTTTTTGTTTTTTTTTTTATGAGGCTGTGGCCTTCTTGTTTTTTCAATTTGTCACTGTGCATTCAATGTTAAATAAATTAATGATACAATATGGTTAGGACTGTAATTTTCTCGCGAGCCGCTTATGGTGCTTCGTTTGTTTTGAATAGGCCGGCTGAAATGATGGGAGGCGCTCGATCTCATCACAAAACCCAATGTCACGTCGCCAGTTTGGGAACATTTTGGCTTTCAAACCAATGAAAAGGGCGAGCCAGCGAATATAGATGAGCCGATATGCAAAATTTGCTGCAAAAAGCTTCCTGTGACGCAGCAATACATCTAATTTGAGGTCATCGGGACGTTTTCTAAAACGCTTAGTGAAAAACGCTTAAAGTGGTTTAATGTACCAATACAGTGATATTAACAGACCAAACTCACTAAACTTCATATTAATAAAGTATATTATCTACATAAAATCAGATGATCCCTGAATATGAATTCAACGCGTTTAATAACACGTTAAGCCTTTCCCTCTCATAGAAAACCATCATAAGGCTTAACGTGTTATTAAACGACTTGCATTCATATTCAGGGCTCATCTGTCTTTTTTTTGTACTTCGTATACTTTATTAGTATAATGTTTAGTGAGTTTGTTTTTTAAAAATCACTGTCTTAGTACATTAAGCCACATTAAGCGTTTTCTTATAACGGTTTTCTATGGGAGGAAAAGGCTTAACGTGTTATTAGAGTTGCATTCATATTCCGGGCTCATCTGATTTTTTTTTGTAGATAGTATAATTTATTAGTATGATTTTTAGTGAGTTTGGTCTGTTAATATCACTGTCTTAGTACATTAAGCCATGTTAAGCGTTTTAGAGTGTCCCCTTTCATCCAGCGCAGCTGCCCCCTCAAGCATCAGATCGCGGAGCAACATCAAAAAGAACAGCTGAGACCGGCCGACAGTTAAGAGTAGCTGAAGCCTTTGCGAAATCTGTAAAATACAGCCGTGAAAGTAACAGACATACCTGCTGAAGTCACGGACAACCTCCGCATCAGTGCCCATACCCAAGAGAGCATGAGCAGATAACGAGCTCACACACGCTATCTGCTTGAGGAGTGCATCTCCAACTCCAGCGCGAATCCACTGTCCTGTGGGCCAGTGGTGACGCGATAATCAGTCTAGATTTCCGCTGCTGTCCAAAGTCGCGCGCAAATACGTGTAATACATGTTAGAACTCTGTGATCTTTTAAAAAAAAAAATTTGTAAAACGCATGTTCTTGTTGCTGTTTGGCATTTAACAATAAACAAAAAGTGTTTTAAAACGTGTCTCTTTGTCAGTTAAAAAAGCAACAATATATGCTACATAACTCAACGATAGAGCTTTGTATGCAGCAAAATCAGGATAAATTAGGTATGTAAAAAAAAAACGGCGGTAATACCGCATATCGCGCTATTGAGCCACCCATAATAACCGCAGGGGAAATTTCTTAACCGCGACAGCCCTATACACTGGTGCCGAACATGGGAAGGAAGGAGGGACGCGCTGCCGAAGATCCCTCTCCGCTGTGGTGAATCCGCAGTGCCATCGAGCAGGCCGAGGGAGTCTGCCGCCATGGACGCCGGAGGAGGTGGGCTGGAGTGAGTTGCCGAGGGGACAGACGACCGGCCCACTGCCTCAAGCGTCCACGGCGGCAGACTCCCTCGGCCTGCTCGATGGCACCCCGGATGTTCCGAGTTTCGGCACCAGTGTAATAGTGATGTCCGATTCGTGAACGAATCGTTCAATTTAACCGCCTCTTCTTAGTGAACCGGTTGAACCAGTTCACCAAATCGAAGTGAATCGTTTGAAACGGTTCACGTCTCCAATAAGCATTAATCCACAAATTACTTAAGATGTTAACTTTTTTAACGTGACTGACACTCCCTCTGAGTCAGAATAAACCAATATCCTGGAGTAATTCATTTACTCAAACAGTACACTGACTGAACTGCTGTGTAGACTGAACTGAAGATGAACACCGAGCCGAGCCAGATGACGAATGAACACGCCCACTGCTGGAGCAGTTCTCGTTCTCGAGTCAACCGGTTGCATCGGTTTTCGGATCACCAGTACACTGAACTGAGAATCGTTTCTGTCGGACGCGTCCGATTTGAGAACCGATGAGCTGATTCTCGTTCTCGAGTCAAGAACCGGTTGCATCAGTTTTCGGATCATCAGTACACTGAACCGAAAACCGTTTCTTTCGGACGCGTCCGACTTGTGAACCGATGAACTGATGCTACTGCGCATGCGTGTAAAGTATTTCGAAATGTGTGATAAAAGATCTATATACATTTTTATTATTATTATTATTTTTTTTTTAAGATTAATGTTTCTAATCTGTATATTGTAGATTATGTATAGGACAGAGGGGGTTTCAGGGAAGTTGGACAATAATTAAGAACTCTAAAGACTCGGAAGACTAGTCAAGAACCGGTTGCATCGGTTTTCGGATCATCTGTACACTGAACCAAAACCGTTTCTTTCGGACGTGTCCGTTTTGAGAACAGAGGAGCTGATGATACTGCACATGCGTGATTCAGCGTGAAGCCGACTGACTCACAGCGCGTCTGAACCGAACTGATTCTTTTGGTATTTGATTCTGAACTGATTCTGTGCCAATGTTATGAGCGCAGGTAAACCGAGGGCTTGAATGAAGGGGCAATCTGGCGAAACGTAAGTTCATTTAATAACAAATACATCGCAATGGTTTATGTATAGTGGTTTCTGCGCTGATGACACCTAATTTATTTACTTTATATCTTCAAGACTTAAATCCTCATATGCACATTATTGCTGTTACTGTATTTGGGTGCGTTGTTGCTAAACTTAATTGTAAACTTTTCATGATTATGAGGTTTTTAACTGACTAAAGTTATGATTACTGACTTTATTTATTTGAATGTTTGATAGACGTGACGCCATTACGTCATCGCCAATGACGTCATTGCGTCGAGCGTAAAAGAACCGGTGAACCGTTTTTTTCAACCGGTTTATTGAATCGAACCGTCCGAAAGAACCGGTTCGCGGAAAAGAATCGAACTTCCCATCACTAGCGGGAACCGGCGAACATTTAACCCTTATGCATAGTTGGGGACGTTTTCGTCCACTAGGGGGTAAAGTTGAGTCTTAATTTGGCCACAACTTTCTCTGTGTTTGAGCTAATGGAATGATTTTTGGTGACAAATCTTATTTTGAAATTTTTCAAAAACTCAACGGTACACTGTGGGCAAATTCACTACCCTTTCGATATGTTCGTGGATGAAAACATCCACTAAATTAAACCGCTGTAAAAATGTATCAGATAAATATTTTTTTCAATTTTTTTTTGCATAAATCTATTAATCAACCTCAGTCCTGATCAAAACTACCAAATGTTTAAAAAAATTCCAAGATTTTAACTCTTCAATTACCAAGTTCATAAATGATGTCACTGATTTGGGGAAAAAACCCACACAAAATTACATATTTTCAATATAAAAAGTGATTGTGGACTTGATATTTTTTACCTTTTATCACAGTCTTGGGCATGTCAAAGATTAGTAACAAGATTGGCTTTGATGCATTGTTAGTTTTTGTGCAGCATTAGATTAAAATTTTTTCTCCCTAATTTGTTGTTGGTGGCTGTTTTTGCCCCATTGACTTCCATAATAACGAAATTTTTTGATTGCAAAGCCATGACACCATATCATCATGCATTCTTGATTGTTTGTGGTTTTCCCTAACCTGTGCAAAAAAAGGCTTAGTTTCTGGCTTGTATATGGAGTTATATGGAGTATAACGGCAAATTATAGTGTTTGTGTGTGTGTGAGATTCTTGATTGTTGGTGGTTTTCCCTGTTGGGAAGAGGTAACATTTGTTATTTTTTACAGTTGATCACTAGGTGGGACCATTAACCCTTTAGATAGGCCTGTGCAAAAAAGTCTTAGTTTCTGGCTTGTATATGGAGTATAATAGCAAATTATTGTGTGTGTGTGTGTGTGTGAGAGAGAGAGAGAGAAAGAGAGGGTGTGAGAGAGACCTTTGTGCACTTACCTTGATGTACAGTATCTGAAAAAATCCAAATATGCACCTCATGCTCTCAGAACTACATAAGTGTGTTTATGCACCTGCTGCCTTTTGATGGTGAAAAGTACAGATGGCCTATATGTGAAATGCTCCTCTTTTCTTGATGGTAAAGCCAGTTTAAAACCTTAAAATCCTGTAAAAAAAAAATCTACTTTGCAACAAATTTATGAACATAATGTATTATGAACCAAAATGCAATACCAACTTCAAATATGCTGCAGCTTGCTGGAGGGGTCAAGCTACATAATCATTTCTAAAACTTTGGTACAAGTCAAGCCCTTTCTCGTGTTGCTTGCTGCTCTTCTCACCATTAAATGACCAGCACGATGGCATGCAAGTGTTTAAATCCACCTACTTTGCTTTTGTTTAGTTTATTCGCTTAAGTCTGACGTCACATAGCAGCGCTTCCGTGTCCAAACGCTTTATCAGTTACCACGAGAAAACAACAAAAGGTGGTAATATAAACTCACAATGTGATAGAATACTAGCAAAAAAGTTATAATATTAACCTTTAACTCCATACCGAAGTCCCAGATAGCCGGACAATGAAAATATAAATATTAAAAAAATATATTAAAATTATTTGTGTTTGGGATGCTGTGAGCACGGAGACTGTAGTGTATATCATAAGTTTGAAAGCGTTTAACTTAAATTATCAATATGAATAAACAGTGCTCATAAACGACTGTTGAGGTCATATTCTCAAGTGAAGCGAGTTGAGGCCTGGACCCGGAAACAGCGCTTCTTACGTCATCACTTAACAACCGAATACTTTCACAACCATTAAAAGGCAGCAGGTGCATAAATACACTTTTGTTTACTCCATGTAGTTCTGTGAGCTGAGGTGTACATTGTGATTTTCTGAAATACATCAAGGTAAGTGCGCAGAGGTCTCTCTCACACACACTCTCTCTCTCTCTCTCTCTTTCTCACACTCACACACACACACACACACACACACACACACACACACACATACATACACAATATAATATGCTGTTATACTCCATATAGCTTCATATACAAGTCAGAAACTAAGCTTTTTTTGCACGGGCCTATCTAAAGGGTTAATGGTCCCACCTAGTGATCAACTGTAAAAATAAAAAATGTTACCTCTTCCCAACAGGGAAAACCACCAACAATCAAGAATCTCACACACACACACAAACACTATAATTTGCTGTTATACTCCATATAACTCCATATACAAGCCAGAAACTAAGCCTTTTTTTTTGCACAGGCCTATCTAAAGGGTTAATGGTCCCACCTAGTGATCAACTGTAAAAATAACAAATTTTACCTCTTCCCAAAAGGGAAAACCACAAACAATCAAGAATGCATGATTATATGGTGTCATGGCTTTGCAATCAAAAAATGTCGTTATAATGGAAGTCAATGGGGCAAAAACAGCCACCAACAACAAATTAGGGACTTTATATTACTTTTATATTGAAAATAAGTCATTTTGTGTGTTTTTTTCCCCCAAATCAGTGACATCATTTATGAAGTTGACAAAAAAAGGGATACAATCTTGGATTTTTTAAAAACATTTGGTAGTTTTGATCAGGACTGAAGTTGATTAACAGATTTATGCAAAAAAAAAAATGAATCTGATACATTTTTACAGCAGTTTAATTGAGTGGATGTTTTCATCCTGAACATACCGAAAGGGTAGTGAATTTGAACAATCCACAAGGGTTAAATAAAACTTTAATGATAAAACAAACACAAAACAGCGTGACAGCCCTGGAATGGATGGTAGCCCAAAATTTGAAGTTAAAAAAATAGATCCCCTCCATTATAAAAGAAGTCCACACGGCTCTGTGGAGTTAATAAAGGCCTTCTGAAGTGAATTGATGCTTTTGTGTAAGAAAAATATGCATATTTAAAATATGCATATATTTTTAGTCTCGTGAAAAAAAAACAATTTTTGTTTACAGCAAAGCAAAACCAGTGTCCTTTTGGCTTATATCGAAATCCTCAGACATTTTTCTTTACAAATCCTTGTTTTGTACTACTAATTCGTGGCTGGTGATTTATTTAGATCTCTTCTCTGCACTTCCAAGTTCGTCACTTTTGCGTTTGTCATCACCACGTTTGCATACATCCTACGTCATCCGCCGGACACCGCTCTCTCATGAATGTGTGTATGACAGTTAGCGGAAGCTAAAATAAAAAAACATAATCACCAAATAGCCCACATTTAAGCAAATTTGCCAAGAGATAGTTTGAATAAGTGTTTGTGTGTGTGTGTGTGTGTGTGTGTGTATGTGTGTGTGTGTTTTTAATTCATACTTGTGAACTCACACTTTGGCCAGGAAAGTTTTGATGGCATTTTCTTTTCATCTTAGCTCTTTATAATGCCTGTAATAACGTAGTCAGTTTGATCTATATGTAACGGCTATAATTCTGCTGTTTTACCACCGCCACCTTCTGGCAAAGAGTTAATTTGTATATTCACTTATATTCAAATTTTATGCAGAGCAATGCTGTAAAATAGTTTATCTTATGTGAAGAGACCTGCAGAGTTCTATGTGGACTATTAAAATTATTTCCAATAATCCTGAAAATGGTTAAGATAAATGTTAATAATTAAAACTCAAGAATTTAATTTTAACATACTCTAGTGTATCTAAATTCAGTTTATAATGCATGTTCTCTGACTCCACATACAGGCCTGAAATCAAGTCTCATCTAGCAGGAAAAGAAGAAAAGCCTGTAAAATGAGTGCATATGAGGAGAAAGAGCAGGAGGATTCTGCTCCTGAATCTCCAGGATTCAGCTGTGTGTCTATGAAGAGTAACAACTCCATGAATCTGCCCCCTAAACTCAGTGATGTTGACGCTCAGAGAGCAGGGTCTCCAGGATTCAGCTGTGTGTCTATGAAGAGTAACAACTCCATGTTTCTGCCCCCTAAACTCAGTGATGTTGACGCTCAGAGAGCAGGGTCTCCAGGATTCAGCTGTGTGTCTATGAAGAGTAACAACTCCATGTATCTGCCCCCTTATCTCAGTGATGTTGACGCTCAGAGAGCAGGGTCTCCAGGATTCAGCTGTGTGTCTATGAAGAGTAACAACTCCATGTTTCTGCCCCCTAAACTCAGTGATGTTGACGCTCAGAGAGCAGGGTCTCCAGGATTCAGCTGTGTGTCTATGAAGAGTAACAACTCCATGTATCTGCCCCCTGATCTCAGTGATGTTGACGCTCAGAGAGCAGGGTCTCCAGGATTCAGCTGTGTGTCTATGAAGAGTAACAACTCCATGTATCTGCCCCCTGATCTCAGTGATGTTGACGCTCAGAGAGCAGGGTCTCCAGGATTCAGCTGTGTGTCTATGAAGAGTAACAACTCCATGTTTCTGCCCCCTAAACTCAGTGATGTTGACGCTCAGAGAGCAGCTTCAGGATTCAGCTGTATGTCTATGAAGGGTAACAACTCCATGTTTCTGCCCCCTAAACTCAGTGATGGACCTGCTATGACCTCTGACCCTGGGTGAGTATCATGAAGTTTCTGCTGTAGTAAAACTTGGATATGAAATAATTTCGAACGGCTAATCATTTACTGAGGTCTAAAAATTTGAAAAAAAAAAAAAAAAACAGTTTGAGAACTACTAACCTTTCACCATTTTGTGGAAAAAAACCCTGAAAATGATCTTTATTTTGTCCTTAATGGGACTTGTACCCCTGCTGCTTGCCAAGCATGCAACTGTAAGGGGAAATTATGACAGCTTCCTACCAACGACACAGTTAGCTTCTCACGTATCTGATTATATTGAACAAACCCTGATCTTTTTCTCTAGGTTTACACACTGTCAAATTGTGCTTTAGCAAAGAAAAAGATGTTTAAGAAAAAGATTTACAGGTTTACAGGTCCTTCTAAAACAATTAGCATATTGTGATAAAGTTCATTATTTTCCATAATGTAATGATAAAAATTAAACTTTCATATATTTTAGATTCATTGCACAACAACTGAAATATTTCAGGTCTTTTATTGTTTTAATACTGATGATTTTGGCATACAGCTCATGAAAACCCAAAATTCCTATCTCAAAAAAATAGCATATCATGAAAAGGTTCTCTAAACGAGCTATTAACCTAATCATCTGAATCAACTAATTAACTCTAAACACCTGCAAAAGATTCCTGAGGCTTTTAAAAACTCCCAGCCTGGTTCATTACTCAAAACCGCAATCATGGGTAAGACTGCTGACCAGAAGGCCATCATTGACACCCTCAAGCGAGAGGGTAAGACACAAAGAAATTTCTGAACGAACAGGCTGTTCCCAGAGTGCTGTATCAAGGCACCTCAGTGGGAAGTCTGTGGGAAGGAAAAAGTGTGGCAAAAAACGCTGCACATCGAGAAGAGGTGACCGGACCCTGAGGAAGATTGTGGAGAAGGACCGATTCCAGACCTTGGGGGACCTGCGGAAGCAGTGGACTGAGTCTGGAGTAGAAACATCCAGAGCCACCATACACAGGCATGTGCAGGAAATGGGCTACAGGTGCCGCATTCCCCAGGTCAAGCCACTTTTGAACCAGAAACAGCGGCACTGGACTGTTGCTCAGTGGTCCAAAGTACTTTTTTCGGATGAAAGCAAATTTTGCATGTCATTCGGAAATCAAGGTGCCAGAGTCTGGAGGAAGACTGGGGAGAAGGAAATGCCAAAATGCCTGAAGTCAAGTGTCAAGTGCCCACAGCCAGTGATGGTCTGGGGTGCCATGTCAGCTGCTGGTGTTGGTCCACTGTGTTTTATCAAGGGCAGGTTCAATGCAGCTAGCTATCAGGAGATTTTGGAGCACTTCATCACTTCAGCAATTCCATCTGCTGAAAAGCTTTATGGAGATGAAGATTTCATTTTTCAGCACAACCTGGCACCTGCTCACAGTGCCAAAACCACTGGTAAATGGTTTACTGACCATGGTATTACTGTGCTCAAATGGCCTGCCAACTCTCCTGACCTGAACCCCATAGAGAATCTGTGGGATATTGTGAAGAGAAAGTTGAGAGACGCAAGACCCAACACTCTGGATGAGCTTAAGGCCGCTATCGAAGCATCCTGGGCCTCCATAACACCTCAGCAGTGCCACAGGCTGATTGCCTCCATGCCACGCCGCATTGAAGCAGTCATTTCTGCAAAAGGATTCCCGTCCAAGTATTGAGTGCATAACTGAACATAATTATTTGAAGGTTGACTTTTTTTCTATTAAAACACTTTTCTTTTTTTTTTATTGGTCGAAATGAAATATGCTATTTTTTTTTAGATACGAATTTTGGGTTTTCATGAGCTGTATGCCAAAATCATCAGTATTAAAACAATAAAAGACCTGAAATATTTCAGTTGGTGTGCAATGAATCTAAAATATATGAAAGTTTAATTTTTATCATTACATTATGGAAAATAATGAACTTTATCACAATATGCTAATTTTTTGAGAAGGACCTGTATATAGTACTATTTGTCTAGATGTTTATTTGCAAGAAAAAAAAAACATCCCAGTTGCCCTAAATGTTATTAAATGATGTGTGAAGTGTTTTCACTAAATCATTTAATAGCATTTAGGGCAACTGGGATGTTTTTTCTGGCTGCTGGGCTCCCAGCTGTACCCCTCATTCAAGTTGTATTTCACATGCATACTGGTTATTTTTCATTTGTAAATGGTTGAATTATGCAATTTATTAAATCAATATTGTGTATATAATATCTGTTTTTTTCTTTACAACTATGTTATGCACATTCTAGTTTTGACAAATGTTAATTTATAAATTCAAGACTACAGATTACTTCAGAAACAACAGAGAAGCAATATCAAATATTTCTGTCTTTTTCTCAGTATAATCAACAGGAAGAGAAAGAGAGACACATCTCCAGTATCTAGATGTGAGTCTATGAAGAGTAACAACTACATTCATCATCTCCCTGATCTCAGTGATGGACCTGTGACCTCTGACCCTGTGTGAGTATCATGTGTAACATGTATAGAGCCTCCTGAATTTAGTAATGACGCAGTGACCTTTGACCCTGTCTGAGTATAATCATGCGTGGTGGGACATTTGAAACAAGAGCCAAGAGAGTGCAATAAATAAATCAATAAAAAAAAATCTTGAAAATATTCTGCAAGTTCTTTAGTCAGAAATAATTAGTGCATTAGATAAATAAAAATCACGAAAGTAAACGTTAAAGAAAGATTTGAGCTTTCTTTTTGTGCTTTCTTTTTCTCTATTGGGTTTCTGTGGCAGTAAATCTGAAAGCTTACACATCTATTTTGAGCCAATAATCAGAACAAAAACAGTTGCAGTGTGACATTTTTATCTGACTACAATATAATTAATCTCTCTCTATTAAAAATGTTGTTGTGGTTGATAGAAATAATTACATTATAATTATATTCATTGAATTCTAATAGAGTGGTGTGGGATTTAAAGGGATAGTTCATCCAAAAATGAAAATGATGTCATTAATAACTCACCCTCATGTCGTTCCAAACCCGTAAAGACCTCCGTTTATCTTCAGAACACAGTTTAAGATATTTTAGATTTAGTCCGAGAGCTCTCAGTCCCTCCATTGAAGCTGTGTGTACGGTATACTGTCGATGTCCAGAAAGGTAAGAAAAACATCATCAAAGTAGTCCATGTGACATCAGAGGGTCAGTTAGAATTTTTTGAAGCATCTTAAATACATTTTGGTCCAAAAATAGCAAAAACTATGACTTCATTCAGCATTGTTTTCTCTTCCGTGTCTGTTGTAAGAGTTCAAAACAAAGCAGTTTGTAGGGCTGGACGATTATGGCCTAAAATCAAAACCTCGATTAATTGAACATTTTACCTCGATTACGATTAATGAACGATTATGTTGTTTCGGGTTTTTTTTTTTTTTGCCCTCATAGTTCACTGACAAGGTTTGTACTGTAAATATGATTGACTATCAGCAGTTATTTTATCTATGTTCTAAACATTTCTTACTAGGATTGGGTATCGTTTATCGAATTTTATCGATTCCGATTCTTATCGATTTCTAGTTTTGATTCCATTAAGATTAAAAAATCCAATATAAAAAAAATTAAGTCAAACATTTAGATGTCAAACAGTTTTACAAAGCATTCTGTTGCAGCTGATTAACATAAGAAAAAATAAGGAGCCTACAAAACACTGCAAGAGGAATTTTGCCTGTGATTAAAAAAAAAAAATACCATAGCAAAAACAACTAGATTAATATAAATTTCAAATATTAAAGTGTTAAAGACAAGTAGTAGTAGTAGTAGTAGTAGTAGCCCTTTATTGTCACAAGTACCAGCGAAGGGGTAGACCGAACAGGAAGACAGGGAATTGAGGAAGAAATACAGCATAACATTAGGGAAGTGAGGAGAAAAACAACACCACCCAGACTATGCTCCTTTTGGGAGTACAGTATGGGAACCGAAAAAACACCTCAGCAACAAAAGCACATACACCATAAACACAAGACTTTGCAACTGGGGACGGAAATTGGGGGGGGTCGAGGTAATCCAGTGCAGGCAGCAGCCGTCCTACCCTGCAGCTATTAAAGCGCTGGTCACGGACCCGATTGACAGACTGGCGGTACAAAGCAGCGAAGGCGAGGGATGGGGGGGTGGTGAATGCATATCTGTGTGTGTGTTAGAGTTTGTGTATTTGGAGGCCTGGAGAGTTGCGATTCAATCTAGGTGCCTCAGTCCGCAGATTGTGATAGCGTCAAGTTGCCATGGAGCAAGTTGCCATGGAGACAGCCTTGTTCAGGTCCCAGACAGAGTCAACATCAACAGGTGGAAGATGGGGGGAGGAACACGAGAGTGTCTCACTGCAGAGCTCTTCCAGGGTTGTTGTTGTTCAAGCAGTGGCCTTGGCCGAGACCAGTGCTGGTAGAGGGAAGCCGAAAGAAGATAAGATTGCAATTGTTTGGTCTTGGGGTGAGTAGCCGCATTCCAATTCCACGGCTACTCTATTTGTCCATTTCTGGTCTCTGATCGATCCAATTGCATTTTCTAAAGCCGTGAGCTTCTCCATGATTTTATCCATGTTGCATTTCATCTCCATGTTGTTATCCATATTGCGGTTAATAGTCTCAGTCTCAATGCTAACCGCTCTGCCCACTGCTTTGATCATGACGGGCAGCCTTGTAAGCCTTTGAAATTGATGAATTTTGGTAAATATTTAGCTACATGTGTTTTTTTTTTTGTGCTGGTGGTAGGCTAGTGCTGGCACCTTGTCTGGTTTAGGCCTGTCATGGATAAATAATGGTGACAATAAAACCGCCAGTAGGTGACAGCAAAACCATGGTTTAAGTATTTATTGAATCGTTCAAAACGGCTGATTCTATTAGAAAGGAAACAAGAGAGTCCATTTGAATGGACTGTTGAATCACTGGCTCACTTGATTCGATGAAAATCTGATGAATTAAAGGAACAAAACACCGTGTTAAGGGCCGTTCACATGTCGCGCCTAAAACGCGTGGAAAACGCGTCGTTTTCTCCTTCTTTCCAAAGCGTTTGGGCAGTTGCGCTCCTAAAGCGTCTGCTGTTGCTAAGCAACCATGACCTGCTCTCTCCAAGAAGACACGGAAATTTCAGCAAAGGATAAATGAATTTGCAGCACTACAAATCACTTGCAGTAGCTCTGCTACTAAATTTATTTAAAAATTCCTTCATCTTGGCTAAGCTTTCAACGTTGTTACTGGAAAGGATGAAAGTGATTGATTGGTTCTTGTCACATGACCTGCGGTGCGCTTGCGGCATTTTGAAAAGGTGAGATGTTTTTAACTCGAAGTGGTGCGGACACGCCTGGAAAAGACGAGCCGCTTCCATTGATATATTCATATATTCCACTATGCACTGTTGTAGCTACCAAATTAATAACACATTCGTGCTCACGCACATGTGCTGATACTCAAGAATTGCTTGATGTTCAATGAATATAAAAACGTAAAACTTTTTTTTTTCATGGCTTAAATTATAAGGACATTCTAACTGTATTTACGAATTCTAACAGGCTTCATTGCGCAGTGAATGCTTTTGGACTCTTAGGACGTGTTTTTGTTGGGTTTTTGCAAAGTCGGTTATTCAAAATGTCAGTTCTATCGTCTCTCAATCCGTCACAAACAGCATAGGAGGAGGACAATGGAAGCAATAAAAAACAACAAAAGAGCAATGATATACAAGTGCTATAACAAGTCTCAGCTTACACGTAACAAAGGCTTTTTTAAATAATATAATAAAAAAAAAGAAAACAGAATAGAAAAAGAATAGAGCAAGCTAGTGTTAGAGGTCTTTTTTACCTTTGTTAATTGTATAATAAAAGAAAACCGATAGAATACAAAAGATTAGAACGCTTAATATTATTATTTTTTTTAAAAAATAGTGAGTGTTAAAGTTAAAGGGTCAAATAAATTTGTAAGAGATGTGTTTTAAGCTGATTCTTGAAGATGGATAAGGATTGAGTACAGACAACCCAGTAAAGATTTACCCAAACGAAGATCTGAGACTACAGAATATCCTCAATGCAGAAAGCACTCTCTTTCACACACAACACACACACACACAGTATCAATTTTAGTCGTGGTGGAGAACAAATAGTTTATCACATGTTTTAAACATTATATATTTATTAACCTACTTATTTGTTATATATATATACTTATATTTTATATATATACTACTTGTATAATATATGAAAATACAGATGTTTAGATTATAATTCAGGTTTATTTTTTTATTATTTTTACAAAATATAGATTTTAAAATGTCTCAATACATATAGCCTATAGTGATTGCAGAAAAAAAGTTAACCATGCATTCATAAATTTGTAATAGGCAATTATTTATAATTTTACTGAAATATTTTAATGAAAGTAAAAAAATACACTGTAAACCTTTATGAATATTTAAATATAATATCTAAATATTATTTTGGATACACTATTAGAATTTACACTTTAATTGTAATATTCAATCTCTACATGAAGAGAGAGTCAGTGGTCCACTGCGCAACTGCCCGATCGCTTTGGAAAGAAGGAGAAAGCGATGCGTTTTCCACGCGTTTTTAGGCGCGACATGTGAACGGCCCTTAACACGGTGTTTTGTTCCTTTAATTCATCAGATTTTCATCGAATCAAGTGAGCCAGTGATTCAACAGTCCATTCAAATGGACTCTCTTGTTTCCTTTCTAATAGAATCAGCCGTTTTGAACAAAAAGTTTGATTTGAACGATTCAATAAATACTTAAACCATGGTTTTGCTGTCACCTACTGGCGGTTTTATTGTCATCATTATCCATGACGGGCCTAAACCAGACAAGGTGCCAGCACTAGCCTACCACCAGCACAAAAAAAAAACACATGTAGCTAAATATTTACCAAAATTCATCAATTTCAGACCCCAGAAGGGAAAAAAGCTTATAAATAACAGTTCATTTAATAAGGCAAATTTTTAAATAAAACCTTTTTAAAAAATTATGATTTTGTAATTTGTAATCATTATGTAAAATTAGCTACAGGACCAACCCCCCGCCCCCCGAAAAAGAAACTGAGTTGAGGAAAGGGAGTCGTTCGCTGCGTGAGGAAAGTGAGTCGCTCGCTGAGGAAAGTGATTCGTTCACTGAGGAAAGTGATTCGTTCGCTGCGTGAGGAAAGTGAGTCGTTCGCCGAGGAAAGTGAGTCGTTTGCTGCGTGAGGTGAGTGTATACTGATGCACCGTCGGCCTTTCAGTGGTAAACTCAGTGGCTACTGGCAATTGTATGGTGAATTCCAGCGACAAGTCGGTAACCTTATTTTAGAACCGGACCGCACGCCATCCTAGACGGGACCGCCTTGTGGCCAGAAATCTGTGCATCCTCTGTTTGCGTATCCTGTGCGCTTTTGTCATTGGCAGAGCAGTCGGTCAATCCCACCTTTCCAGTAAATACGACTTGTGATTGGACTGTACTTCAGCAGACAGAAAAGCATTGGCCAAGAGCAGAAGGCCCTCCCTCCAGGCTTTTTTTTAGTTGCGAGGTTGCGAAGCTTAATTTTCGCTCAGTCTGAGTTTCAGAGCAGAGCTGCGTGACAACGCTGCCACAAATCACGTGAGTCGCAAGCTCGCAACTGTGAGGGCGTATCTCCGCAAAGTGGGTGTTGTAAACTCGTCTCTGAAAAAATTGTCTGCAATAGGAGTGCTAAAGTAATAAGTTTCGCCCTTTCGAACCTCAGTTTTCAGAGTTTCAAAACTTTTTTCACCTATTCGCACACCAGTTTTCAGATCACTATTTACAAGGTTTCAAATCTTGAAAACAAACTATATACTGGGAGAACAGTGACAACTTCGAAACTCTGAAAAAATGATTGCACAACACCATAAAAAAGAGTGTTGCACTTCTGAAGAAGGAAAACTCAAAAACAAAATTATGTTTGAAGAGATTAATTTTTTTTTACCACTTTGCAAGCCTGCAAAGCTCTGTTTTCAGAGTTTCAAAACTTTTTTTCACACATTCGCACACCAGTTTTCAGATCACCATTTACAAGGTTTCAAACCTGGAAAACAATCTAATACAGTGGGAGAACACTGACAAATTTGAAACTCTGAACAATTCTTTGCGCAACATCGTAAAAAAAATGTTGCAGTTCTGAAGAAGGAAATCTCAAAAACAACAATGTTTGCAGATATATTTTTATTTTTTTTGCAAATCTAATTTTCGATCTTGCAAAACTTTTTTTTGGAAGATTTTTTTCAAACACTTAGTTTCAACCTTTCAGAACTTTATTTTCAGTTTTGAATCATGGCAGGATTTAAATCCCATAGATATCACAAGCTGCTCTGTTTTGAACTGTCTTACAACAGACACGGAAGAGAAGACAATGCTGAATAAAGTCTTAGTTTAGGCTATTTTCGGACCAAAATCTATTTTCGATGCTTCAAAAAATTCTAACTGACCCTCTGGTGTCACATGGACTACTTTGATGATGTTTTTCTTAACTTTCTGGACATGGACAGTAGACCGTACACACAGCTTCAATTGAGAGACTGAGAGCTCTCAGACTAAATCTAAAATATCTTAAACTGTGTTCCGAAAATAAACGGAGGTCTCACGGGTTTGGAAAAACACGAGGGTGAGTTATTAATGACATAATTTTGCAAATTGGGCGAACTAACCCTTTAACCTTAGAGCTCAAATAACATAAATAATGACAGAATCAGAAACCCCAAATTGGGTCAGTGTGTGTAGAAAAAGGTCTGTTGTTGGCATGCAATGTATATGAGGAGTCTATATTTTACCTTGTGTGTGCTGTCTGAATGTCCTGTTTTACCATGTGTTTAAATATTCAGTAATCATTTAAATAAAATGCAGCTCATTATCTGCCTTCAGATGCGTGATGTGCATGAATGAACTACAAGGCATATGAAACATGTTCTTTGTAACAAAACATTGAGAAACTCAATTTGTGATGTCAGGAAGTAAACTGGCCACAATAGACCGAAATTGTGTTATAATTATGAAGAGTCTATTAAATGATCAATTGTAGGCTAAATGTAGTATACATTTAGTAGTAATAACATTTAATAAAATAATTTAATATTAGAGGCTTTTAAATATTTTATCTATTTTGATAAAGGTATTTTCTGTTAGTTTTTGAGTCTCTGTTCATCTTAATGTATTTTCAGTGCTGGGAGAGCTGACCAGATCAGACGTGTGTCCTGTCCGTCCAGCACATCCTCCTACAGTCAGAACCACATCAGTCATCATGACACAGAAACAGCTCTGCAGCTCGATTCTCATCAACCAGAGCAAGATGATCTGCAGAGAGTAAAAGACCAGCACAAAACCAGCATGAAGAACAAGTATGAGAGCTTATTTGAGGGAGTCAAACTACAAGAGAATCAGACCCTCCTGAACAGGATTTACACACAGCTGTACATCATAGAAGGAGAGAGTGAAGGAGTGAATGAAGAACATGAAGTGCTACAGATGGAGAAAAGTTACAGGACACTCCAAGACACTCCAATCAACTGCAACGACATCTTTAATCCTTTACCTGAACCAGGATATGAGGAGAAGAGAAGAGAGAAGAAAGACACAATAAAGACTGTTCTTACTAAAGGCATCGCTGGAATTGGAAAAACCGTCTCTGTGCAGAAGTTCATTCTGGACTGGGCCGAGGGAAAAGCCAATCAGGATGTAGATTTCATGTTTGTGCTTACATTTAGAGAGCTGAACTTGATTAAAGATCATCAGTACAGTCTTCACAGACTTCTGCTTGACTTTCATCCTGAACTTCAAGATCTGGACTCAAAGATTTATGATGAATGTAAAGTTGTGTTCATCTTTGATGGTCTGGATGAAAGCAGAATTTCACTGATGTTTTCAGACAGTCAGAAAGTTTCTGATGTGACTGAGATTTCATCAGTGGGTCTGTTGATGTCAAACCTCCTGAGAGGAGATCTGCTTCCCTCTGCTCTCATCTGGATCACCACCAGACCAGCAGCAGCCAATCAGATCCCCTCCAACTACATCAACCGTGTGACAGAGATTCAGGGATTCAATGACCCTCAGAAGGAGGAATATTTCAGGAAGAGAATCAGTGACGAGCATCAAGCCAGCAGAATCATCTCACACATCAGAAGAGCAAGAAGCCTCCACATCATGTGTCACATACCCGTCTTCTGCTGGATCTCAGCCACTGTGCTTCAAAACATCCTGAAACAAGATCTCAGTGCAGAAATCCCTCAAACTCTGACTGAAATGTACATCTACTTCCTGCTCATTCAAACAAAGATGAGGAACCAGAAGTATGAAGAGAGAGATCCAGAGAAACTCCTGCAGTCCAACAGAGAAGTGATTGTGAAACTTGCTGAACTGGCTTTCAATCAGCTGATGAAGGGCAATGTGATGTTTTATGAGGAGGACCTGAGAGAGAGCGGTATAGACGTCACTGATGCCTCAGTGTATTCTGGGATCTGCACTGAGATCTTTAGAGAGGAATCTGTGATTTATCACAGGAAGGTTTACAGCTTTGTACATCTGAGCTTTCAGGAGTTTTTCGCAGCACTGTATGTGTTTTTCTGCTATTTACACAAGAACAGTGAGGTTCTGAAGATGTTCCTGACAGGAAAGAACAGAACTCAGTTTGAGAATATTACTCTGGACGTGTTTCTGAAAGGAGCAATGAGTAAAGCCTTAAAGAGTAAAACTGGACACCTGGATCTTTTCCTTCGGTTTCTTCATGGCGTCTCACTAGAGTCCAATCAAAGACTCTTACAGGATGTACTGATACACACTGAGAACAACCCAGAAAACATCAAGAAAATAATCCAAAACCTCAAACGAGGTCAGAAAAACAACGTAAGTCCTGACAGATGGATAAATCTGTCACACTGCTTGATTGAGATGAAGGATAACTCAGTTGTTGAAGAAATGCAGGCTTTTTTAAGCTCTAATACAAAAGAAAAAAGTCTTACTCTTGCACAATGTTCAACTTTGGCAAACATAATCCTGATGTCAGAGGAGGCGCTGGATGAGTTTGAGCTTAAAAAATTCACCACTAAATCAAAAGATGGGAGACGGAGACTGTTACCTGCTGTGAGGAACTGCAGAAAAGCTGTGTAAGTGTGAAAATACAAACATGCAGTAGTTACATTTGACAAAACTTGATGGTGGTGAATAGGATCTTCTGGGTTTGTTCACAAGCATAAAATGTAAGTTATTGCAGCTAAGTTTTGTTTTTTATTCTTTACCTAATTAATCCAATAAATATATTTTATAAATAAATGATTTTAAAAAGGGTTTTTCTAAAATAGTGTATACTTTGTAAACATAATCAAGCTATGAGTAAAACTAATACTACTGAAAGGCAGCTGTCAATGTGAATAAATGAATAAAAAATATATATTGTAAGAAAACATTTATTACAGACTGGGGATGCACGATATTTTTGGCAAATGATTTATGCAGATAAAGGTCCAATATAAACATTTTGCCACTATGTTTTGTCAGGAAGATCTACCTGCTTTATAAGGACTAGACTGTTGTCAGGTTTTTTTTTCAGCAATACTCAGTAGTTTCCTTTTTACAGTTTAAATTAGCAACAGTATGATCTTGTTTATGAACTGATTTATTTAATAATCTTAAATCAGACAATAAGGGTTGTCCAATAGCCAGACAAGTTTCAATGCTTTCTCTCCAGCAACCTGTCATTTAATGTTCACTGATCCAGAAATCAAATCAGTTCACAAAGGACAAAACCAAGTCCCACATTTTTCTCATTTAAGAAGCTGTTTAACTCCGGTGCGTCACAATAGTGAAGACAGTAACAATTTCTGGTTCATGCAGACTTTGAAGTTAAAATTACAGTGCTTTTGGGCATTCTGTGTTGGCCAAGTCTGCTCATTTGTTCTTAAAGTTTTTCCAGCCTTGGCTTATGATTCTCTAAATTTATATTTCAGTTGAAATGCTGAATTTCAGTGAACTTGTCAGTAAATTTTTACATTTGTTAAAAAAAACAAAAATCTTCATTTAAAATATACCAGTAAACACCCAGATTATGCAACTCCATAGAGAGCCACAACAAAGGCACATTTGCACTGTCTGATGATATTATCTGAAATCGTATAATCATATAATATGTATTGAGACATAAGGTCTGCTACACAAAGAAATTTCTTGTGATCTCATAGATACACCTGTTCATCAACACCTCCTCCCTGTTTTCAGGTTGACAGGCTGTGATCTCACTGATCGACACTGTGAAATTGTGGCTTCAGCTCTACAATCATCAAACTCCCTGAGAGAGCTGGACCTGAGTAACAATCATCTGCAGGATTCAGGAGTGGAGCTGCTCTCTGCTGGACTGAAGAGTCCAAACTGTCAACTCAACATACTGAGGTTTGGCTTTTTACACCAATTTAGATTTGAATTAAAATTAAGGTGATATTTATATATATTTGAGTTTTATATATACAGCTAGCACATTGTAAGCTAACTATTAAAAGACATGAATAAAACAGTATGATAATGTGGCCATTATTAAAGTATTCATGTTATTCTATTGTATATGTGCAGCAGCATGTCTGTGGATGTATTGGCAATAGCAAGTCAGGTCATGACATGAATGTAAAGATCTGTGATGTTGACTTCTGTTTTACATGCATGCAATGTAAAAAGAACTTCATTAATCGACAACTTCTGTGATTTTAAAGGGAGCCTTCTTTACTTGCTTTATTACAAATTTTAATTGCAGCCGCATTTAAATGCAGGTGTGTATCATATTCCTTAAAATATCCTTTTTATCCTTTTTTTAAAATATCCTTAAAATATTCCTTTGTAATTCAATTGCAGAATGTGAAACTTCCATCTTATTCGCAGTCTATAGCATTTTATTATTATTTGTACAATAATATTTAACTTAACCTGCTTTGTCTTAATCATTTAATGCAAAAGAGATTTATTAAAACAAGTTTATAAGAGTCATGCATCTGTTTAATCAAGAACAACTAATGATCAACAGATTGGAGTGACATCGGCCTTTATATCATTTTAAATTGTCAAATAGCCTTCAATTTACAGGTTATAACTTCATCTGTAGACTTATAAAGATTATTTTTAATGCAGATCCCATACTGTAACAGAAAAGAAATGTGCTCTATTATTATTCATATTCAAGTGTTTGTGCAAAAATTATTAATGTGCATGCATGACAGGGAGGCGCCCTCTCGATCACTTGAATCTTTTTCTGATTATGAATCTACAGAAAGCTTGAAATGTCCACTTTTATACAAACCAATTCAAAATGAAAGCAAATACTCTCTGATTATGTGCATCAGTGATGCGGGGGTTGATCCAAAGTGAGCGGGTGCCTGTGGTAGCCCGCGTCGCCCGCGGTTACGAGTCATCCAAAGATATTTGTAATGATATTCGGGTCACGGTCGGTCGAGTCGTTTGAAATAAAAAATAACAATTAAACCTTTGTCATTTATATAGTACTAGACACATTTTTGAAATACATAGGCCTACACTTTATTGGCTGAATAACTGGCACGAAGATGACGCACGAGCTCAGTCTGCACGTAGAGATGGAGGCGGCAAAGAAGACTGCATGGGGAGCAATGGCGCTGTTTTTGGTAAAACATGATTTTGACGACTTCATTAAGTTTTGTTTTATAGAAAACTCTTTTTAAAAGATTTTCGTTTTGTATAAATTGTATCTTAATTTTGATCAATGTTTTATCAATCAGTTGCCCGTGTTTAATAAATAAGAAGCAAATATATAGCCTAGCAGACAATGTAATAAGGCGCCGGCACGATCACTTGCATTGATGTGAACTGGAGGGCGCCGAAACTCAGCTTGTGCCTCACAGATTTGAGAAATATAAGCTATATATTACAGAAAGCTTGAAATGTCTTCTTTTAAATGAAAATATTCAAACCAAAATAAATGGGCTACTCTCTGATGATGTAATCCATATGAAATGTGCATTTCTCTCTGGCGTTCATGGCGAGTCTGCATCGTCAACTTCATCTTTCAGCGACACAGAAAACACCAGTTTATTACTAAACAATAAAATGACTCCTTGCATATTTTCAAACCAGCAGGCCACTCTGGGTTGAGCGAGACCCCACGGAATGAGCGAGCGGATCAGGATATATTCAGAAATGCGCTCTCTGCTCACGAGCTCTGATCGGAACAAACCCGAGCCTCACTGTCTGCTGACCTTGCAGAAACATACAAATAGAAATAAAATAGACATAGACTAGACTATTTTAGTACAAATTATGAGCTTACTGATGATTTTTTTTATAATTCTTGACAAAATTATAATATATTAAGTTTTGTTGTTTGTATTTATTTTTTTTTGCCTAGTTTTGCCTACGTTCCTATGGCCCAATGACGCTACGATGAGCATTTACTGCTTTTTAAAAATGCGGGTCAGGAAGCGGGTCGGGTACAATATTTTATTTTTATTTTTTTGCGGTCCGAGTTGCGGGCGGGTTAGTTGAAAACGTCGGTCGGGTGCGGGTTATTAATACATTGACCCGCGCATCACTGATGTGCATCCTGTGAGATGAGAGCCAGCACCAAGACTTTTTATCTTGCAGCCGATAAGAAAACATTAGTTTATTAATAAATAATTAAAATGTGTACTTTTTCACAATTATTAGGCTGCTTCTGCCTGTGCTTTGTGGCAAACTTATATATTAAGGCTCATTATGGATCATAGATGTTGATATAATGTAAAAGTGCGATTAGTTGATAATAATGACTTAAATGAACGACTAGGCTACTAGCAGTGTTGGGAAGGTTACTTTGGAAATGTAATAGGTTACAGATTACAAGTTACCCTGTTTAAAATGAAATAGTACTGTAACTTTTTCAATTACTTTATTAAAGTAATGTAACTAATTACTTTTGAGTACTTTTTGATTACTTTTGTAAATTTTTGAAAATTAAAGAATAATAAATAAAAGCATATACATCAACTTAAATACAGTTATCTAATAAGCATGTGACATATTCTGTGTAATAAACTCCTGAAACATTGGTGTTTTTTTTAAACTGTATATGATGATAGTTTTCTCAAAATAAGTAAAATGCACATGAAGTGACACAGAGCAGTTCTAGAAATTATGTTTATGTGCTCGTGTACTCCTATATTGAGGCAGCAGAGGTTGAAAACACTGCGAGCTTCAGTAGGCCTATGTGTAGTAAATTAAACTATGTCTTTGCCATTAATTTACAGGAGGGGCGGACTGGGAAAAAAATTCAGACTGGAAAATTCAAACTCATACAAACAAATTCATGGACAAAACTACTTTTTGTGTGGACCTGACATAAAAAAGGTTTAAATCTTTAATTTGGGGACATGCAAAATAATTAAAAGTTCTCTCCTGAACTGCACCTTCACTTCCATTTTTCTCTTCCGTCTCTTTATTTTGCCCTGTTATGCATCTCTCTCATGACTTTAATACTCAAGATTGAACAAAACTATACTTTACAATACAATACTCTACAATACTACAATATCTTTATAGAAAAATCCTAATACTGTACACGAGTCATGTTTTTCCCTTACAAAAAATTACCATGCTTTTATTAGCCTATATAAAAGTAAAATAACCTTTTTTTTTGCAAATGGATTTGTATTTATTTTTAAATAAATACATTTGTAAAATAATTTTACATTTTTGGTTATCACAGTTAAACAATAGTAACCATTTTCTCTGGATTTATAGTTTAATATTAATATGTTAATTTTCGTAAGGGTTGTGTTGTTGTCTGTCATAGCTCCCCCTAAACCTTTAAAAAAAATCTGAATTTTTTTCAGCTAAATTACTACTGTAACATTACAACAGATAATAATGATGTCCTTTATATAGTATTTTGAGTGATGACTGATGAGCAACGTGCTGCTGCTTGATTAAATAAATAAAAAAACAAAGACAAAAAAGCATCTTTACAGATGAAACTGACCTGAAACCCTGAACAGGAGTTCTGCTTCTCTGCTCCAGCAGTCCTCTCTCTCTCTCTCTCTCTCTCTCTCTCTCGCATTGATTACTCTGAGTCTGATCCAGACTGAACCGTTTGGCGGAGGCGCGGAGAGCGCGCGAGTCATGACTAACAATTCATGACTGATTAGAGATTTAATTATCAAATGGCGGATTCACAAATGATCGCTTTAGTACATTCGGCAGGCAATTATACAATAATGATATTAAAATAGCGGGCACAATCGTCTGCCAGGCCACCGGGAATTGTCCCGGTTCTCCCGGTGTCCAGTCCGTGCCTGATTTCCACAGACACGCAGAATGTGCAAGTCATATATTACATTTTTGGGGCTTAATATTCACAGACACTAGTCGATGTCATGTTTTGATTCAAGTGTACTGACCTACTTTTGATTTAGTCATCCAAAATGTGGCATATTCCGTCCGCGTTAGGCATTCCGTTTTTATGACTGGATTCTACGAACCAGACTGTGTTTCCGCATCCCGGAAATTATTAGGGCGGTATGTCTCAGAATAGTCAGTGCAATTTGGGAAAGAAATCAGTTAAATCTGTATGTGGATGTGTGTAAATATTCAAATGTAATCCCCTTTGTAATCGTTAAAAATTTCATAAGTAACTGTAATTTAATTACTCATTTTTTCTTAGTAACTGTAACTAATTACAGTTACAATAATTTTGTAATTAAATTACGTAACGCCGTTACATGTAACTAGTTACTCCCCAACACTGGCTACAAGTAACTAGAAAACTAGAACTAGTAACTTTTCCTAAACCTGCTTGAAAGCCTCATAAGACACTTTTCATATAAATAGCAAGAGATTAACAACATTATTTCAACCCCCACAAGCTATACAGAACTACCCCTAAAGAAACCAGCCCCTCCAGCTGGACTGAAATCGGTCTGTTTTTTGGCTGCGAGGAATGGTGTGTTGTCATTCTACTTGGATGAAATGTCTATTTATTCATTATTTTCTCTCATGCAGTATTATTATTTTCACCAGACCATAATAATAACAAATTATCAATTGACAATTAATCATTCTTTTTATGAAATTCATTGTTATTTCTGAATGTACTGCAGGCAGATATAGGCCTACATTATTGTACATTACAAATATTTGGATCGTCCCTTATTTTGTCCCTTATTTTCTTAAAGAATAAACACTTATTTTCTACAAAGACTAATATATTTTCACAATTAGCCCTTATTTTCCATTTCTGAAGTTAATTGGCAACCCTAATGATAATGTAATTTGACTCCCCTGACAGTGGCACCTTCCTCAAAACAAAACAAAAACCTCAGTTGTAAGAGATATGCTAGCGAATAATAGATTTAAAAATTAAAAAGTGGCTGCTTGGTTTCCGAAAAGGAAAACGAATACAGCTCGTTTTCACCCTTAAAAAAATTATATATATGATGAAAAGTTATGATAACATTAAGTTAGGTTACTTTAATTCATAGAAATAATTTAAGCAATTGAAAGCTTTTTTTTTTACACTAAATTCAACTTGAATTTCAATACTATTAAACTGACTTTAAAATCTCAAGGAGTTTATAAGTTGAAACGGGTGAAATGTCACAGTGCATGTTAAAAACCCAAATTTAACTTGTACCTTATATAGTATCCAAATATCTTGATTGCAGGTTACCATGAAATTAAAAATATAGGGGGTGGGCTTTTTTTTCTTAAAGTAATTTTCAGATGCAATGGGGAAAAAAATTGATAAAAACACATTTTGTATGTATATACAGCTTGTTCTACCTGTTCTCTAATTCATGAGTGTTTTATGGTCAAGATCTATTGAAAGACATTAATAAAAAAAGGAGAACATTATGATAATGTGGTGATTAATAAATCATCAGTTACTCCATACATGAAGTAATCATTTCTTTCATAAAATATTGGGATATAACCTTCACATTCATGTTCTATGCAGACACCTTCTTATCAGAATCAATGCATCAAATTCTCTCAAAGATCAAATTCTAGCTATGCGTTGTGTATGTAATGAATTATTTCTCCTTATCCTCTTTAGATTGGCTGGCTGCAAACTCACTGATCAGTGCTGTGAAACTGTTGCTTCTGTTTTACAATCATCAAACTCCCTGAGAGAGCTGGACCTGAGTAACAATCATCTGCAGGATTCAGGAGTGGAGCTGCTCTCTGCTGGACTGAAGAGTTCAAACTGTCAACTCAACATACTGAGGTTTGGCTTTCACATTGATTCAGATCGATCTATCTATCTATCTATCTATCTATCTATCTATCTATCTATCTATCTATATATATATATATATATATATATATATATATATATATATATATAATTTCATGCGTTTTTGTATATGTCAAACCTCAACATTGCGAGTAAATCACTCACATATGCGAATCAATCTTCAATCTCGGCGACTAAATGATGTCTGATATTAGCCAATGGTTAAAAAATTCTCAGATTTTACTCGGCGCTCTGTGAGTTGTATATATATATATAAGTATAAGTTTAGCACAGTTATATGTTCACTCGCCGAGCACTTTGACAGAGTGCTTCAAAGCTCCACTCTCCATCTATGGTGGTTTTCAGTTTATCTGAATGGATGTGCAACGCACCTGTATTTGATGTACCATAAACTCTAGTGTGAAGGTGCACTACTCGCCGTCACTCTGTCTCACACACAGGCAGAGAGAGAGAGAAAGAGAAAGAGAGAGAGTTGATGCCTTACATGTAAACGATATTTTTTATGTATTTTCCTGTCAAAATGATGGCATAGTCTTTGGAATTCTTCAGGTTTTAAGAACTGCCGGGTAGTGGGCGGAGCTAATGCACAAACAGAATCTTATTGGCTGCAGTCACCTATTATCGTCCCTGTTTTGATTTTAGCAAATCTGTTCGAGCGAATGCACAAAACCTGATTAATATTCATGAATCCAGCAGCTCATTAATCCTTAGTGTGTTTTATATAACCACCAGTCCAGTTAAACTGTTCAGTTTAAATGACTAATATGTTTTCAAACATGATTATCAAGTTTGTCTAAGTCTAATTACTAGTTCTATTATTACATTATTCTTGATTATTACACTTGTTATATTATTATTATATTATTATGGTTGATAATGCTTGACTGACTGATGTTAAGAGCATACTTTTGGATATTCAAAAAAAACTGTGCCATTTTTAAAAAAAAAAACAATTCTAGCCAATGGTGATTCAATTGCCAAGGTGTACATAGAGGTTTGTGTATATACTTTAAGGCTTGTTCTACCTGTTCTCTAATTCCTGAGTGTTTTATGGTCAAGAGCTTTTGAAAGACATTAATAAAAAAAATGAGAACATGATGATAATGTGGTGATTAATAAATCATCAATTACGACACATGAAGTAATCATTTCTTTAATTTCTTTGTGATGTAATTCTTCACATTCACAGTTCACAGTTTTATGCAGACACCTTCTTATCAGAAACAAGAGACAATGCATCAAATGCTCTTAAACATCAAATTCTAGCTATGCGTTGTGTATGTAATGAATTATTTCTCCTTATCCTCTTTAGATTGGCTGGCTGCAAACTCACTGATCAGTGCTGTGAAACTGTTGCTTCTGTTTTACAATCATCAAACTCCCTGAGAGAGCTGGACCTGAGTAACAATCATCTGCAGGATTCAGGAGTGGAGCTGCTCTCTGCTGGACTGAAGAGTCCAAACTGTCAACTCAACATACTGAGGTTTGGCTTTCACATTGAATCCGATTTTAATAATAATGTGTGATTTATATGTATTCTAGTTTTATAAATACAGCTAGCAGATTCTTTCATGTGTTTTTGTATTTGTATAGTTCATGTTTTCTTCCACATGTAATTACTTACTCTAATTCATGAGTGCTTTATGGCCAAGAGCAATTAAAAGACATAAATGATGATGTGGCCATTAATTTATCCCACATATGAGGTTGTTATCATGACTGTTAAACAAGATAACTGAGTATCACAGTGAGATGTAAACCTTTTTGCATTCATATTATATGCAGACAATTTCTTATAAGAAACATGAGCCAATGCATACAATGCTCTCAGACATTATTTACTATTGTGTGTAATGAATTATTTTACACTGTTTAGGTCGACCAGCTGTAATTTCACTGATCAGTGCTGTTGAATTTTGGCTTCAACTCAACAATGGTATTTCCTATAATACTGTAGCAGCGAATGTAGAAAAGCAAAGCATCTCTGAACGTGGAACATGTTTAAACTTGTTCCAGATTGCCTGCAGCAGCAGAAGAGCACACTGAGTACCACTTTAGTCAGCTAATAACAGGAATGCTAGGATACAATGGGCATTGGCTCAGTAGTTCAACCTGATGGTGGTGTATTGGTGTGGGGGATGTTTTCTTGGCACACTTTGGACCCCTTAGCAGGGGCGTCATGCACTCATTATTTTTGAGGGGGCACAAGTGTGTGTGTGTGTTCACTAACTACTGTGTGTGTGCACTTGAATGGGATAAATGTAGAGCAACAATTCAGCATATGGGTTACCATTCTTGGCTAAACATCTTGCCACTGTTGTTGCTGACCAAGTCCAATCCTATCTTGTGGCCGCCACCAGGCGGATAATGCATCATGTCACAAAGCTCAGATCATGTTGTTTTTTTTTTTTTTGACATAACGGTTAGTTCACATGGCCTCAACAGTCACCAGATCATAATCTGTGCCCAATCCTGTTCTTGTAGATCTTCCTGCAAAGTTCAGCTCCAACCCTGATCAAACACAACTGAAACAACTAATTAAGATCATTAGGATCACTTGGTAATTACAGACAGGTGTGTTTGATCAGGGTTGGAAATGAACTCTGCAGGTAGGTAGATCTACAGGAACATGACTTGGATCCAACAAAAAAGCATCTTTGTGATGGAATGGGATATTGACATCATTGATGCACTACCCACAAATCTATAGCAACTGCCTGATGCTGTGATATTCCTTTTCATCTGAATTATTGAAATACTGAAATCAGTCTGTTTTATATCATGGCTACATTGATTTATCCTTAGACATTCACTCTTTTTAGGTGAGAGAATTTCCTAAATTCATCTAGTAGGCATATTATTTTGGGATTAGATGCAGATTGGATCGGTAACAAAGTAACAGCTTGGTCCGCTATTTTAAGTTTGGTTCTCTTTTGGATTATTCCCTGAAATACAGGAAGTGTTCAAAGCATTATTCAAAGAGTCCCAATAGCTATGATAAAAATTAAGGGAGATAGAGGAGTAACAAAAGTAAAATAATCTAAATTAACCTGGTTAGTATATATGGATGCTTGAGGCTCAACATAAAATAAATGCATCCATGATATTAATCCATCCCCAAAGCCTAACTATGTTACTACTCTATCCAACTCTATCAAACGTCCGTCTGGTGTCCAAGGAAATTACCACCTCAGATGAGTTGCTGCAGTCTGGTTTGCTCCTCTGAGACCGTACAGAGCTACAATGCAGTCGTAATCATTTATAAGTGCTGATCGGGCTCATCAATGTGTCATTGATGTGTCATTCAATGCTCGACTTATAACTCTGAAAATACTCAACAACTGGGGCCAACATGGGTTATGAGTATAACGATAGATAATGCTCGATATACATTATTTAGATAGTACTTTACAGTTATTAACACGTTAATGCACTTTAATGCATTAACTATCATTAAGTAATCAAATAATTCATTAGCTCATCCATGAATATGATTTCTGCCCAAGTCTTGTCTTATTGAGGGTGTAGGGTGTGATTTGGAACACAGCCTCTGAGTGTCGACTTTGAACTCTGATAATTCACAGTTATATTGCAGTAGGCTACTTCATCAAAAACAACCAATATTAGCCAGAATGCATTGTTTTCAAATGTTTTAATGGACATTTTAAAACTGTTAAAATTTTGCCATTTTTAAAGCAAAGTTTTACAGTGTCACAGAAGAATTTTATACTGAATATATGAAGAGTTCAGATGAAACAGCCTCTAAGTGCCATCTGAAATTTTCATCTAAAATTAGGATTTTTATAATGCTCCTATGCTTAGGTTGAGTCATTTTACTTTAATGGCAATGTGCAAGTCCTTTTCCAGGCTATTAAAGTGAAATAACTGAACATAAATATAGGGGCCTGATAAAAATCCTAATTTTAGATGAAAATTTCAGATGGCATAGAGGCTTTTGCATCTGAACTCTTCATATACAGAAACAGGCAATCAAGCTGATTATGAATGATTTGAATAATATGTCCACATTTCTTAACCTGAAAAATTACTCTGGCAGCAGAATTTTGTAATAATAATATTTAAAAGAATTTCTAAATTTCCTGAATGAGATTTCTCTTCCTAACATTTCGGAAGATGCCCCTTTTAGTAAGGAAGAAATTTGGAAATTTATACAATCTATGCCAACTGGTAAAGCTCCCGGCCCAGACGAGTTTTATAAGTAATTCTGTGACAAAGAAAGTGTGTTGAACTTCTGTATCCATTTAGCAAAAAAAATTATATTATTACTATGGTCAACTCTTCACAGTATTTCAGGCGAGAATGTAGTTGTTTAAAACTCAAATCTGTGGTATATTTATAAAGACAGCACCTATTTAAAAATGTTACGCTGATCTCAGAGACGGTCAGCTCCACGTGATCATCGGGAGCTCAGTGATCATCTATCCGCCGAGAAGCAGCCTCACCTCGGCTAGAGCTTCTGATGTGTGCCGCTGGCTCTGATGTCTCTTTAGTGGTTAAACATAAAATATAATTCGTTTTGGGTATATCTAACTGGTTATCTTTGGTCTGTATTCAATTTACCTATATGTTAAAAGGAAAATAAAGGCAAATTTATATAATATTTCGTTTCATTGTAATGACTGTATATATACACACATCCCTGAACTAAGTACATTTCTGCAGCTGTTATTATGTTTAAATGAAAACGAAAGGAGGCAGTGGTATTTGGTATCCTATTTTGTTTTATTGTAAAAATACAGAGAGGAAAATTGCAGTAGCCATGGTCAGCTGACTGAAGTTATCAAGTACGCTGCTGTTTGCAGATTTACCGGATTTGCGTCGTCACGGACATCACACTCCCAAGACGAATGCACAAAGTCTGAACTACCGAGGATGCACCTCCAAAATTAGCGTACTTTGTATTGAGAAACGCACGCAGACCTACATCACGAGTCTATTTGCCTAATCTTCCCGGTACTTTAGACCGCAGTGGAAACACAGGAAGTACCAGGTCTGGGGGGAAAACGTTGGCAGGTCACCACTCTTTTACCTCTGGAAAACTAACTTACGATCTGTATCAAAGATCTGGGGCCTCATTTATAAAGCGTGCGTACGCACAAAACGGGGCTGGAAACGTACGTACGCCAGTTCCCACGCAAAGGTTGTGATCTATAAAAAACAAACTTGACGGGAGAATGTGCGCACCTTTAAGCAAACTTTGAGCCGTGCGTACGCACATTCTGGAGACAAAGGGAATTGGCGACACCGATGGTGAGGTCGTGAACTGAAGTTAGATTGTAGAAAATAAATGTGAGAAGAACGATTATAAGAATGAATGACATTTAATTTTCACTCCATTTCATACGTTATATCCACATTATCATGAAGATTAAATCCAACAGTGTTATTTGTGCCGATTGTTTTAGGCTATATACATCTAGTAAAATCCAAACGTAATTCAAAATGTATTAAAAGTAAAATAAAATAATAATCAGCGCTGCCTTACAGTCACATTGTCCACAACGGGAGCACAGGAGGACATGGCGCGATACATGTGATAGCCTACAGAATAGCATGAAATACCCTTTTATTAGAGAACTGCAGAACACAGTGTAAAAAGGAAATATTTTCCTTAATGTACATAGCCTATATCATAAAATGTCAAAGTCTGCAAATACAGTCATGAAGCACAATCGCTACTCATCATCGGTCCTAACTATTACGGTGTTCATTACAAAACCGTCAAGAAGCATGTGTTCACTATAACATTTTCGTCTTAAATTTTCGCCCACAAATTAATTAAGTGATTTTGTCAAGGTGTTAACGATCAGTCTATTTGCTAGAAACATATAAATTCTCCGGTGACCCGGGTATGTAATGCTTCATGATGGCACTCCTGGCACTGTTGGAGGATTACGCTAATGGCAGAATAAGGAGAGAACGAGTTTTCAGGGACCATGATGATTTCCTGGCCCATGATGATGACTGGCTAATAAGCCGATTTAGATTCCCTAGAGCTGTGCTCTTGGATCTATGTGCTGAATTGGGTCCAGTATTAGAGAGGGCAACACGCCGGAACCATGCTATCCCAGTCCAAATACAAGTCCTCACCACTCTGGGGTTCTTGGCAACCGGCTGTTTCCAGCGGGAATTGGCAGACAGGTAAATTAATAATATAAAAAAACTATAAGTAATCCTCAAATTTGTCTCTAAGACCTTTTTGTATATGAAATAATTCTATTGGAATCTATCATCTCACCCTATAGGTCTGGTATATCACAGCCGTCCCTGAGTGCCATAATATCTGTCGTTTTAAATGGTATACTTAATATGGTTAGTCGATACATCAGGTTCCCCTACACTGTGCGAGAACAGGCCGAAATTAAAACGCAATTTGCAGCAATGTCTGGTTTCCCAAATGTAATCGGCGCAATTGACTGCACTCATGTTGCTATAAGGGCACCATCTGAAAATGAATTTGCTTATGTTAATAGAAAGCATGTGCATTCTATTAATGTGCAAATCATATGTGACTCCAACATGACCCTCACAAACATTGTGGCACGCTGGCCTGGTTCAACACATGATTCCTTTATCTTGACACATAGCAGTGTAGGGAACAGACTAAATGCAGGCGCAGTACGTGATGGCTGGCTTCTTGGTGAGTTTAACAATATTAAAAAGTAGAAACTGTAACAATTTTGTTTTTAATATAATTATAACCTGCAGGCGACAGTGGCTACCCCCTGAGACGCTGGCTCCTCACCCCATTTTTAAACCCGCAGAGCGCAGAGGAAACTCATTATAACGAGGTCCACTCTCGTGCCCGCGCAGTTGTGGAGCGTGCCATCGGCATCCTGAAATGCAGATGGCGTGCTCTGGATGCCTCGGGTGGCAGACTTTTATACCATCCAGCAAAAGTGTGCAAGATTGTCAGGGCGTGTGGTGTTTTGCACAATATAGCACTGAGAAACGGTATTCCTCTCCCTCCTGATCTCCCTCTACCCCAGCATTACGACCCCGAGCCACAGCCCCCTGGCCCACAAGAGGGATATCAACGAGGTGCAAGAATCCGTGAGGATGTCATGCGGCGTTTGTAAAGAAAGACAAAACTCAAGGTTCATGTTTTAACTGCATCTTTTAATGATTGTGCAATTTCTTGCATCACTTCTCTCATCTGCCGTAGCTCATCTGCAACCCTGTTGACAGCGTTTATTGTCTCTCGCTGTAACTGCAGGACTGCGTCAGTGAGTACCCGACCACTTTTGGACGTGCCAGACGCAGAAGGGGCACTGCTTTGAGCCGGACGCTGTGCATCTGCATCTGAGAACCCCTCACCCTGAACCTCCTGTTCATTTACAGCTTCAGACTCCGGAAGGACTGGAGGACAAACAATTGGCAACATTTATCCATTTATCACCCCACACACTCAAATGTACAGCGTTAATGATTAAAAATCGGTTTAACCTTGCTCCTCTGTGGTTTCAGTCACGTCAGTGTCTCCCTCCTTTTCCGACACAATACCACACACGCTGACCTCCCCAATTATAGCCGCGATTTTGCTGTCCACTGATGTGAGATCAGCTGTACATGGGCCCCCACCAGTTGCAGCCACGCTCTGGCGGTGAGAGGACAGTTTTCTCTTTGCCTCCACCTTGAATGAATGAGAATCTTTATTTCACATATTTTGCATACTGTAAGCACATGTAAATAAAACTTTTTGAAAATCAATATTGCTATTTATATAGGTATATAGCCTAATAAAACACAAATGTAATATGTTGGTAAAAAAAAAATTTGTATACCTTCAGGTCGGACCATTTTTTCTTTAATTCTGCAACTGTCCGTTCTGTCCCACTGACACAATTGACGGCAGAAGCAATACTTTGCCACTCGCACTGCTTCTTTTTATTAGTGACCCCACTGCTGTGGCCACCAAATAACACAGTTTTCCGAGCCTCCACCTCCCCTACAAGTGTTTCAATCTCAGTATCTGAGAAATTACGTTTTTTTCCTCTTTTCTCACCTGTCGCCATTATTAAAATTAGGCTAACAGAAATGCACGTTTTCACTTTCTTGGATTAATTAATTGGCGGGTCGCATGCCAGTTTTCCAGGTATATATGGGATTCCACTCTCATTTACATGCTGATCAGCAATCATGAGGTGATTTGCATTGACTATTTATGGTTAAAAATGGGCGTGTACATGGCGGGATATGAGGCTGGTTCACGTACGCACATCTGCGGGTGATCTGTGATTTATAAAGGGAACATTGCTTACAGGTGTGCGTACGCACGGTTTTATAAATCGGAATATTTTTTGGCGTACGCCATTTTTGGCTTTTGGGCGCACGTAAACTTTTAGTAAAGATCCTACGCATAGTTTTATAAATGAGACCCCAGATGTTTTCTGGCAGACTTGGTCTTCTCTGTGGAAGATGCTTAGTGACTGATATATCCTATTAATTACTGGTCTATAAAATGTCCCTGTTATTTATTAACTCTGATATAATTATAATTTTGATATAATTATAATATAATGATTACTCCCGTCACTCAACCCTTCAGAAATTATTTTAACAATCTTATTTTCTACAAAAAAATAAACATTTATTGTTATTATTATCATTATCAATATTATTATTATTATTATTATTATTAATGTTGAAAAGAGCTGAGAATATTTTTTTCAGGTTTTTTAGGGTGGATAAATTGAAAGAACAGCATTGTGTTACATTTGTTAGTTACATTTATTTGTTACATTTATATTATTAAATCAAGCTTTTGAATGGTATAGTATTGTATATTGTTATTGAAACTTCATAATGTTTCACTTGATTATATATTTAGTCAGGAATTATAGTTTGGAAAAAGTCTAACTAGTAAAATGTTTACACGTTATGTGAAAACTAGCACAAGTATATAAATAAATAAAAAGAGACTTACTCATGTTTATGATCTCTGCTGAATAAAGTGCTTGGAAATCCAAATCTCAAATCCTCAACCACATCACATCTTTTTGGGGTGAATTATACCTTATTCCTCTCATCGCGAAGCAAACAGCAAAATAAAAAAACAGTCTGGCTGCGTTGTCTTCTGTTGTGTAGGCATTTTCAAGCCGCGCGCTTCAGTGAAACATTAGAATCTGAATAGAGCGTTCAGCGCGGGAACGTGGTCGTATTAGAAGATAATGAAGGGAGATGTGAAAAATGGACATCGCGTTGTTTTCATATGGATTACTTTATCACAGAATATTTCAGCAGCCCTTGTTTAGTTTAAAAGTAGACATGTCAGGCTTTCTATAGATATCTCTCTCATGTCTCTTCGTTGAGTATTCACGGAGTTACAGTTAATTTGAATGATGTGTTTGTAAATGAAGATCAGCGCAGACAAAGGCTGCAGACAGCACACCTTGTTTGTTATCTTTATTTTATAAGTGCACAAAGTTCTGTTGTTATTATGTCTGTATACAAAAAAAGTAGACCCTTTACAGATTCGATTGATGTATTGCTCTTATCTGTACGATCAAAACTGAAAGTGTAATTTAAGTTCTTTTCGGGGTTATCAGGAGAAAATGCCTCATAACGTGTATCCGCGTTAATCGACTTCAGAGGGTTAAATCAGAGAATTTGGGCATTTGGCCCACAGACTGCAAGCTGATGAGACCTGTTGGTTATTATATTGTAAATTGCACTGTATTTCATTTAAAAATGAAGCACACTAACATGAACACAATCTGTTGTAGATTATCTCAGTGTTTGGTGACAGCAGAAGGTTGTGCTGCTCTGGCATCAGCTCTGAGTTTAAACCCATCACACCTGAGAGAGCTGGATCTGAGCTACAATCACCCAGGGGATTCAGGAGTGAAGCTACTCAGCCACCTGGAAAAACTCAAGTAAGTTGAGCAGAAACAATCATCCTGTCTGCTGTGTGTGTGAGAGAGAATTGGTCATTGTTTTGTGGTTCTCAAGAGAAACTTTAGTATTCAAGCAAGACTGCATGGGAAGCTTAAATAACTTTATTTTTGTCCCAGACAGAAGCTCAGCTTCTTTATGATAATTGGATGAGCTCTTAAATGTAAAGTAATTTACAACAAACAGTGATAAATGTTTTATTTAGGACTTGAAATGAACATCTTTCATGATGATATACCTAACCCACTCGAGAAGTGATACCTGTGACTTGTCAGTTATGCACTGAGGAAAACACAATGTCTCAAATGCATTAAACAGCACAAATATTTACTGTTTACCATGTTGGATCGATTTGATCCATGATCAACCTTAAAGGTCCTATGACATGAAAATGTCACTTTCTGAGGTTTTTAACATTAATATGAGTTCCCCTAGCCTGTATATGGTCCCCAAGTTTCTAGAAATTATAATCGGTGTAAATCGAGATTTTACTATCTTTCTCTGCATTTGAGAAAATGGAAGCACAACCGGGCTGATCTTGAATCTCCTCCTGGTGACGTTATAAGGAGAAATGTTACCTCCCCTTTCTCTGCTTTGCCCGTCCAAATATTTACATATAATTCAGTTGCAATGTCAGCACAGGCGTTACAAACATACTTTTATGATATGGATTCGGCAGCACCGCCACAAACAGTGAGTAACAGTGTTCATTAATGCCTGATCTGTGATCAGTGTTTTCTGATGTGTAGCTAATCATTCAAGTTCACACAGACTTTCTTTCTAAATCGTTTAATACTGTTTATGCATCAGTGAATCAAGCCAGTGACTATACGATCAACTTCACATTTTTCTCTTAGTAGCATGAAACAAATCTGTTATTTAAATTGTGATTTAACTACAGAGAGCGATCAAAGAATGCTCCCTTTTTTTCGGAGCAGTCACACATTGCGAGTATATCTGCACACTTGCCTAAACTGCCGTTACAATGAATGACGCTGTTATGCTGCACAACAAAGCTCTTTTAATACTTAAAAATTGTAATATTTTAAAACTTTTGTTTAATTCATTCAAAATTTGACAAATTCTGTGAGATTCCACGTTAAACTGTAAACTCCATTTTTATGACTGGATTCCGCGATTCCGTGCGTGTTTTCTGCATCGCGGAAATCATAGTACCCTACAGTAGACTTCTGCCGGTTCAACCGACACCTTAAAACCGAGGTATCTCCATATAATGGAGCCAGTTGTCTTCTTTTTTTGACTAGTTCTGTAGCCTCCGGTCTGGTTGTGGACGATGCCATGTTCAATGAGACAACACGCGAGGGGAGGGGGAACAAAAGCAAGGAGGCGGGGGGTGAGCACAGCACAGAGAAGACAAACAAGCAAAGTGGCGGAAACAGAATGAAATATAAAAGCATTACATATTTAGATGAAGCGCAACAAGTGACTCAAGCCACTACATAATGATTTTATATTCAGTTCCTTGCTTTATAAACACACAATTACAGCAGCCAAAGAAAAACAGATATTTAAAAAGTCAAGTGCCCAACTAAAACAAACTCTATTCCCCAAAATGGTAAAATCAAAAGAAACAAAACCAATGTCTAAACCTTAATTCTCAATAAGAAGTTCTGTATGAGATGTGCCAGAAATGAAGTCAATCTGGCTAGTAATGTGTGAAGCTGGTAAAGTTGTTTGTGGAGTTGTTTAATCTTCCTCTGCTGAGATCTTGAGAGATTTAATGTCTTTTATTTCAGTTCATTTCATCGAAGGCTGTGACTAAAGTCAGTTGTAGTTCGTGTTTCTCTTTCTTTCAGTGATTCTGCTTGTTAAAGCAGGTGTTACCAAATGATGTAACAATGTTGATGAAAGAAAATTAATGGTAACTATACAGTAGCTCTGCCCATAAGCAACTTTTATAGCAAGAGCCACTTTCACATTTCTGTCCTTCTTTGACATTTTTTAAAACCCCTTGCTACTTTTTTTTTTTTTTGCAACATACAGTATAATCATTACCAAGATAAATTTCTAGATATTTTATCCCATTTCTTTTCCAGGACAAACCTCCTTATAAGAAAACCCAAGCCCTTTGGTCACCATTACTTCTTAATGTTGAATTGATATTAGATAAAACTTAGATGTGTATTTAATCTTAAAACATTATAAAACTTTAAAGAGGCATGAAATTATTTTTCAGATCCTATGTTTTTTGGAGGTTAGCTTATGAAGTTTTTCAAATATTCAAATATTTGGTAAAATACTTGGTATTGCCCTAGTTTTCAATCAGGGACAGACTGAAACTCAAAAGTGCCACATATAACACACCGGATCATTTTACATAGAGCAATTTTAACACCACTTACTAACTTAAAAATATAGCAATATAAAGAAATATAAATTAGATTTTACATTTTAAATTTTATAAAATTGTATTTGTTTGTTTGTGCTTATCATTAGCATTAATAAATGACATTCTTCTTTGTTATATTTGTTCTAGTCATTCCTGGTGCACAATGCAAATAGAACTTTGGGGAAAAAAAATGGACACAGCTCTTTTCCATACATTGACAAATTAAAGCTATACCAAATAATTCTTATTTATAAATAAAGCTCACCAAAAATTCAGTTCAGATATGACAACGTCTTTATGGTTCTTTTCAAGTGGTTATAGTATTTCTCCACCTTTCTAGAAATTTACCAAAGATAAGCAATAGGAGCAAATAGAATTTGCTTTCCTGGATATTACTGTTACTGTTTAAATTTTGGGTGGCCATTTCTATAACACCAAAAAGTAGAACAGTTTGCAGAAAACCCGCAAAGCCGCTATAAAAAAAAAAAAGATAATCCCAAAACTATAAGCACTGACAAACACTGTTCCATTAAAACGTGATATGTTTTTTTATTTATGAGTAATTGAACCATTGACTCATTAAAATGAATGCTGAATGCTATGTTGATCAGAGATGCAAATGTTCTGCTGTGACTCTGTTTGGAACTATTAGTAAAAACACTCTCTATTGACAATATTGTGTCTAAAATGTTGGCTACTTCATCTAATATGTTTTTTTTTTTTACTATTTATTGATTAATTTATTTATGATATACTGTATAAAGCGACTGAAGGTATGTCATAGTGAAGGTATTTTTCTTCTGTGCAACAAATGCTGAATGTAAATGATGGTGGTGGAGCAGTTGCTCAAAATGCCTTTTTAAGTGCCTACATATAACCAAATATGATTTATTTTATTACTTTGAACTTGATATACAAATTTGTGTAAGAGTCACTTGTGCTGTCTGAGTCACTAAGACACAAATGTGTAATGATAGGTGAAACTTTCATGCATTCAAGAGTAAAAAAAGAAAAGAAAAGATGATTAATTCCTGACTCTCTTTTTAACACTAGAACCACCAGAGATCGCTGTATACCTAAAACCGATGACAAATTCAAGCGCACAGCTAAATATATAGTCATTTGTTTAGTTACATCATTTATAGTTTGAATAAGATAACAACTTACCCATTAAACTTGGGTAATCAAAAACAAAGTTTTATTCATTACATCAGATCAGATTTTGATTTTTAACTATTTATTTCTTCAGCAAACGGCCAGACTAGAATATCAACACAGTAGCGAACAATAAACGATATGGCAAGACAAAAATTAAATAATTAAACCAAAGTTTGACCAATTAGAGTAATGTTAAGCTAAAATGTGTAATGTTTTAGTATGATAGTACATATGATATCTGGATCACTGTCAGATGCTGAACTGAACCTGGACACAACTGACCATCAGACTCTCCATCACTCATGGCATTTAGTGTTTCTAATTCTAATTTTTTTCATTTTTACTTAATTTATGAAACTGATAACCGGGTCATTCCTGTTATGTGGTAACATTTTGGCTTCATAAGTGTTGGGAAAAAAAGTGACATGATTTTTGTTTTTTGCATTCTACCAAAATAGTGACATGTTTAACTATTAGAAATGAATATTGGTCAAGCTCGGAGACTCCAAAAATAATAATTATGGGTCGATTGTTCAGACACTGTCCACCCTATTAGGGACATATAGATAGTTATCACAACATGTTAATAATGTAAATCCTAAACAATAATGAGCTTTTCTTGGATAGTATATGTCCCTTATGCCATCTTATAATTTGTTTTTATTTTAAAAACGATAACAGAACAATCATTAATGAATAGAATATGTCTTAATTATTAAGAACAGGTACTTTTTGTGCCAATTTTTGCCACTAGGGTTGTAAATAAATAAAATAAAAATTGCTCAAAAACATATGTATATATACATGTGCTTTGTGGATTTGGAGAAGGCATTCGACTGTGTCCCTCGTGGCGGCCTGTGGAGGGTGCTCCGGGAGTATGGGGTCCGGGGCCCTTTGCTAAGGGCTATCCGGTCCCTGTACGACCGGAGCAGGAGCTTGGTTCGTATTGCCAGCAGTAAGTCAGACTTGTTCCCGGTGTGTGTTGGACTCCGGCAGGACTGCCCTTTGTCGCTGGTTCTGTTCATGATTTTTATGGACAGAATTTCTAGGCGCAGCCAGGGGCCGGAGGGGGTCAGGTTTGGTGACAACACGATTTCGTCTCTGCTCTTTGCGGATGATGTTGTCGTGTTGGCCTCATCAAGCCAGGACCTTCAGCATGCACTGGGACGGTTTGCAGCCGAGTGTGAAGCAGCTGGGATGAGAATCAGCACCTCCAAATCCGAGGCCATGGTCCTCAGTCGGAAAAGGGTGGCTTGCCCTCTTCAGGTTGGTGGAGAGTTCCTGCCTCAAGTGGAGGAGTTTAAGTATCTTGGGGTCTTGTTCACGCGTGAGGGAAGGATGGAGCGGGAGATTGACAGACGGATCGGTGCATCTTCTGCAGTAATGCGGTTGATGTACCGGTCTGTCGTGGTGAAGAAAGAGCTGAGCCGCAAGGCGAAGCTCTCGATTTACCGGTCAATCTACGTTCCTACTCTCACCTATGGTCATGAGCTTTGGGTCATGACCGAAAGGACAAGATCCCGGATACAGGCGGCCGAAATGAGCTTTCTCCGCAGGGTGGCTGGGCGATCCCTTAGAGATAGGGTGAGAAGCTCAGTCCCCCGATGGTGGATGGACATATGCTGTTGGTCCTCCTCACCTCACAAAATAAGACAAAAGTATGCCAAACATTTAACATTGCTGTGAAATTATTATTTCAAATGACAGGAGCATAACAGGGTGGAAAGGAGAATAACAGGGTGGTTTCCCATCTGTAATGTGTGGAACTGCCCCTATTTAATATTGTTTCAAAACGATAACTAAATAAAATAAATAAATAATAATCCAGATTTCCTTTGGGGGAGGGAAACAAAAGATAGCTAAGTGGTTCCTTATCACAATCAATCATGGTGGCAAAACCATTATCTGTTCAGATGGCTAGAAAAATTAATACAAATTAGAGAGGACAGACATAATAAATAATTTTTTATTCATATTTGATTAAAACAACTCACAAGAACTATCACAATAAGAGACTGATTGTGATATTGAGTTTTTTATCTTTGAACTGAGGACATAATAAAATTGAATGCATATATCAATAAAAACAAAATTTTTATTTATAATTTCTATTATCCCTGTTTAAGTGATAAAGACGACCTAAATATACAAATTAAGCCATATCTTATAAATATGTGACTCATTTTAGATAAAATATGATTATATTATATATATGCCTAGAAATGTACAATGTTAAAACATAAGCAGCAAGTAAACGACGAGGAAATACATGAATTCAATAGCAGGTCAGTTTGACCCACTGGTGCTTACAGGTATAAATGCCCCGTTTTCTGATCTGGTTTTATCTAAATAATTTTTAACCACATTGATGGTGCTAGTGTTAATTATCTGACTCCCAATTCTAATTAATGTCCTTAAATATTGTATAACTTCAGGATAATGATGATTATTGTCATTTAATGTCATACACCGCCGATATTCACTGATCTTTATAAAAATGCATAAATAAGAGCTGGTTTCAGACAGGGCTCAGGCTAAGACAGGATTAGATCCTAGTTCAATTAAGACATTTAAGTAATTGTTAAAAACATGGCTTAAACAAAAAAAAAATACTTGTGTGCATCTTGAGACAAAACAAGAGCACTGACATACACTCACCTAAAGGATTATTAGGAACACTATACTAATACTGTGTTTGACCCCCTTTCGCCTTCAGAACTGCCTTAATTCTACGTGGCATTGATTCAATGAAAGCATTCTTTAGAGATGCTGGCCCATATTGATAGGATAGCATCTTGCAGTTGATGGAGATTTGTGGGATGCACATCCAGGGCACGAAGCTGCCGTTCCACCACATCCCAAAGATGCTCTATTGGGTTGAGATCTGGTGACTGTGGGGGCCATTTTAGTACAGTGAACTCATTGTCATGTTCAAGAAACCAATTTGAAATGATTCGAGCTTTGTGACATGATGCATTATCCTTCTAGAAGTAGCCATCAGAGGATGGGTACATGGTGGTCATAAAGGGATGGACATGGTCAGAAACAATGCTCAGAGAGGTCGTGGCATTTTAACGATGCCCAATTGGCACTAAGGGGCCTAAAGTGTGCCAAGAAATCATCCCCCACACCATTATACCACCACCACCAGCCTGCACAGTGGTAACAAGGCATGATGGATCCATGTTCTCAATCTGTTTACGCCAAATTCTGACTCTACCATCTGAATGTCTCAACAGAAATCGAGACTCATCAGACCAGGCAACATTTTTCCAGTCTTCAACTGTCCAATTTTGGTGAGCTCATGCAAATTGTAGCCTCTTTTTCCTATTTGTAGTGGAGATGAGTGGTACCCGGTGGGGTCTTCTGCTGTTGTAGCCCATCCACCTAAAGGTTGTGCGTGTTGTGGCTTCACAAATGCTTTGCTGCATACCTCGGTTGTAACGAGTGGTTATTTCAGTCAAAGTTGCTCTTCTATCAGCTTGAATCAGTCGGCCCATTCTCCTCTGACCTCTAGCATCAACAAGGCATTTTCGCCCACAGGACTGCCACATACTGGATGTTTTACCCTTTTCACACCATTCTTTGTAAACCCTAGAAATGGTTGTGTGTGAAAATCCCAGTAACTGAGCAGATTGTGAAATACTCAGACCGGCCCGTCTGGCACCAACAACCATGCCACGCTAAAAATTTCTTAAATCACCTTTCTTTCCCATTCAGACATTCAGTTTGTAGTTCAGGAGATTGTCTTGACCAGGACCACATCCCTAAATGCATTGAAGCAACTGCCATGTGATTGGTTGATTAGATAATTGCATTAATGAGAAATTGAACAGGTGTTCCCAATAATCCTTTAGGTGAGTGTATTTTAAGATCAAATCAGTGCAAGTTTCGTTCAGTTGAAACAGAAGAAATGTCACTGTTGTACGTCATTTATGCTGCATGGAGAATTGCAATATTACCTCAGATCATCTTTGTGAG